>NC_143587.1:172441502-172773928 GCF_048544385.1 Mastigoproctus giganteus | reverse complement strand
CTTTTAAGGGCACAAAAGGTGATATAGTTGTACACGTTGGCACTAATAATATTAAGAGTAGGAGACCGGCAGAATTACTTAACAAGTACAGGTCACTGTTGAACAAAAGCCGAGAATTAGGGTTAATTTTGAAAGTGTCTGCAATTCTGCCCAGACACGATAGGAGGGAGTATATGATGAGAGCCTTGTCGATCAATTCGGCCCTGGAAAGATTGTGCAAGGCTCAAGGGGTAGAATTTATTTCAGCCTGGACTGTACTTGTTAACAGGAGAGATTGCTTCTACAGGGATGGGATACACTTAAATAGAAAGGGTGCAAGAATATTTGCTGATGCTATCGAGGCAGTGTTAGGTGGGTCGGAAAACTGCTAGCTTGGGGGGAGACAAAGACCAATAGATTGACAGTAGCCACTGGCAGAAGTGAAAGAGATTCTTGCACTGCTTCTATTAGAATGAGCAGAAGCCTGAAAAACAAGACGCATGGTATTTCAGAGACTGCTGGGAGCCATTGCGGTACAAGTAAACACATGGGTGGTGTTAGGGTAGCTAAGAATAGAAACAGGTGCAGGTATACTTGCGTGTACACCAATGCTAGGAGTTTAGTAAATAAATTTGATGAATTTGAGGTATTGCTCAAAACATCGAAGGCAGATATTGTTGGGATATCAGAGACGTGGTGTCACACAGATATAAGGGATGGAGAACTGCAATTTTGGGAGTACAACGTCTACAGAAAGGATAGACAGGATAGGAAGGGGGGAGGGGTTATGCTATTAGTTAAGAAACACATAAAAACCAAGGAAGTGAAGCCAGTCGACATCGCTGGACAGTGCAGTGTGGAGTCAGTTTGGTGTGACATAAACATTGGGAGATCAAAATTGAGAGTAGGAGTGAGCTATAGGCCTAATGACTCTGATGAGTATAATAAGAAACTGTACAGGGAAATAGAATGGGCCAGTAAATCAGAGTGTCTTATAATGGGAGATTTTAATTTCCCAGATATTGACTGGATTTTGGGGGCTGGTTACTCACACACTAGCAGGGCTTTTGTGGATTTATTGGATGATTGTTTTCTACATCAGCATGTTCGGGAGGCAACTAGAGGGAGTAATACTCTTGATTTAATTATCAGCAGTGATTCTTCATGCATTAAGAATCTGCAGATAAATGAACCACTAGGTGGCAGTGATCACAGTGTGCTGAAGTGGGATTTACTCAAAGAGGTAACTACCATTAGGGGTAAAGGGAAGGGTTATTGCTTCCGTAAAGGCGACTACGATGGACTGAGACAGTATTTAAATTCTATACAGTGGGACCAACTGATGATGTTACCAATAGTAAATTCAAAATGGGAAGCATTCAAAGAACTTATCTTGGAAGCTACTAGGCTTTACATACCAACTAAGAAATACTGTTCAAGGTTTAGGCCAAAATGAATGTCAGATGAACTAATGAGGCATATGGCAGAGAAGAAAAATGCATGGGATACATACAAATTAACACATGACACAGAAGCCTATGATAGATACAAGTTGATATGCAACCAAGTTACAAAGGAGGTTAGGCAGGCAAAGGCAGATTACGAGAAATCCTTGTCAAGGAATGCAAAGAAAAACAGCAAAGAGTTCTTTACTTATGTAAACTCTAGAAGGAAGGGGATGAATCAGATTGGTCCACTTGATATTGATGGGTCAACTGTTGATGATCCTGCTCAGGTAGCTAACAAACTAAATGAATATTTTGCATCGACATTCACACATGAGGAGTTATTCAGCGAGGGGAATGCCAGAGGTGTATTCAACTCTAGCAGTAAGCTACAGAATCTTGAAATAACTGGGAGTAAAGTGGAGGAGAAACTGTTGAAGATAAACACAAGAAAGGCACCCGGGGTGGATGGGATCTATCCAGTTATATTAAAGGAGGCAGCAAAGGAAGTAAGCAAACCCTTAGCCATAATTATGAGAGCTTCCTTGGACTCAGGGGAGGTACCCATAGACTGGAAATGTGAAAATGTGACCCCAATTCACAAAGGAGGATCAAAGGCTGACACAAGTAATTATAGACCTGTGAGCTTAACTTCTGTTCCAGGAAAATTAATGGAGGCACTGGTTAAAGAAGCACTGCAGGATCATTTAGACAAGACTTCAGTTATAGCTCAGACACAGCATGGTTTTGTTAAGGGGAAGTCTAGCCTGACCAACCTGATTGGATACTATCATGCAGTCACAAAAGAACTGGATGCAGGGAATAACTTTGATATTATATACTTGGTTCTTAGAAAGGCTTTTGATACTGTTGCACATGGAAGACTGCTACACAAATTGGAGCAGTGTGACATTGGAGGCAAATTGCTGCTATGGATAAAGGGGTGGTTGAGGGGGAGAAAACAGAGTGGTAATCAATGGACACTGCTCATCGTGGACTGATGTTATTAGTGGAGTCCATCAGGGCTCAGTGTTGGGTCCATTATTGTTTTCTGTATTTATAAATGATATTGATGATGGTATATCGGGCTTAATGTCCAAGTTTGCAGATGATACAAAGGTTGGCAGGGTTGTCAAGGACACTACTGACACTATGCTGCTGCAACAGGATCTGGAAAGGTTGAGCAGATGGGCTGAGAGGTGGCAAATGAAGTTTAACATTGACAAATGTAAAGTACTACACATGGGAAACAGCAACCCCAGAGCAACGTATCAACTCTGTGGTACTACACTGACAGTGGTAGAGAATGAAAGGGACTTGGGGGTGGTTGTGCAGGCAGATATGAAGTTCTCTGAGCAGTGCAGACGGGCTGCAAGAGTAGCTCATGGAGTATTGTCAATGATATACAGGAATTTTTCCAGCAGGGATAAGGAGGTGATTATTCCATTGTATAAGGCGATGGTCAGGCCACACCTAGAGTACTGTATACAGGTCTGGAGGCCTCATTTCAAGAAGGATGTAGAGCTGCTGGAACGAGTACAGAGAAGGGCAACAAGATTAGTGAATGGAACAAAGGGGTGCTCTTACGAAGAAAGGCTTAAGTTTTGCAAATTACAGTGTCTGGAGACTAGGCACCAGCGAGGTGATCTGACAGAGGTGTATAAAGCCTTGAATGGTTTAAGCATGCTCAATGCTGATGGGATTCTTCCTCTAGCTCAGAAAAATCACCTGAGAGGGTATAAATTCAAATTGAGGAAAGACAGATGTAGGATAGACGTGCGGAAATTTGCCTTTAGCCAGCGGGTGGTTGGTTGGTGGAACAGACTTCCATCCCTTGTGGTGGAGGTTGATAGCCTAAATAAGTTTAAGGCTCAGCTGGACAGGTATTTTGAACTAACAGAGGGGTGAAGTGGAAGTGGGGGTTTTTTTTTTTTTTTTTTTGGCTGATGCTGCATAAGCTTGCTTTCTTGCATCAAATGCCTCTACTAATGCTAATGCTAATGCTATGCTGCTGCAACAGGATCTGGAAAGGTTGAGCAGATGGGCTGAGAGGTGGCAAATGAAGTTTAACATTGACAAATGTAAAGTACTACACATGGGAAACAGCAACCCCAGAGCAACGTATCAACTCTGTGGTACTACACTGACAGTGGTAGAGAATGAAAGGGACTTGGGGGTGGTTGTGCAGGCAGATATGAAGTTCTCTGAGCAGTGCAGACGGGCTGCAAGAGTAGCTCATGGAGTATTGTCAATGACATACAGGAATTTTTCCAGCAGGGATAAGGAGGTGATTATTCCCTTGTATAAGGCAATGGTCAGGCCACACCTACAGTACTGTATACAGGTCTGGAGGCCTCATTTCAAGAAGGATGTAGAGCTGTTGGAACGAGTACAGAGAAGGGCAACAAGATTAGTGAATGGAACAAAGTGGTGCTCTTACGAAGAAAGGCTTAAGTTTTGCAAATTACAGTGTCTGGAGACTAGGCACCAGCGAGGTGATCTGACAGAGGTGTATAAAGCCTTGAATGGTTTGAGCATGCTCAATGCTGATGGGATTCTTCCTCTAGCTCAGAAAAATCACCTGAGAGGGCATAAATTCAAATTGAGGAAAGACAGATGTAGGATAGATGTGCGGAAATTTGCCTTTAGCCAGCGGGTGTTTGGTTGGTGGAACAGACTTCCATCCCTTGTAGTGGAGGTTGATAGCCTAAATAAGTTTAAGGCTCAGCTGGACAGGTATTTTGAACGAACAGAGGGGTGAAGTGGAAGTGGTTTTTTTTTTTTTTTTTTTTTTTGGCTGATGCTGCATAAGCTTGCTTTCTTGCATCAAATGCCTCTACTAATGTATGGTGAATTATAAACTACATGCCTGATACACTATTATCTCTCCCCCTTTTACATTTGGCTTTAATTTTAATTCCCTTAATGACCAACTTCCTTTATACCTTATTTTATTTAAAATTACTTAGCGTGCATAATTTTAACCTCAAACTCTTTTGGCATGTATTTTCTGTTCAAAACAGACACAGACATTTATTGTCAGAGACAGATATTATTATTTCTTGTAATTCTGGTGATTGACCCATGATCGGTAACACCAAGGTTCTGGGTGCAATATGTGACGATGCCTCCGTAGCCAAGTGGGCAGGAGCAGCAGTGCGTAGCACATGCTTCTTGATTAAACCAGGGTTCAAGCCAGTGATCACCAAATACGGAGGATGCAGAAAGGTCAGGGAATGACAACCGCATATCCCTGGAGCAATATGGCCTTAGTTGCAAATGCTCCTAAAAACCAAATAACAACAACAAAAATAACAGCACTATGTGACAACATCTCCTTGCTAAGTATTTAATTGTTTTATAATTTATTTTCTCCTCTATTCTCTTTTCTATTCCTCTCCTATTTCTATTACTTTTTTGTTAAACTAATTTTAAGTACTTATATATTCCTTCAATCTCCAATTTTTTCCCTCTCTAAACTAATTTCAAAACCATAAATAAATAAATCTTTAGCCATTGTCAATCCACTGCAGGATGGAGGCCTCCTCATCATATTGAGGGAAATGGACCATAATCTGCCATGCTGGTCAGTGTGGCAGATTATGTAGGTTGGACAGTATTTAGCAGTATCAGGGGCTCGAACTGGGGTCTGCTCAATCAGCATGTGCTATCACACTCCCACTCACGACCACTTGGCTACATATAAACATGTGTGTGTGTGTGCGCACGCTCGTGCGTGCAACCAATAAAATTGTACTGTATAGGAATATTCATACTCCTAATTTTTTTCTTACTCCAGAGTAAGAAAAAAAAAAAACCTTTCCTTTCTACATTCTTCCAAAATGAGGCCTCCAGACCTGTACTTAAGGGGTAGCCTGACCTGCTTTTCCCTGCTAGAAAAATTCCTATATATCATTAACAAGACTCCATGACCTGCTCTGGCAGCCCATCTGCACTGCTCAGCAAACTTCATATCTGACTGCACAATTACCCCCAGTTTGTTTTCATTCTCCAATTCTCTGAGTGTAGTACCACACAGTTGTGTGGTACTACACTCAAAAAAGCTTTTTTTTTCTACCTTTCCATCCCAAGGAAAGGTAGAAAAAAAATTCAATTATAATTAAACAAGAAATAGTGAAAAAACAGGATGACAGTGCTAAAATTAGTTCATTGGTGCATGAATATGATTTTTCCCAGTCAACCATTTCTACCATAATGAAACAAAAAGAAAAAAATTTAAATAATTAAAGTAAGTGATGAATTAACATTGACAAATGCTAAGTACTGCATATGGGTAGCTGTAATTCAAGAGAAATGTACCAACTGTGTGATACTACACTCAGGGAATTGGAGAGTGAAAACAAACTGGGGGTAATTGTGCAGTCAGATATGAAGTTCGCTGAGCAGTGCAGATGGGCTGCCAGAGCAGGTCATGGAGTCTTGTTAGTGATATATAGGAATTTTTCTAGCAGGGAAAAGCAGGTCAGGCTACACCTTAAGTACAGGTCTGGAGGCCTCATTTTGAAAGAATGTAGAGTTGCTAGAATGAGTACAAAGAAGGGTAACAAGATTGGTGAGGGAAACAAAGGAGTGCTCTTAAAGCTTAAGTTCTGCAAATTGCAGCACCTGGAGACTAGGCACATGTAAGGTGATCTCACTAAGGTGTATAAGGCCTTGAACAGGTTGAGCAAACTCAATGCTGATGGGATTCTGGCTGATGCTACATAAGCTTGCTTTCTTGCATCATATGCCTCTACTAATACTAATTCTGCAGTCTTGTCTAGACGATCCTGCAATGCTTCTTTAACCAGTGATTCCATTATTTTCCCTGGAACACAAGTTAAACTAAGAGGTCTTTAGTTACTTGTGTCACCTTTTGAACCCCCTTTGTGAATTGGTGATACATTTGCACACCTCCAGTCTATGGGGACTTCCCCTGAGTCCAAGGAAGCCCTCATAATTATGACTAAGGGTTTGCTTACTTCCTTTGCTACCTCCTTTAATAAAACTGGATAGATCCCATCCACCCCAGGTGCCTCTTTTATGTTTAACTTCAACAATTTCTACTCCACTTTGCTCTCAGTTATTACAAAATCATTTATCTCCCTGTTAGAGTTTGATAAAATTGTGGAAGGAAGGATAAGGCAGGAGACGGAAATAGGAGAGGAAAAGTTCGGTTTCATGCCGGAAAGAGGAACAACAAATGCGATCTTTGCTTTAAGTCAGGTGATGGAAAGGTACAGGGAGATGCAAGTCGAGTTGCACATGGTGTTCACAGACCCGGAAAAAGCATATGATAGAGTGCCAAGACAAGACAAGAGGTATGGAGATGCATGAGGGAGAAGGGTGCATCAGCAAAGTACGTAAGGCTTCTGAAGGAAATGTACGAGGGAGCGGTGACTCAGGTTAAGAGTAGTGTAGGTATGACTGAGCGAGTTCCCTGTAGTAGCTGGACTGCACCAGGGATCAGCTCTCAGCCCATATCTGTTCGATCTGGTAATGGATGTGTTGGTGAGAGATGTGAGGAGTAGATCATCACGGAGTATGCTGTTTGTGGATGATATCGTACTGTGCAAACCATCCCAAGGAAAGGTAGAGAAGAAATTGGAGGAATGGAGGAAAGCATTGGAAGAGAGAGGCATGAGGATAAGTAGAACAAAGACAGAATATATGGCATTGAATGGAGAAGATGAGAGTTCTATAAAACTGCAGGAGGAAAAGCTACCATCAGTTTCGAAATTTAAGAATCTGGGATCGAACGTTGAGAGGGATGGCGGATTGAGTGCAGAAATACAGCATAAAGTGCAATGTGAATGGTTGAACTGAAGATAGACGAATGGGGTCCTGTTTGATAAGAAAGTAAATTGCAGAAGGAAGGGAAGATTGTATAAAACCGGTTAGACCCACATTGGTGTACGGTGCTGAGACATGGGCAATTACAAGAGCCCAGGAGAAGAAGATGGAAGTGGCAGAGATGAGGATGCTAAGATGGATGTGTGGTGTGACTAGGAAGGCCAGGATAAAAAAACAATTATATCAGAGGTACAGTTAATGTGGGGCCTCTGAGTAAAAAAATGGAATCTAAGTTGAGGTGGCTTGGACATGTGGAACAAAAGAGTATGTGGGGAAGAGGTGCGAAAAGTTGGAGGTGATATGGAAGAGGAAGAGTGGGAGACCTAAGCTGAGATGGAAGGACAAGATGGCAGAGGATTTAAAGAGAGAAGATGGAGGAGAGAAGAAGCCCAGGATAGGGAGGAATGGAGGAAAAGAATTAAGGATGGAAATGCCGACCCCATATAAACGTGGGAGGAAGGCGAAGATAAAGAAGAAGAGTTTGATAAACTTCTGGCACTCCTCATGTGTGAATGCAGATGCAAACTACTCATTCAGTTTATCAGCTACCTGAGCATGATCATCAATAGTCAACTCATCTATGTTAAGTGGACCAATCTGATTCATCCCTTTCCTTCTAGAGTTTACATAAGTAAAGAAATCTTTGCATCCTTTTGCCAAAGATTTCTTGTAATCTGCCTTCGCCTGCCTAACCTCATTTGTGACTTGATTACAGACTAGTTTACACCTGCCATAGGCTTCTGTGTTACCTGATACTTTATATGCATCCTATACATTTTTTTTCTCTGCCACGAGCCTCATTAATACATCTGGTCTAAACCTAGAACAGTATTTCTTAGTTGGAATGAAAAGCCTAGTAGCCCCCAAAATTAAGTCCCTGAAGGCTTCCCATTTAGAATTCAAGATTGGTACCATCATCAGTTGATCCCACTGTACGGAATATAAAAACTGTCTGAGACCTCTGTAGTCACCTTTATGAAAGCAAAAGCCCTTCCCTTTAGCCTTGATGGTAGTTACATCTTTAAGGAATTCCCATATCAGTACACTGTGATCACTGTCACCCAATGGTTCCTTTATCGCCAATTCTTAATGCATGAATAATTACTGCTGATAATCAGATCAAGAATATTACTCCCACTGGTTGTCTGCCTCTCGAACATGCTGCTGTAGAAAACATCATCCAATAAATCTACAAAAGTTATGCTAGTGTGCGAGTGATCAACCCACAAGTTCCCATCAATATCTGGAAAGTTCAAATGCCACATTATAAGACATTCTGATTTACTGGTCCACTATTTCTCTGCACAATTGCTCATTATAATCATCAGATTCATTACGCCTGTAACACACACACACCTACTCTCATTTTTCCTTTCCCAGTGCTTATTTCACAACAAACAGACTCAAAACTGCATTGTCCACCAACATCAATTGGATGCACTTTGTTAGATTTTATGTTTCTTAACTAACAGCATAACCCTTCCTCCCTTCCTGCCCTGTCTATCCTTCCCATACACATTGTACTCCCCAAATTCCAATTCTGCATTGCTTATATCTGTGTGACACCATGCCTTCGATGTCTTGACTAGCACTTCAAGCTCATCAAATTTATTAACTATACTCCTAGCATTAGTGTACATGCAAGTATACATACACATGTTCCTACTCTTAGTTACCCTAACACAGCCCATGTATTTACTTGTTCCACCATGACTCCCAACAGTCCTGGAAATCTGCATTACCTTGCTTTCCAGGCTGCTATTCATTCTAATAGAAGCAGTGCACAAATTGCTTTTCCCTCTGCCTGCGGCCACTGTTAATCTTTTAGTCTGTGTAAGCCACTAAGCTAGCAGTTTTCCAACCCACCTAACACTGCCTCGATAGCATCAGCAAATATTCTTGCACCCTTTCTATTTAAGTGTACCCCATCCCTGTAGAAGCAGTCTCTCCTGTCATCAAACACACACCAGGCTGAAAAAAAATTCTACCCCTTGAGCCTTGCACAATCTCTCCAGGGCTGAATTGATCGACAAGCCTCTTATCATATACTCCCTCCTATTGTGTCTGGGCAGAATTGCAGACACTTTCACATTCAACTGTAACTCACAACTTTTTTTTCATCATTGACCAGTACTTGAGTAAATCTGCAGATTTCTTAATGTCATTAGTTCCAACGTGTACAACATCACCTTTTGTGCCCTTAAAAGATGATATTTGTTCAACGTCATTAACTTTTGCCCCTGGCAGACATACACTGGTCCTGTTCCACCTATCCTTCTTGCATAGTATATTCCCAGTCTCCCCGACAAAAGTAAAGAATTTTTTTAAACGTAAAGAACTCATTTAAACGTAAAGAACTAATGTTATTAGTAGAGTCCCTCAGGGTTCAGTGTTGGGTTCATTAGTGTTTTCTGTATTTATAAATGATATTGATGATGGTATATCAAGCTTAATGTCCAAGTTTGCAGACGATAAAGGTTGGCAGGGTTGTTAAGGACATTACTGACGCTATGCTGCTGCAACAGGATCTGGAAAGGTTGAGCAGATGGGCTGAGAGGTGGCAAATGAAGTTAAACATTGACAAATGTAAAGTAATACATATGGGAAACAGCAACCCCAGAGCAACGTATCAACTCTGTGATATTACACTGAGAGTAGTAGAGAATGAAAAGGACCTGGGAGTAATTGTGCGGGCAGATATGAAGTTCTCTGAGCAGGCAGACAGGCTGCAAGAGTAGCTCATGGTGTCTTGTCAATGATATACAAGAATTTTTCTAGCAGGGATAAGGAGGTGATTATTCCCTTGTATATACAGGTCTGGAGTCCTCATTTTAAGAAGGATGTTGAGGTATTGGAACGAGTGCAGAGAAGGGGAACAAGGTTAGTGAATGGAACAAAGGGTTGCTCTTATGAAGAAAGGCTTAAGTTTTGCAAATTACAGTGTCTGGAGACTAGGCACCGGCGAGGTGATCTGATAGAGGTGTATAAAGCCTTGAATGATTTGAGCATGCTCAATGCTGATGGGATTCTTTCTCTTGCTCAGAATAATCACCTGAGATGGCATAAATTCAGATTGAGGAAAGACAGATGTAGGACAGATGTGTGGAATTCCTCTAGCCAGCAGGTAGTTGGTTGGTGGAACAGATTTCCATCCAAGAAATTAAGGACATGCTTGCTGTATGGGACATTGTGAAGAGGACAGTAAGAAAAAAACCCAGATATTGAAACCGCCGAGTCGATGACCAGCAAATTTGAAGGTCAGGTGTTATTTCAAGGACCTTCAGAGAAAGCGCCAAAAGCAAACAGTTTTTATACCATATGTAGCAAGAGGCAGAGATCAGAAAGGACACCAGATCCCAAATGTTGTCCTGGTATCTTCGTAGTAGAAGATTCCCTTACAACTCCATCACCACATCATTCTGAAAACTACCATTCTTGTCTTTTTTTAATGTCTATAATTAGCATTTTAAACAACATTTTGGGGGAAGGGAAATAAGTAAAAATGTGGCACCATCAGCATTTTTTTTATTTTCTTTTATTTTTAAAATGTGTGTCATGTTTTAATGTTTATTCTGGTATATAAAGATAAAGTGCAGTCATTATCAACTCACTGCAGGATGGAAGCCTCCTCAACAATTCATGCTGAGAGAAATGGACCACATTCTGCCACGCTGGTCCAGTGCGGGTTGGCAGATCGACTGTATTCAGCAGTCAGGGGCTTGAACCCCGGTCTACTCAAAGAGCGTGTGCTACTGCACTCACGCTACTGACCACTCAGCTACGACACCATAATTTTTTGAGGAAATTTTTTTTAGATGAAAGGTTAGTGGTATGCTCTGGAAAATACGGTATTCAGTATTGTATATAAAACTAATACAATTTCCATTATAAAAATAACCTTTAAAAGAGATAAATAGCTTAAATATGGCAAAAATTTCAACTTCTGAAGTCTTGGAACGAATTACCAAAAAAACAGTGTGTTATTGGGTTCACATTATAATACTATCACAATACGATGGTGTTGTGTAAACTATCAGGGAGACGCGTAAGATATTGTGTGAAAAGGATAGATGGAATAGGACTAGGGTATGTCTGCCAGAGGCAAAAGTTGATGAAGCAGGTATCATCTTTTAAGGACACAAAGGGTGGAATTGTTGTTCACGTTGGCACCAATGACATTAAGAGTAGGAGATATGCAGATTTACTTAATAAGAACAGATCAATATTGAAAAAAAGTTGAGAGTTAGGGTTAAGTTTGTAAAAGTGTCTCCAATTCTGCCCAGACACGATAGGAAGGGGTACATGATGAGAGCCTTGTCAATCAATTTGACCCTGGAGGGATTGTGCAAGGTAATGGAATAGAATTTTTTTCAGCATTGTCTGTGCTTGTTAACAGGAGAGACTGTTTCTACAGGGATGGAATACACTTAAATAGAAAGGGTGCAAGAATATTTGCTGATACTATCGAGGCAGTGTTAGGAGGGGCAGAAAACTGCGAGCTTGGGAGGGTGATTCACAGACTAAAAGGTTAAAAGTGGCCACAGGCAGATGTGAAGATGATTCTTGCACTACTTCTATTAGATAAGGGTGCTTGGGGTTTCATGAACTGATTGTAGTCATCACGAAACAAATATATGGGATGTGTTAAGGTAACTAAGAATAAGAATAGGTGCATGTATACCAATGCCGAACACAAGCCGAGAATTAGGGTTGAATTTGAAAGTGTCTGCAATTCTGCCCAGACACGATAGGAGGGAGTATATGATGAGAGCCTTGTCGATCAATTCGGCCCTGGAAAGATTGTGCAAGGCTCAAGGGGTAGAATTTATTTCAGCCTGGACTGTACTTGTTAACAGGAGAGATTGCTTCTACAGGGATGGGATACACTTAAATAGAAAGGGTGCAAGAATATTTGCTGATGCTATCGAGGCAGTGTTAGGTGGGTCGGAAAACTGCTAGCTTGGGGGGAGACAAAGACCAATAGATTGACAGTAGCCACTGGCAGAGGTGAAAGAGATTCTTGCACTGCTTCTATTAGAATGAGCAGAAGCCTGAAAAACAAGATGCATGGTATTTCAGAGACTGCTGGGAGCCATTGCAGTACAAGTAAACACATGGGTTGTGTTAGGGTAGCTAAGAATAGAAACAGGTGCAGGTATACTTGCGTGTACACCAATGCTAGGAGTTTAGTAAATAAATTTGATGAATTTGAGGTATTGCTCAAAACATCGAAGGCAGATATTGTTGGGATATCAGAGACGTGGTGCCACACAGATATAAGGGATGCGGAACTGCAATTTGGGGAGTACAACGTCTACAGAAAGGACAGACAGGATAGGAAGGGGGGAGGGGTTATGCTATTAGTTAAGAAACACATAAAAACCAAGGAAGTGAAGCCAGTCGACATCGCTGGACAGTGCAGTGTGGAGTCAGTTTGGTGTGACATAAACATTGGGAGATCAAAATTGAGAGTAGGAGTGTGCTATAGGCCTAATGACTCTGATGAGTATAATAAGAAACTGTACAGGGAAATAGAATGGGCCAGTAAATCAGAGTGTCTTATAATGGGAGATTTTAATTTCCCAGATATTGACTGGATTTTGGGGGCTGGTTACTCACACACTAGCAGGGCTTTTGTGGATTTATTGGATGATTGTTTTCTACATCAGCATGTTCCGGAGGCAACTAGAGGAAGTAATACTCTTGATTTGATTATCAGCAGTGATTCTTCATGCATTAAGAATCTGCAGATAAATGAACCACTAGGTGGCAGTGATCACAGTGTGCTGAAGTGGGATTTACTCAAAGAGGTAACTACCATTAGGGGTAAAGGGAAGGGTTATTGCTTCCGTAAAGGCGACTACGATGGACTGAGACAGTATTTAAATTCTATACAGTGGGACCAACTGATGATGTTACCAACAGCAAATTCAAAATGGGAAGCATTCAAAGAACTTATCTTGGAAGCTACTAGGCTTTACATACCAACTAAGAAATATTGTTCAAGGTTTAGGCCAAAATGGATGTCAGATGAACTAATGAGGCATATGGCAGAGAATAAAAATGCATGGGATACTTACAAATTAACACATGACACAGAAGCCTATGATAGATACAAGTTGATATGCAACCAAGTTACAAAGGAGGTTAGGCAGGCGAAGGCAGATTACGAGAAATCCTTGGCAAGGGATGCAAAGAAAAACAGCAAAGAGTTCTTTACTTATGTAAACTCTAGAAGGAAGGGGATGAATCAGATTGGTCCACTTGATATTGATGGGTCAAGTGTTGATGATCCTGCTCAGGTAGCTAACAAACTAAATGAATATTTTGCATCGACATTCACACATGAGGAGTTATTCAGCGAGGGGAATGCCAGAGGTGTATTCAACTCTAGCAGAAAGCTACAGAATCTTGAAATAACTGGGAGTAAAGTGGAGGAGAAACTGTTGAAGATAAACACAAGAAAGGCACCCGGGGTGGATGGGATCTATCCAGTTATACTAAAGGAGGCAGCAAAGGAAGTAAGCAAACCCTTAGCCATAATTATGAGAGCTTCCTTGGACTCAGGGGAGGTACCCATAGACTGGAAATGTGCAAATGTGACCCCAATTCACAAAGGAGGATCAAAGGCTGACACAAGTAATTATAGACCTGTGAGCTTAACTTCTGTTCCAGGAAAATTAATGGAGGCACTGGTTAAAGAAGCACTGCAGGATCATTTAGACAAGACTTCAGTTATAGCTCAGACACAGCATGGTTTTGTTAAGGGGAAGTCTTGCCTGACCAACTTGATTGGATACTATGATGCAGTCACAAAAGAACTGGATGCAGGGAATAACTTTGATATTATATACTTGGATCTTAGAAAGGCTTTTGATACTGTTGCACATGGAAGACTGCTACACAAATTGGAGCAGTGTGACACTGGAGGCAAATTGCTGCTATGGATAAAGGGGTGGTTGAGGGGGAGAAGACAGAGAGTGGTAATCAATGGACACTGCTCATCGTGGACTGATGTTATTAGTGGAGTCCCTCAGGGCTCAGTGTTGGGTCCATTGTTGTTTTCTGTATTTATAAATGATATTGATGATGGTATATCGGGCTTAATGTCCAAGTTTGCAGACGATACAAAGGTTGGCAGGGTTGTCAAGGACACTACTGACACTATGCTGCTGCAACAGGATCTGGAAAGGTTGAGCAGATGGGCTGAGAGGTGGCAAATGAAGTTTAACATTGACAAATGTAAAGTACTACACATGGGAAAAAGCAACCCCAGAGCAACGTATCAACTCTGTGGTACAACACTGACAGTGGTAGAGAATGAAAGGGACTTGGGGGTGGTTGTGCAGGCAGATATGAAGTTCTCTGAGCAGTGCAGACGGGCTGCAAGAGTAGCTCAAGGAGTATTGTCAATGATATACAGGAATTTTTCCAGCAGGGATAAGGAAGTGATTATTCCATTGTATAAGGCGATGGTCAGGCCACACCTAGAGTACTGTATAGGTCTGGAGGCCTCATTTCAAGAAGGATGTAGAGCTGCTGGAACGAGTACAGAGAAGGGCAACAAGATTAGTGAATGGAACAAAGGGGTGCTCTTACGAAGAAAGGCTTAAGTTTTGCAAATTACAGTGTCTGGAGACTAGGCACCAGCGAGGTGATCTGATAGAGGTGTATAAAGCCTTGAATGGTTTAAGCATGCTCAATGCTGATGGGATTCTTCCTCTAGCTCAGAAAAATCACCTGAGAGGGCATAAATTCAAATTGAGGAAAGACAGATGTAGGATAGACGTGCGGAAATTTGCCTTTAGCCAGCGGGTGGTTGGTTGGTGGAACAGACTTCCATCCCTTGTGGTGGAGGTTGATAGCCTAAATAAGTTTAAGGCTCAGCTGGACAGGTATTTTGAACGAACAGAGGGGTGAAGTGGAAGTGGTTTATTTTATTTTATTTATTTATTTATTTTTTTTTTTTGGCTGATGCTGCATAAGCTTGCTTTCTTGCATCAAATGCCTCTACTAATGCTAATGCTAGAAGTATAGTAAATAAATTTGATGAATTTTAGGTGTTCGTCAAGACATCAAAGGTGGATATTATTGGGATATCAGAGACGTAGTGTCACACAGATATTAGGAATGCAGAATTGGAATTTGGGGAGTACAATGTGTACAGAAAGGATAGGAAGGGAGGAGGGGTTATGCAGTTAATTAAAAAAAAAACAAACAAAACAAAGGAAGTGCATCCAGTTGACAGATGGACAATGCAATGTTGAGTCAGTTTGGAGTGACATAAGCACTGGAAAAGCAAAAATAAGAGTAGGAGTGTTATAGGCCTAATGAGTGGGCTAGTAAATCAGAATGCCTTATAATTGGGGATTTTAACTTCCCAGATATTGACTGGCACACCAGCATGTTCGAGAGGCAACGAGAGAGGGTAATACTCATGATCTGGTTATCAGCAGTGATTATTCATGTATTAAGAATTTGCTGATAAAGGAACGTGAAGCTTTCTTAGTATCAAGTTTGTTCGGAATTCTTCCAACATCCTTTTATCAGAAGACCACATGAGGCAATTGAGTGGGGTGTAATGACAGGAGATGGATTACCAAGGTTGTCGATAAAAAAGAGTTAGAAGAAAAACAGGATGTTTGGTCTTTAGTTGAGGATGCAACAGAATCATCAAGTTCTGTTACATCCTGAGATAAATATCCTCAAATTTAATAATCAGCACACAGCTGATTATTAAAAAAGTTGCTATTTTATTAACAATCATTCCATTTTGTAAAATTTTCTGTTTTGGTCCTTGATCTTTAGGCTGTATTTCTGAAGAGTCATATGCAAAATAGCCTCCAATTTCACTGGCACTTAATAAAGGCAAATGAAACAAGTATTTAAGCCATTTGCCGATAACACTGTCATTTTTGTATTCTGAACATAACCCAAGTTTGCAGTTTTTTGAAAAAAAAAATATTTAAATGGATGGAAGTGGCACTCAAATTAACATTTAGCCAATCTTTTGATACAACTGTGTGAAGTGCTTTTTTTTTAAAATCAAACTATTGCTATTACTATCTATTATAAAATAAACAAAAAAAAAAAAAAAAACAAGGAATTTATAAAAATATACAGTATAAAAGAAATACGATACACTGAATAAAATAAAAATATACAATTAAAACTCAATAGATTAAAAGCATAAAAGTGATAAAATCAGTATACAATTGTAACTTTTGAAGTTATGCGTTCCTTTATCAACTATGGAAGAATATTACAGAAGATCAATCAGCACACAATAACAAAAGAAAACAAATCTTTAAAGAGCATGTAGCAGGTACAATCACTGACGAGTAATCACAAGCATGATTAAAATTATACACAAAAGAAGAGAGGTGATGAGAAGGAGAATACAATCAACAAAGAAAATAAAATGAAATAAAAACAAAATAAAAATAAATGAAAATAAGAAATAACTATCAGTAAGCCTCTGGGGAAAACCAGACAGCCCATACTGGATATATCATAAGATGTTTTCCGATGTTCACCTTGTTGCAGGGTGATGGCCCTCTACTGCAATTAACATTTGGATCTGCCACATACAAATGGAGTACTTTTAATCATAAATGAAGACAAGAGTCATGTGCATAGCCAAAAATCTAAACATTAAATGTGGATTAAGATTACCAAGCTGCTGCATCCTGTAATGCTCTGCAAAGCAGAATGTGCAAAATCATCTCAAATGATAGCTCCCCACATACTATGTGATCCAATCATATAGCCTTCAGGTGGTGTAATCGATATGACACTTTCTGCAACCCAGGCACATAATCCGAAAACAGATCCTCCACATTATAACATGGGAATAAGTGATTTCGTATGAGGAACTATTGAATGTTACTTCCTGATGGGGAACCATAACCAACCAATATGGTAGCATTACAACACAGTGGAAAAATGTTCATAGATGCCCAGATAGTGGGAATGTATTATGTGGTGGCAGCTATTTCACTGTTAAAATTTAAGTGGGAGGCTAAGATTTCAGGAAATCTAATTTGATCCTAAAAGTCTCATTATTTGTGTCAAACCTCGTACCATAGCATGATCACGTGTGATTAAATGATGCACAGGCAATGCTATGTAGATTCCCTAGGGTAGGGGTGATAAACCCATGACATGCATGCCCAAAGTAGCAAAAGTACAAATTTTCTGGGCATGCAAAATTCAGATGTAATGACAAAATTGTGTGATTAAATTTCTTGAATATTACCTTTACAAGAGCAACATTTCGTAGTTACATGGATACATATAATATGTATATTATGATATTGCTATCCAATTGTTCTTTCTCTTTAAGGTTTTTCCTCATAAGTACTATTTCATTCATAAGCAGAGGCATATGATGTAAGAAAGATCAGCCAAGAAAAAAACCCACTCCCATTTCACCCCTCAATTCATTCCAAATACCTGTCTAGCTCAGCCTTAAATTTATTTAGGCTATATCAACTTCCACAACAAAGGATGGAAGTCTGTTCCACCATCCAACTACCCACTGGCTAAAGGCAAACTTCCACACATCAATCCTACAACTGACTTTTCTCAATTTCAATTTATGCTCTGTCAGGTGAGGAAGAATCCCATCAGCATTGAGGAAGAGGAAGCAAGAAGACGAATCCCATCAGCATTGAGCATGCTCAAACCATTCAAGGCCTTATACACCTTAATCAGATCACCTCGTAGGTGCACAGTCTCCAGACACTGCAATCTGCAAAACTTAAGCCTTTCTTCGTAAGAGCAACCCTTTGTTCCATTCACTAATCTTGTTGCTCTTCTCTATACTCGTTCCAACAGCTCTACATCCTTCTTAAAATGATGCCTCCAGACCTGTATACAGTAATCAAGACTTATACAAGGGGATAGTCACCTCCTTATCCCTGCTAGAAAAATTCCTGTATATCATTGACAAGACACCATGAGCTACTCTTGCAGACTGTCTGCACTGCTCAGAAAACTTTATATCTGCCTGCACAATTATCCCCAGGTCCTTTTCTTTCTCTATCACTGTCTCTACCAATCTGATTCATCCCTCCTTCTAGAGTTTACATAAGTAAAGAACTCTTTGCTGTTTTTATTTGCATCCTTTATCAAAGTTTTCTCATAATCTGCCTTTGCCTGCCTAATCTCCTTTGTGACCTGGTTACAGACCAGCTTATATCTATCATAGGCTTCCATGTCGGGATATTTATTTATATGTATCCCATGCATTTTTCTTCTCTGCCATATGTCTCATTAGTTCATCTGACATCCATTTAGGCCTAAAGCTCGAACAATATTTTTTAGTTGGTATGTAAAGCCTAGTAGCTTCCAAGATAAATTCTTTGAATGCCTCCCACTTTGAATTTGCTGTTGGTAACTTCATCAGTTGGTCCCACCATATAGAATTTAAATACTGTCTCAGACCACCGTAGTCACCTTTATGAAAGCAAAAAGCCCTCCCTTTACCCCTGATCATAGTTGCCTCTTTGAGTAAATCCTATTTCAGCACACTGCGATCACTGCCACCTAGTGGTTCCTTTATCTGTAGATTCTTAATGAATGAAGAATCACTACTGATAATCAGATCAAGAGTATTACTTCCTCTAGTTGCCTCCAGAACATGCTGATGTAGAAAACAATCATCCAATAAATCCACAAAAGCCTTGCTAGTGTGCGAGTGACCAATCCACAAATTGCAGTCAATATCTGGGAAATTAAAATCCCCCATTATAAGACTCTCTGATTTACTGGCCCACTCTTTCCCTGCATAGTTTCTTATTATACTCATCAGAGTCATTACGCCTATAACACACTTCTACTCTCAATTTTAATCTCCCAATGCTTTATAACACCAAACGGATTCGACACTGCACTGTCTAGCGATGTCGACTGGCATCACTTCCTTCGATTTTGTGCGTTTCTTAACTAGTAGCATAACCCCTCCTCCCTTCCTATCCTGTCTATCCTTCCTGTACACAGTGTATGCCCCAAATTCCAGTTCTGCATTCCTTATAACTGTCTGACACCTTGTCTCTGATATTCCAACAATATCTGCCTTTGTCTTTTTTGAGGCATACCTCAAATTCATCAAATTTATTTATCAAATTCCTAGCATTGGTGTATACGCAAGTATACATGCACCTGTTCCTATTCTTAGCAATCTTAACACAACCCATGTGTTTACTTGTATCAAAATGACTCCCAGCAGTCTCTGAAATATCCTGCATCGTGTTTTTCAGGCTGCTGCTCATTCCAATAGAAGCACAGTGCAAGAATCACTTTCACCTCTGCCAGTGTCTACTGTTAATCTATTAGATTCTTGTATCCCCCCCCCAAGCTAGCAGTTTTCCGACCCACCTAACACTGCCTCGATAGCATCAGCAAATATTCTTGCACCCTTTCTATTTAAGTGTAAGTGTATCATTGTGTTGAATATTGAAAATAAAATATTCAGACCAATTTCTCTCTCTCTCTCTCTCTCTCTTGTCTCGCACATTACCCTGACTCACTAACCTTCTAAAGGCATAAAATTGAGAAATGTTCATTGCTACGACTAATTTATTCAATTTTAATATTTGAGTAATGACATACGTCAATGGAATTGCATGTTTTTCATTCTGCTCATATATTTTTTTTTCTAATCTTGTTTTTAAATAAATGCTGTATATTATTGATAATAAAATTTACCCTTTATGTGAATGTCATGAACATATTTATAGTCATTTGCAAAAATTTAAGACTACCATTAGCTTTCAGTACAAATTGGAAGAAAATACAATTTCAGAGACTGTTTAAGAAAAAAATTTATTTGTATATTTCAAACATTTGTTCAGAACATAAGTTACTGGTAAAGTTATGTGAGATATCATCATCACCATCATCATGAACTTGGTCCGGCTTAGGTATTTTAAGACCTGTTCCGTTGTAGCTCTTGGAGGTAGTCTTGATCTTGCCATCGTTGTCTTGGTCGACCCACGTCTCTCCTGCCTGTAGGTTTGTAGTTAAAGGCTAATTTTGGGATCCAGTCTGGGTTCATTCTTTCTAGGTGGCTGATCCATTTTTTTCTGATACCGTTTTATGTCATTTACTATGCTATCTACTTTTAATTTCTTGCAGATATCTAAATTTCTTTGATGGTCTAGTCTTGTAAAGCCTAATAATGGTCTTAAAAATCTCATTTGTGCTCCTTCTAGGTTTGTGTGTATCTTTCTTATTTATGAGCCAAGTTTCACAGCTGTAGAAGAGGGCTGATTTTGAAGTGATGTTGTGCAGTTGCAATTTTGTTTCAGTTGTAATTTATTTTCCAAAGGGGTGCTTAATCATTCTATTCTTTTTATTATATTTTTATAGTTTAGTATAGATGTCTTTCCCTTCATTTGATATTAAATTTCCCAAATGTTGTGAAGTCAGATATTTGTTCTATTATTTTGTCATCAATAACAATTTTGATTCTTTGTATGTTTTTTTATGAAATGTGAGATATATTATCCATATATGTGTAGATATATATTATCCATTTATATGTGTATATTATATATGATATATATTATCCACATTCAGTATTTAGTGTGGCTTCCTTCACTGTAAATTATGATTTGTATGTGGTATGGAGATTGGAGATTATTCTGCATTAATTCCCATACATATTTTAGCATTAGCATTAGTAGAGGAATATGATGCAAGAAAGCAAGTTATATAGGCATCAGCCAAAAAAAAATAAAAAAATAAAAATAAAATCAACACCCTTCCCATTTCACCCATCCATTCACTCCAAATTTTTCTCAAGTTCTGCCTTGAACTCATTTAAGTTGTTGATTGTCACTACAAAGGTTGGAAATTTGTTCCAACTTTCAACCACCCATTCCTCAATTTGAATTTATGTCGCCTCAGGTGAGTAATCTGAGCAAGAAGAAGGTTCCCATCAGCAGTGAACTTGCTCAAATCATTCAAGGCCTTATACATCTCAATTAGATCACCTTGCAAGTGCCTAGAGTCCAGATGTTGCAATTCATAGAACTTAAGCCATTCTTGGTAACAGCAACCCTTTGTTCCACTCATCAATCTTACTGCCCTTCTCTGTAGTTATTCCAGCAGCTTTACAACCCTCCTAAAATGGGGCCTCCAGACTTGAATGCAGTACTCAAGGTGTAACCTGACCATCGCCCTATACAAAGGGATCATCACCTCCTTATTCTTGCTAGCAAAATTCCTGTATATCATTGACAAGACACCATAAGCTACCCTTGCAGCCTTTTGCACTGCTCAGAAAACTTGATATCTCACTGCACAATTATCCCCAGGTAATTTTCATTCTCCACTACACTGAGAGTGTAGTACCACCCAGTTGGTACATCACTCTGGGGTTACTGCTACCAATAGGAAAGTATTTTACATTTGTCTATGCTAAATTGCCATCAGTTGCTATCTCTCAGCCTTTTCCAGATCCTGTTGCAGTAGTGTACTATCAATACTGTCATTAACAACCCTGCCAACCTTCATGTCATCGCCAAACTTAGACATTAACCATGATATACCTTCATCAATATCATTGATAAATATAGAAGGCAACAATGGGCCCAACACCGAACCCTGAGGGACTCCACTAATAATATTAATCCACAAAGACCAGTGTCCACTTATTACCACTCTGTTTTCTCCCACTCAACCATCCTTTTATCCATTGTAGCAACTTTGCCCTTAATGTCATACTGTTCCAATTTGTACAGTGGTCTTCCATGTGCAACATCAAAAGATTTCCTAAAATACAAATATATATCAAAATTATTTTTTGCATCCAGTTCCATTGTGACCACAGCATAGTATCCAATCAAATTTCTCAGACAAGAATTCCATTTAAGAAACCTATGCTGTGTCTGAACTATAATTGCAGTCTTCTCTAGATGATCCTGCATTGCTTCTTTAAACAGTGACTCCATTATTTTCTCTATGGCACAGAAGTTAAAATAACAGGTCTGTAATTATTCATGTCAGCTTTTAATCCCCCTTTGTGACTTGATCACACACACTATCTTATATCTACCATAGGCATGTGTGTATCCTGGATAATTTAAAAGTGCTTCATGCATTTTACTTCTATGCCACGAGTCTCATCTGTTCATCTGACATCCATTTAGGCCTAAACTGTGAACAGTATTTCTTAGTTGGTATGAAAAGCCTAGTAGCTTCCAAGGATAATTCCCTGAATGCTTCCCATTTAGAATTTGCTGTTGGTAATATTATCAGTTGGTCCCACTGTATAGAATTTAAGAAATCTCTGAGACCACTGCAGTCACCATTACAAAAGCAAAAACACTTCCCTTTACCCCTGAGGTAGTTACCTCTTTGACTAAATTCCACTTCAGCACACTGTGCTCACTGCCATCTAGTGGTTCCTTTATCTGTAGATTCTTAATGATTGAAGTATCACTACTGATAATCAAATCAAGAGTATTACTCCCTCTGGTTGCCCCTCGAACATGCTCTGGAGAAAACAATCATCCAATAAATCCACAAAAGTCTTGCTACTGTGTGAGTGACCAACCCACCAGCCCATATATGGGAAGTTAAAATCCCCTATTATAAGACAATCTCAATGTACTCATTAGAGTCATTAGGCAACAACACACTTTTACTCTCAACTTGATTTTCCCAGTGCTTATGTCATACCAAACTGACTCAACACTGCACTGTCCACCCATATCTATTGGATGTACTTAATTAGATTTTGTTTCTTAACTAACAGCATTACCCCCCCCCTCCCTCCCCTTCTATCCTTTCTGTATTGTGTAAGTGACCAACCCACAAGTTCTAGTCAATATCTGGGAAGTTAAAACCCTCCATTATAAGACACACTGATTTACTGGCCCACTCTATTTCTCTGTATAATTCTTTGTTGTACTTATCAGAGTCATTAGGCCTATAACAAACTCCTAACCTCATTTTTGCTTTCCCAGTGCTTAAGTCACACCAAACTGACCCAATATTGCACTATCCATCTATGTTAACTGGATGCACTTCCTTAGATTTTATGTGTTTCTTAACTAATACAGCATAACCCTTCCTATCCTGTCTATCCTTTCTGTACCCAATGTACTCCGCAAATTCCAATTCAGCATTCCTTATATCTGTGTGACACCATGTCTCTGATATCCCAACGATATCAGCCTGTGATGTCTTGACCAGCACTTCAAATTCATCAAATTTATTTACTGTGCTCCTAGCACTGGTATAAATGCTAGTATACATGCACCTGCTCTTACTCTTAGTTACTCTAACATAGCCCATGTATTTACTTGTTTCATGACCCACAGCAGTTCCTAAAATCCCCAGCAACTTGCTTTCTCGGCTGTTGCTCATTCCAATAGAAGCAGTGCAAAAATCATTTCCACCTCTGCCTGCGGCTACTGTTAATCTATTAGTTTGTGAATCCCCCCTGAAGCTAGTAGTTTTCTGACCCACCTAACATTGCTTTGATAGCATCAGCAAATATTCTTGCACCTTTTCTATTTAAGCGTATCCCATCCCTGCAGAAGCAATCTCTCCTGTTAACAAGCACAGACCACATTAAAAAAAAAATTCCACTCCATGAACTTTGCAGACACTTTCAAATTTAACCCTAATGTGCAACTTTTTTTCCAACAATTGACCTGTACTTGTTAAGTTAACCCACAGATCTCCTACATTTAATGTCATTAGTGTTACTTGTTACTACGTGTACAACAATATCACCCTTTGTGCTCTTAAAAGATGGTATCTGCTCTACAATGTCATCAACCTTTGCTCTAGGGAGACATACCCTGGTTCTATTCCACTTATCATTTTTGCACAATATATTTCCCTGACAATTGAGTCACCAATGATAACTAGCTTATGCAGGACTAGCACATTCTATCCTGAAGATTGCCACTATGTGGCCTGGTGCACAAGAGTGAGCTCTGGCATTGAGCTGGGCTGTTGAGAGCTTAATGGGCCTACCATTTTAATTCTTTCGAGGGCATCTACCTGACTCTTGAAACACTCATAGACACCCATCAGAATGCTTAGTTGGGGCCTAATTTCTTCACATTCTCTGCACCTAGCACACAAAGACATCTTCCATGGTTAGATCACGTCTTGTTCTAGAAAGGTCCATGAACATATCACATTTTGCACATTTTTTTTTTTTTTTACTGGGGAATGAGAGAGTAGCTTTTTTATTTAACAAGTTTAAAACATATTTAACAAGTAATTATAAATATCCTTTAATGAGAGCCAAGTCCTGCTCTCAACACAAATTTAGTAAAAGAAATCACTGGATATATTGGTTTAGATGTAGAACAGGGAGAAGTAGAACAAGGAAAAAATGACCTCTCTCTCTCTCTCTCTCAAGAATGTTAAAATCCTTAATAATACAAAGGAAATGCTCATTATCATTTACCTTTTATTTTGTTTTTCCAATAGGTTTCGACAATAATCTAGCAACATGCTCAGAAAACTCATATTGGGGAATCACAATAAGCCACTATAAGCTAATATGTAGGTTAGTGCAAATGCATCACTATAAGCTGTAAAGGAAAGCTTGGCTTATGTCTCTTTGGTAGACCATAAAACTGGGGAATAGTGATACCCCACTTCACAAAGTCTAATATGCAGATTTATTAATCTTCTCTTCCAGAAACAACAAATCAACTAGTTCATTTACCTGCATTCCAACTTTTTCAAGAAATCTTAACAGAGGAATCTTGAATGCATTTACAAACCTGCTGGTCCTGCAATAAAAGTAAAGCCTTTTGAACATAATGCAATCTATTCAACACTATAATGTATCTATCACTTTGCAGGTAAGGTAAGACAGACAGTGGTAGATACATTTTCTGAAGGTAAGGCAATAATATCCCTTTTCTATGCAGAGAATAAAGGAGTTCTTGATAAATACAATCTGAAGTAGGGGCAACTGCTCAAACGTGTTGCAATTTAGTAGCCATTCTACAACCTTATCTTTGTTTCTACATCTCCCAGAATCTGTGAAATTCCAGAATTCCATCTCCCATGGCAAATTGTGTAATGGGAGATCTATGAGCAAACAACAAAACCAAGACTTAAGGACAAAAGTTCCCTCTCCTGTACAGTTAACTTTTTATTGCATAGATTTGAACAAATGATAACGTATCATAATTTCTCAGTCTTCAGGCACTTCTGTTGTTGAGTCTCATGCCCAAAGTGTTAAACTCATCTTGATGATCAGATCATAAAACTTCAGATTCTCATGGTGAATACAAGTTTTGTATTCAGCATGGGAATCTGAACTTTAATGGTCCACAGAATCCAGCATTCCTCTAAGAACCAGCGTGTTCCTAATCTTATTACAAGAAACATTCAGCAGCCTACAATGTAACACACAGATCAACATATTCCCATGCTGCCTGGCAACTCACTGCATATGGAAATTAGAAAATGTTCCATTTTCCAATTTCTGCTTATATTAAAATGTTTACAATGAAAACCCTAAGGAATCATGTGTTGCCTTACAGTGATGCACAAATTTCAAATGCTATCTGTTGAGAGCCATAAAATCTGTGAATATTGGAAAAAAAAAAGGCATTGCACAGAAATAAGCATATAAAATAATATCTTGATACAACCAATGAACTAAAGAAATAATGGTCTTATTAAAATATAGAGAGATAAAAACAATATATATTAAAACTAACTTAAAAGTGATAAAAACAAATTTAGAGAACAAATTAAAAGACAATAAATACAGTACAGCATATCATCACCACAAAACAACAAAAGAAAAGAAAGCACATGTTTAGAAGCACGGGGTACATTACCGAAAACTGGGGTGCCATCCTGAATGGGATAAAAATTATACAAAAAAGAGAGGAGAGAAGGGGGAACAGAACTGAAAATTAAATAAAATAAAATATTAAACAAAAACAAAATAATAACAATAATAATAATAATAATAAAATGAAAATAAAAAATACCTATAGTCAGGCTCTGGGGGAAACAGGACCCATACTGGCCACATTATAAGATGTTCGTCAACACTCATTATGCAGTAGGATGACAGCCTCAGTTATATGTGGGTTTCCTCTGTTGTGATTAACATGTTGGTTGCCAGTGATGTGTATTGTGTCAAATGGCACCCAAGTGATGTGGCATGACGTATATCAGCAGTCATTCTTAAGCAGTCAATAAACGAGTGCTGTAAAAGTAAAGGCACATGAAATTAAAACCTCTTGATATCAGCACACTGATTGAACTCTGCACTATTTGCAGAAGCGTTTGCTTTTTTTTTTTGTTTATCATCAATCATGTGCTTGGGATACAGTTTTATTTGTTCTTTGCATGTGTTGATTAGCATTAGCATTAGTAGAGGCATACAATGCAAGAAAACAAGCTTATGCGGCTTCAACAAAAAAAAAAAAAAAAACCCTCCCATTTCATCCCTCCATTCGTTCCAAATGCCTCTCCAGCTCAGCCTTAAATTTATTTAGGCTACCAACTTCCACAACAAAAGATGGAAGCCTGTTCCACCAATCAACTATCTGCCGGCTAAAGGCAAATTTCAGCACATCTATTCTATAATTATCTTTCCTCAATTTGAAACTGTGCCCCCTCAGGTTCTTAGTCTGAGCAAGATGAAGAATCACATCAGCATTCAGCTTGCTCAACCCATTCAAGGCTTTATACACCTCAATCAGATCACCTCGCAGTGCCTACTCTCCAGGTGTTGCAATTTGCAGAACTTAAGCCTTTCTTGGTAAGAGCACCCCTTTGTTCCCCTCACCAATCTTGTTGCCCTTCTTTGTACTCGTTCTAGAAACTCTACATCCTTCCTAAAATGAGGCCTTCAGACCTGTACATAGTACTCTAGGTGTGGCCTGACCATTGCCTTTTATAACAGGATTATCACTTACCTGTCCCTGCTAGCAAAATTCCTATATATTCCTATTGACAAGACTCCATGACCTGCCCTGGCAGCCTGTTTGCACTACTCAGCAAACTTCATATTTTGCTGCACAATTACCCCCCAAGGTCTTTTTCACTTTCCACTTCCCTGAGTGTAGTACCACCCAGTTGGTAAGTTTCTCTTCGGTTATTGCTACCCATATGCAGTACTTTGCATTTGTCAACATTAAACTCCAGTTGCCACTTCGCAGCCCAGTTATTAAAAAAGTAGCTCTCAGTTATTACAAAATCACTTAGCGTTTGATAAACTTCTGGCACTGCTCTCATTGAATACTTCCTCATGTGTGAATGTAGATGCAAAATACTCATTCAGTTTATCAGCTACCTGAGCATGATCATCAACAGTCAACTCATCTATGTTAAGTGAATCTATGTTAATCTGATTCATCCCTTTCCTTCTAGAGTTTACATAAGTAAAGAACTCTTTGCTATTTTTCTTTGCATCCTTGGCCAAAGATTTATTGTAATCTGCCTTCGCCTGCCTAACCTCCTTTGTGACTTGATTACAGACTAGTTTATACCAGCCACAGGCTTCTGTATCATCTGATACTTTATATGCATCCCATACATTCTTCTTCTCTGCCACTAGCCTCATTAATTCATCTGACATCCATTTAGGCCTAAACCTTGAACAGTATTTCTTAGTTGGAATTAAAAGCCTAGTAGCCTTCAAAATTAAGTCCCCAAAGACTTCCCATTTAGAATTTACTGTTGGTAACATCATCACTGTACAGAATTTAAAAACTGTCTGTGACCTCTGTAGTCACCTTTACGAAAGCAAAAGCCCTTCCCTTTAGCCTTGATGGTAGTTACATCTTTAAGTAAATCCCACATCAGTACATTGTGATCACTGTCACCAGTGGTTCCTTTATCTGAAATTCTTAATTCATGAATAATCACTGTTGATAATCAGATCAAGAGTATTACTCCCTCTGGTTAGGCTATGTACATCGAATAAACTTTTGATAAAATTTTGAAGTGGGTTGATTTACAGCTCAGCTCAAAGTGTTTGGTTTTAGCTAGAACTGCAGATTTTATTTTTTAACCATTATTTATTTTTAGGTAGGAATTACTCCTCGACATGCACAAAATTATGGCAAATGGAATACACTGTCTCAATTATAGGTGGCAGTGAACGTGCTAACATTTGAACATGTTACACAAAAGGAGCAGTTCCAACCATGAATGAAGGCGATAATCATGAGTTTAACATCCCAATATAAGAATGTGGTCCCACCTAATAATGTCCCACAACATCACGATGTGTAAAATAAGCTCAATTGATAGCTCTCATGCTCTAAGATCCAATTATACAGTTCCACCAATATAACGATTCTTACTAGGAATGGAATCCGATAAACATATCCTTCCCATGTAAAGCAGGAATAACTGATTTCACTATAGAAATTTCCTGCCAGGATACACAACTAATATGGGATCACAACACCCTAGCAAGACATTCAGAGATAACTGGGTAGTGAGGAATGTATGCAGTGGCAATTAGTTCACTGTAGAATCCAAATGGACGGTTAAACCCATAACTGAAATCTATCAAGAACACGAGGGCAATATCTGTATTTCAGGAAATCCATTCCAATCCTGGAAATCTCATTACTCCTGTCAACCATGGAACTGCAGTGCTAGTTTTTGGACTGAAATACAAACCTCAGTTTTTACACTATTCTTCAAAAGGCACCAATAAGTTCTTATATGTTTCTTGGAAATAAACAAAAGGTCAAAGGAAATGTAATGTCTGTTATTCAAAATATGTAGAGTAAATAGTTGTAAAAAATACAAGTACGTGCCAAATGCAAGGTCTTCCTTGAATTTATTTTGTCCACTTCTTAGTGGAAAAACTTTTGGAGTGAATGGATGGTTGAAATAGGAAGGTTTTTTTTTGGCTGATGCAGTATAAAGCTTGCTTTCTTGCATCCTATGCCTCTTCTAATGCTAATACCCGGAAAACCCAGCAGTATATTTTTCCAGATCAGTGGGTAATACAAAATACTTTGATTAACAATTGCTTGATTAATATGAAACTTTAACAGTATGAATGTCTATTTAGGAGCACAGGGATAATTTTATCAGTAATTTCTAGAAGTGGAGGATGAGTCTGGTCTGCTTTAATGGCATTGCATCAAATGAAAGTGATGCCTCTAATGGATAGGCTATGTAACTTATCAAGATATTGTTTAACTGCAGTATCTCACAGTATTCATCCACAGCTATCCTTTGGGTGGAACTACTTATTATTAGAAGACTATCTTTTTTATGATTATGTTTCAGATCATTGTGTGTAATAATAATTTCAGTACCGATGCTTTGAACTTAAATTTGGCTTTATGTAACTGTTCTTCATCATGTCAAAAAGTTTTCCACATCCGACTAGCAGCTTTCCTTTTAATGCAAAAGATACCACAACACAAGAAGTTCTTTATTCATTTGCTAACAGTTAAAAACGAAAAATACTACCTTCCCCATTTGTCTATTCCCTCTAATAATATCACCAATTCTTTTTTAAATTTATTCAAGCTACCCACTTCCAAAACAGGTAGTAACTTGTTCCAACAATCAGTTATTCTCTTTCTGATGTGCAGTATTTCTTCCCAGCTGCACTTTATGAAATTTTAATCAAGTAAATCCTTTCCACATTGATTGACTATTGTCCATTTTAAATTTAGCCCTGCAGCTCTATGCAATTGGCTTTTCCCTTTTCACACTTTCAAAAGGAGTCAGTTTAATTATAACTTGACTGTATATGATTTTGAAAAAAATACCAGAAGTTTGATATTGATCTTAAAATTATAATTATATATTACGAAATAACATACATATATATATTTAAAAGTTTTGAATATATCTATGAACCCATTCTGATGATATCTAAATCTTTCAATTGCAAACTACCTGAAACTGATTCTCAAATTCTATTCCTTTAGTTCAAGTTAATCTGTTAGTAATATTTTGAAACTTATAAAGGAGTTTATGAAAAAGTATGCAATTCATATATTATTAATAAATTATGCCTAAATAGTGTGTCTTCGTTTTTGGACATTTAAAACATAATCAAGTAGTTTTTAGTCCCAATACTAACCAAGTGGTCAAGTTACACAGCACATGAATTTGAGTGGACCATGGTTCAAGCTTATGTTACTGCTAAATATGATTAATGATATGATTGTATTCATTGTAAATTATCTGACTTAGTGACTATGCTAAAGTGGTCAAGTGTGAGGGTACAGAAGTGCATGTGCTCTATGTGACTGTGGTTCAAGCTTGTATGACTACTGAATATGGTAATGTTCTTGTATTTTCTCTACATTGTGACTTTATGTGGTTGTCCTGGAGTACAAACAGAAATTTATTTTTCTTGAATTAATTAAAACTAAGATTCAAAATCAGCGATCTAAAAAATAGTCAAAAATACATTAAATTGTAAGTACCGTTTAAAGGTTGGAGTTTGTTTTGGGCTAGCAATATAATAATAATAATAATAATAATAATAATTATTATTATTATTATTAAAATAACCTGTTTGGAAAATTCTCATGACAAATGCTGAAGAAAAAGTAAAAATTAAAAAAAAAAAAAAAAAAAACTAACATTTGGTTAGGTTCTAATTAAAAATAGAAATGATAATATTTACCTAATGAGAAATTCTGACATCTTTTCAATAATGATTGAATAAATTTTAAATTAGTCATTAATTAATCTGTTAAAACTATTAATTCATTTTTTAAGGGTTTAGTTTTTCAGTCACTAGGAGTTATAGCCCTACTACTTACATAAAGCAAAAATAAAGTTTTTTAAAGAATTCAAGATTAAACAGATAACTTCACAGCAGCAAGAAATATTATCCCTCAATAATTATTTGGCCAGACTTATGGAGTTGAATCATGCTTATCTAAAGATCATCTATTTTTTATATGCTTTAAGGATAGCTAAATTTTAGTTTGAATAAAGCTGTTTTGCATCAAAATAGCCCTTTATCATACAAAAATATTACCAAGTTTTTTCATGGTTATCAATAAAGATTCTAAAACCATCTCTAAAATGAAAATAAAAAATCCAGTATTACAACTTATATTATATGAAAAAATTCAAGTGGGATATTGTTCCACAAGGTCCAGTTTGCATTTTTTTTAATTAACTGAAATAAATTCAAACAACTCCTTTCAACTGAGTTAGGGTTAGGGATGAATTTTAAAGTGTTTGCAATTCTGCCCAGACACAATAGGAGGGAGTATATGATGAAAACCTTGTCGATTAATTCGGCCCTGGAGAGACTGCTTTTACAGGGATGGGATAATCTTAAATAGAAAGAGTGCAAGAATTTGCTGATGCTATCGAGGCAGTGTTACATGGGTCGGAAAACAGCTAGAATGGAGAGGATTTATGAGACAAAGATTAACGGTAGATGCAGTCAAAGGGGAAAAGTGATTCTTGCACTTCTACTGGAATGAATAGCAGCCTGGAAAACAAGATGCAGGGAATTTCAGAGACTGCTGGGAGTCATTGCAGAACAAGTAAATATGTGGTCTGTGTTAGGGTAGTCAAAAATAGGAACAGGTGCATGTACACCAATGCTAGAGTTTAGTAAATAAATTTGATGAATTTGAGGTGTTGGTCAAAACATCAAAGGCAGATATTGTTGCGATATCAGAGACATGATATCACACAGATATAGGGTAAGCAGAAATGGAATTTGGGGAGTACAATGTGTACAGGAAGGATAGACAGGATAGGAAGGGAGGAGTTATGTTGTTAGTTAAGAAACACAAAATCCAAGGAAGTATAGCCAGTCAAGATGGCTGGACAGTGTTGAGTCAGTTTGGTGTGACATAAGCATTCGGAAAGCAAAATTGAGAGTAGGAGTGTGTTTTGGCCTAATGATTCTGATGAGTATAATAAAAAAACTGTACAGGGAAATAGAGTGGGCCAGTAAATCAGAGTCTTATAATGGGGGATTTTAATTTCCCAGATATTGACTGGAATTTGTGGGGTGGTCACTCACACACTAGCAAGGCTTTTGTGGATTTATTGGATGATTGTTTTTCTACAGCAGTATGTTTGGGAGGCAACTAGAGGGAGTAAAACTCTTGATCCGTCAGGGGTAAGGGGAAGGGTTTTTGCTTTCGTAAAGGTGACTACGGTGGTCTGAGACAGTATTTAAATTCTATATACAGTGGGACAAACTGATGATGTTACCAACAGCAAATTCAAATTCCAAAGAATTAATCATGGAAGCTACTAGGCTTTTCATATAAACTAAGAAATATTGTTCAAGATGTAGGCCTAAATGGATGTCATACGAACTAATGACATGTGGCTGAGAAGAAAAATGCATGGGATATATATAAATTAACAGGTGACACAGAAGCCTATGATAGATATAAGATGGTCTGTAACTAAGTCTCAGAGGAGGTTAGGTAGGCAAAGACAGATTGTGAGAAATCTTTGGCAAAGGATGCAAAGAAAAACAGTAAAGAGTTCTTTACTTATGTAAACTCTAGAAGAAAGGGGATGAATCAGATTGGTCCACTTGATATCGATGGTTCAACTGTTGATGATCCTGCTCAGGTAGCTAACAAACCAAATGAGTACCGTATTTCCCCATGTATAAGACGCACCTTTTTTCGAAAAATTTGGGGTCTAAAAACTGGGTGCGTCTTATACAGTGGTTGTAGATTTTTTTTTTTACTTGCATTTCCCGCTTTTTCGCACTTGTTACCGGTATATTAGGTTATGTTTTGCCATGTTCTGCCCAGAAATGGCTCAGAAAAGATTTTCTGTACAGTGCTGAATTCAAGTTAAAAGTGATCCAGTTTGCAAAAGTGAATGGAAATCGTGCTACTGAATGTAAGTTTGGTCCTCCTCCAACTGAGAAAACAATCCGAGACTGGCTACGGGAAGAAGAAACTCTACTGAAAACGCCACAGCAGAAGAAGGCCATTAGAGGGAAGTCAGAAAAACGGACTGATTTAGAAAAGGAATTGAAGATATGGATTGAGGAGCAAAGGGCAATTGGAATTCCTGTGTCCACAAAGATGGTTCAGCATGAGGCAAGAAGAATTGCTGATGAAAAAGAAGTTACTGATTTCAAAGGAGGACACAACAGGTGCTTCAGGTTCATGAAACGGAATGGACTAAGCATGCGTACACGCAACAGACGTGCCCAAAAGATGCCTGAAAGCTATGAGCAGAAGGTCCTTGAATTTCATCGTTTTGTCATTCAATGTCGGAAGACACATCAGTTTGAGTTGGGACGGATTGCAAATATGGATGAAGTCTCCCTTCACAATTTGATGTCCCAAGTAACAGAACTGTTGATAAAAAGGAGGATGAAAACTGTAACTGTGAAGACAAGTGGACATGAAAAGAGCCATTATACAGTTGTTCTAGCTTGTTGTGCCGATGGAACCAAGCTGCTTCCTATGCTGATTTTCAAACGCAAAACAATAAATCAAGTTGTCAAGTCATTTAAGAAGTGTGGCATTTTAAATGCCATAGATGGAACTGAGGACGAGGCAATATATGAAGACAGTGATTCATCATCAGACACAGATGAGGACAAGCTAATGGATGGGAGTTTTGACAGTGATGAGTTGTATGAATTTTATGATGAATAAAACTTGAGTTCAATAACTTTATGTAATACATTTTTTTTTTCAAATTTCGGGCCCCAAAATTAAGGTGCGTCTTATACATGGGGAAATACGGTAGTTTGCATCTACATTCACACGAGTTATTCAGGGAGGGGAATGCCATAGGTGAATTAAACTCTCGCAGTGAGCTAGATGATTTTGTGATAACTGAGAGCAAAGTGGAGGAGAAATTGTTGAAGATAAGCATAAGAAAGGCATCTGGAGTGGATGGGGTCTATCCAGTTATATTAAAGGAGGCAGCAAAGGAAGTAAGCAAACCATTAGCAATAATTATGAGAGCTTCCTTAGACTCAGGAGAGGTACTCATGGACTGAAGATTAGCATTAGTTCAGGCATATGATGCAAGAAAGCAAGCTTATAGAGCATCAGACAAGAGAGAGAGAGATGGAAAAAAAAAATCTTCTCATTTAACCCATCCAGTTACTCCAAATTAATTTATCTAGTTCAGCCTTAAATTTATTTAAGCTATCAGCTTCCAACAACAAGAGATGGAAGTCTGTTCCAACAATCAACTATCCACTGGAAAGGCAAACTTCCGCACATCTATTCTACAACTGTCTTTATTCAATTTGAATCTATTCCACCTTAGGTTTTTAATCCCAAAAAGTGGAAGTACCCCATTAGCATTGAGCCTGCTCAAACCATTTGGGGCCTTGTACACCTCAATCAGATCACCTCGCAGATGCCAAGTCTCCAGATGCTGCAATCAGAATTTAAGCATCTCCTGGTAATAGAACCCCTTTGTTCCTCTCACCAATCTTGTTGCCCTTCTCTGTACTCATTCTAACAACTCTACATCCTTCCTAAAACCTCTATATTCTTCACATTTTTTCGGCAAAACAATGCTCCGATATTCATCCAAAAATCCAATATTCGTCACGAAAAGTCACCCACCACATCGTCATCCTAGCCTCGTGCAATCGCCCATGCAGTCAGCCAGCTCCGTGCTATTGCCCAGCAGTCTGCCTTGTGTGATCGTTCAGTACGCATCACCTGTTATTTTCTTTGAATTTTTTTTTTTTAATTTTGCAATTTTTTGCAGTTATCTTTGTAAAATGAAGTGAGCATGGCCCCAAAAAGGTGTAATGAAGAAAAACAACCAAAAAAGGAAAGCTGTAAGAACCACAATTGAGTTGAAAAAAGAAATCATTGCTAAGTTTGAAAGTGGAACAAGTGTTTCCAACTTAGCATTAGAATTTAACATGCCGAGAACTACGGTAAGCAGCATAATTAAAAATAAAGAAGCAATTAAAGTGGCTGATGAGGCAAAAGGTGTAAAAAGTCTTGCTGCTAAAATATTACAAATGTATGAGGACATGGAAAATCTTTTATAAGTATGGATTACTGAAAATCAAATGGCTGGTGATAGTATTTCAGAATCTATCATCGGCAAAAAAAGCAAGACAGTTATATGATGACCTGTAGCAAAAGAACCCAGGAACCAGTGGTGATTTCATGGCAAGTAGGGGCTGATTCAAAAAATTTAAAAGGCAAACGGGCATTCATAGTGTAGTCAGGCATCGAGAAGCTTGAATGCAGAAGTTGCTAAAAAGTTTGTTGATGATTTCAAAAACTATGTAGGCACTGAAGGATTTATCCCTCAACAAGTTTTTAATTGTGATGAGACGGGCCTATTCTGGGAAAAAATGCCTAAAAGAACCTACATCACAAAAGAGAAAGAAGCATTGCCTGGACACAAACCAATGAAAGACAAATTAACACTCTTGCTGTGTGGTTATGTTAGTGGGGACTGCAAAATTAAACAATTGCTCGTTTATCATTCAGAAAATCTGAGTTTTTAAGGACAATATCATAAAAAGTAAACTAAATGTGATGTAGAGGGCTAAAAGTAAGGCTTGGGTAAGAAGACAGTTTTTCCTGGAGTGGATTTACGAAGTGTTTGCCCCAAGTGTGAAAGCTTATTTAGAAAGTTATAATTTACCTGTAAAGGCCCTCTTGGTTTTGGACAATGCCCCTGTTCATCCCTTGAAGATGATTTGGCAGGGGAATACAGCTTTATTCATATTAAATATCTACCACCAAACACAACACCTCTAATCCAAACCCATGGATCAGCAGGTCATTGCCTGTTTTAAAAAAACTTTATACAAAAGCGCTGTTTCAAAGGTGTTTTGAAGTGACATTGGAGACAGAACTTACATTGAGAGAATTTTGGAAAAATCACTTCAATATCCATTGTTTGAAGATAATTAATAAGACATGGGGAGGGGAGTGTGTTCCAGGACAATGAACTCAGCCTGGAGGAAATTGTGGCAAGAGTGTGTGTGTCAGAAAGAGACTTAAGGTTTTGGGTAAGAGCCTGTTGTTGATGAAATTGTGTCTCTGGGCAGGTCCATGGGATTGGAGGTTGATAATGAGGATGTAGAGGAATTGGTGGAGAACCATAGAATCAAGCTCACCACAGAAGAACTGCTGGACCTTCATAAAGAACAGGAAGCTGAAGCAGTGGAGGAAATTTCATCAGAGGAGGAAGGGTCAAGTAAAGGCAGCATCCCAATTGCTGACATTAAGGAAATGCTGTCCAATTGGGCCGAAACGCAGAGTATGGTCGAGAAGTGGCACCCAAACATTGCCATAGTTAATTGAAATATAAATTCATTCAATGATAATGAGATTGGCTACTTTCAGAAAATTTTAAAAAACAGACAACACTGGACAAGTTCTTTGCTAAATCGAGTGCTAGTGAATTGTTGGGAACGGAACAAAAAAGACATCGATAACCAGAATTGGAGATACAGCACCTGATGTTTTAATGGAAGGCTACTCCCCTTCTAAACAATACATAATTCCTTTCCTCTTCTTCTTCAGCTTCTGCCATCATCGCTCCTAAGTAGAGGTAAAGTTCTGGTTAAATTTTTATTTATTTCTGTATCAGATTTGGGGCTGGGAATGGATTATTCCAATTTTAGTTAATTCCTATGGAAAAAATTGATTCTATATTCATCTGATTCAGTATTCGTCCGTCCCTCAGGAACGGATTAATGACAAATATAGAGGTTCCACTGTACTGCATATGTGTAGCAGTAACCCCAGAGAAATGTACCAACTATGTGGTGTTAGACTCAGGGTAGTGGAGAATGAAAGAGAGCTTGGAGAAATTGTGCAATCAGATATGAAGTTTTCTGAGCAGTGCAGACAGGCTGCCAGAGTAGGTCGTGGTTTTGTGAATGATATACAGGAATTTTGCGAGCAGGGATAAAGAGGTGATTATCCCCTTGTATAAAGCAATGGTCAGGCCACACCTTGAGTACTGCGTACAGGTCTGGAAGCCTCATTTTAGGAAGGATGTAGAGTTGCAAGAACAAGTACAGAGAAGGGCAACAAGACTGGTGAATGGAACAAAGCGGTGCTCTTATGAAGAAAGGCTTAAGTTCTGCAAATTACAGCTTCTAGAGACTAGGCACCTGCAAGGCAATCTGATTGAGGTGTATAAGGCCTTGAATGGATTGAGCAGGCTTAATGCTGAGGGGATTCTTCCTCTAGCTCAGAATTCAAACCTGAGAGAAGACAGTTGAAAAACAGATGTGCACAAGTTTGCCTTTACCCAGCGGGTAGTTGATTGCTGGAACAAAATACCATCTGTTGTTGTGTAAGCTGATAGCATAAATAAATTCAAGGCACAACTAGACAAACATTTGGGATACATGAATCAGTGAAATGGGAAGGGATTTTTTTTTTTTTTTTTTTGACTGATGGTGTATAAGCTTGCTTTCTTGCATCAGTTGAATCTACTAATGCTAATGCACAAATTTGATTACAATTCACAAAGGAGGAGAATCAAAGGGCGGTAATTACAGACCTGTTAGTTTAACTTCTGTTCCAGGGAAATTAATGGAGGTACTGGTTAAAGAGGCACTGCAGGATCATCTAAACAAGACTGCAGTTATAGTTTGGACACAGCATGAGTTTGTTAAAGGGAATTCTTGTCTGATCAATTTGATTGTCACAAAGGAACTGGATGCAAAGAATAATTTCGATATCGTATATTTGGATCTTAGAAAGTTGGGACCATTGCTGTTTTCTGTTTTGATACTGTTGCACATGAAAGACTGCTGCAAAAATTGGAGCAATGTGGCATTGGAGGCAAATTGCTGCTATAGATAAAGGGACGGTTGAGTGGGAGAAAACAGAGAGTGGTAATCAATGGAAATTACTCTTTGTGGACTAATGTTATTAGTGAAGTCTCCCAGGGCTCAGTTTTGGGTCCATTTTTGTTTTCTGTATTTACTAATGATACTAATGATGGTATATCAGGCTTATTGTCTAAGTTTGCACACAATATGAAGGTTGTTAATGACACTACACTGCTGGAATAGGATCTAGAAAAGTTGAGCAGAAGGGCTGAGAGGTGAAGCAGTAACCTCAGAGTAATGTATAAACTGTGTGGTACTACACTGACAGTGATAGAGAATGAAAATTAGCTGGTGGTAATTGTGCAGGTAGATATGAAGTTTTCTGAGCAGTGCAGATGGTCTTCAAGTGTAGCTCATGGTGTCTTGTCAATGATATACAGGAATTTTTCTAGCAGGGATAAGGAGGTGATTATCCCCTTGTATAAGGCAATGGTCAGGCCACACCTTGAGTACTGCATACAGGCCTTAGATAGTATGAACCAGAGCTGTAATGTTCAATACGTTCTACGTTGATATCAATATTTGTAAAATAATAAGAGAAGTTTTCCTTAATATAGTACGTAAAACACTTCTGTATGATACTCTCCAGAAATTAAAACAAAAAAAATCGAAAAACTTACATTAGAGTAACAAATAATTTTAAAAATAATTAAAAATCAATTTAACACAATTAAAAAACAGTTTAACGAATTAACGAAAAAATTGCAAAAACGATTTTCCTTCCTGAAGCTGACAACGTTTTGACCATATGTCATGATCACAGGAATGAAAATTACTGAATATCATTCCTGTGATCATGACATACGGTCGAAAAGCGTTGTCAGCTTCAGGAAGGAAAATTGTTTTTGCAATTTTTTCGTTAATTGCGTTAAACTGTTTTTTAATTGTGTTAAATTGATTATTAATTTTTTAAAAGTTTTAACTTCATTTGCTACTCTAATGTAAGTTTTTCGATTTTTTCATTTTAATTTCTGGAGAGTATCATATGGAAGTGTTTTACGTACTATATTAGCATAGGCATATGATGCAAGAAAGCAAGCTTATTCAGCATCAGCAAAAAAAAAAAAAAAAAAACACACCACTCCCATTTCACCCCTCCGTTCGCTCGAAATACCTGTCCAGTTGAGCCTTAAATTTGTTTAGGCTATCAACTTCAACAACAAGTGATGGAAGTCGGTTCCACCCGCTGGACAAAGGCAAATTTCCGCACATCTATCCGACATCCGTCCTTCCTCAATTTGAATTTATGCCCTCTGAGCTGATTATTCTGAGCAAGATGAAGAATCCCATTGGCATTGAGCATGCTCAAACCATTCAAAGCTTTATACACCTCTATCAGATCACCTCGCCGGTGCCTAGTCTCCAGACTCTGTAATTTGCAAAACTTAAGCCTTTCTTCGTAAGAGCAACCCTTTGTTCCATTCACTAATCTTGTTGCCCTTCTCTGTACCCGTTCCAGCAGCTCTACATCCTTCTTGAAATGAGGCCTCCAGACCTGTATACAGCACTCAAAATGTTGCCTAACCATTGCCTTATACAAGGGAATAATCACCTCCTTATCTCTGCTAGAAAAATTCCTGTATATCATTGACAAGACACCATGAGCTACTCTTGCAGCTCGTCTGCACTGCTCAGAGAACTTCATATCTGCCTGCACAATTACCCAGGTCCTTTTCATTCTCCACCACTGTCAGTGTAGTACCACAGAGTTGATACGTTGCTCTGGGGTTACTGTTTCCCATATATTGAGGTGGTAGTAGTAGTAGTAGTAGTGGCATGTGATGCAAGAAAGCAAGTGTATGAGGTTATGCAGCATCAGCCAAAAAAAAAAAAAAAAAAAAAAATCACACCATTCCCTCCAAATGCCTGTCCAGTTCCTCTTTAAATTTATTTAACCTGTCAACTTCCACAACGACAGATGGAAGTTTGTTCCAGCAAAGGGTTTGGCTAAGGGTTTGTAAGCAAACTCTTAGCCATAATTATGAGAGCATCCTTGGATTCAAGGGAGGTCCCCACGGACTGGAGATGTGCAAATGTATCGCCAATTCACAAAGGGGGATCGAAGGGTGACACGAGTAATTACAGACCAGTTAGTTGAACTTCTGTTCCGGGTAAAATAATGGAGTCACTGGTTAAAGATGCATTGCAGGATCACCTAGACAAGACTGCAGGAATAATTCAGACACAGCATGGGTTTGTTAAGGGAAAGTCCTCTCTGACATATTATGATGTGGTTACAAAGGAACTGGATGCAAAAAATAATTTTGATATCATATATTTGGATTTCAGGAAAGCTTTTGACACTGTTGCGCATGGAAGACTATTGTGCAAATTGGAGCAGAATGGTATAAAGGGTAAGTTGCTACAGTGGATAAAAGGATGGTTAAGTGGGAGAAGACAGAGGGTGGTAATCAATGGGTACTGCTCTTCGTGGACTAATGTTATTAGTGGAGTTCCAGCAATTAACCACTTGATTGTGAAGATTATGACAAAAGCCTCTACATGCAAATGGAATGGGCAAGTAAGTGTCAATGCCTTATTATGGGTGATTTCAATTTGCCTCTAATTGATTGGAGTAAATGGGAAGGAAACTCGACATGGGGAACAAAATTTTTAAATCAACTAGATGACTTATTTGTATCAACATGTCAGGGAAAGTACTAGAGAAAAGAATATCCTAGACCTCATCATCACACATGAATCAGATGACATAACAGGGCTGACAGTAGAGGAACCAGTAGCAGGAAGTGATCATGGAGTTCTACGGTGGATTATGACGAGAGAGGTAGCAGATGTAAAAGGCAAAGGAATGGGTTTTAATTTCAGAAAAGGAAATTACGATGCCTTAAGGTACTACATGGCCTCTATTAACTGGGTAGATATCATGCAGAAAATGAATACATTTGAACTGTGGTACGCTTTTAAAATATTAATCAGATGCCTTGTATGTGTATATGCCATTAAAAAAATACTCCACGAGGAGGGTTCCAAGTTGGATGAATAGTGAAGTTGCCACATTACTTGAGCAGAAAAAGGTGGCATGGAAAGGTTACAGAGCAATAAAAAGTACTGAAGCCTATAACAGCTACAAGGTGATGTGTAATAGAGCCACAGAAAAGGTTTGACAGGCAAAGGCAGTTTATGAGAAATCGCTAGCAAACAGAGCAAAGAAGGGGGGATAAAGAATTCTTCACATATATAAATGCCAAGAAGAGCAGGACAAACCAGATCGGACCTTTACGTAAGGGAAAGGGGACAGTATTAAATACACCAGCTACCGTTGCAGATGAACTCAACAGTTATTTTGCATCGATATTTACAAATTAAAAACCTTTTGAGGCAATGGGAAATTGTGGGAGTAAAGATAAAATATATGTAATTAATGATAATGAAATTTCGCAAGATTATTTAATGAAAAAATTTTCGAGCCTACAGACCAGTAAGGCTCCTGGAGTTGATGGAATATACCTTATAATTTTAAGGGAGGCGGCAAGCGAGTCCATTGAATCATTGAGGCTAATTATGCGAGCATCACTAGACTCTGGGGAGATTCCCTTGGATTGGAAAAGTGCAAATGTATCTCCCATACATAAGGGTGGCTCTAAAACTGAAGTTGGAAATTATCGACCTGTCAGTCTCACTTCAGTAGTAGGGAAAATCATGGAGGCAATGATCAGGGGTGGAATTCAGGATCATTTGGATCGAATTGAAATTCTCAAGGATAACTCAGCATGGATTTGTAAAGGGAAAATCATGTTTAACAAATCTGGTTGGCTATTTGACAACTCAGTTCGCAATGACAACTCAGCATTGTTATGGGCCTATATGAGAGCTTGAAGGACAGGGTAGATGCCCTCGAAGGATTAAAAGTGAGGGGCCCATCAAGCTCTCAGCTGCCCACACCAATGCCAGAGTAGGTCTGCCAAGGGCAAAGGTTGATGACGTTGTAGAGCGGATATCATCTTTTAAGGGCACAAAAGGTGATATAGTTCTACATGTTGGCACTAATTATATTAAGAGTAGGAGACCGGCGGAATTACTTAACAAGTACATGTCACTGTTGAAAAAAAGCAGTGAATTACGGTTGAATTTGAAAGTGTCTGCAATTCTGCCCAGACACGATAGCAGGGAGTATATGACGAGAGCCCTGTCGATCAATTCGGCCCTGGAAGGAGTGTGCAAGGCTCAAGGGGTAGAATTTTTTTCAGCCTGGTCTGTACTTGTTAACAGGAGAGCCTGCTTCTACAGGGATGGGATACACTTAAATAGAAAGGGTGCAAGAATGTTTGCTGATGCTATCGAGGCAGTGTTAGGTGGGTCGGAAAACTGCTAGATTGGGGTGATACAAGGACTAATAGATTAAGTAGCCACTGGCAGAGGTGAAAGTGATTCTTGCACTGCTTCTATTGGAATGAGCTGCAGCCTGGAAAATAAGATGCAGGATATTTCGGAGACTGCTGGGAATCATTGGGGTACAAATAAACACATAGGTTGTGTTAGGGTAGCTAAGAAAAAGAACAGGTGCATGTATACTTGGGTGTACACCAATGCTAGGAGTTTAGCAAATAAATTTGATGAATTTGAGGTATTGCTGAAAACATCAAAGCCAGATATTGTGGGGATTTCAGAGACGTGGTGTCACTCAGATATAAGGAATGCAGAACTGGAATTTGGGGAGTACAATGTCTACAGAAAGGATAGACAGGGTACGAAGGGAGGAGGGGTTATGCTTTTAGTTAAGAAATACATAAAATCCAAGGAAGTGAAGCCAGTCGACATTACTGGACAGTGCAGTGTCGAGTCAGTTTGGTGTGACATAAGCATTGGGAGATCAAAATTGAGAGTAGGAGTGTGCTATAGGCCTAATGACTCTGATGAGTATAATAAGAAACTAAACAGGGATATAAGATTGGGCCAGTAAATCAGAGTGTCTTATAATGGGGATTTTAATTTCCCAGATATTGACTGGAATTTGGGGGCTGGTCACTCACATACTAGCAAGGCTTTTGTGGATTTATTGGATGATTGTTTTCTACATCAGCATGTTCGGGAGGCAACAAGAGGGAGTAATACTCTTGATTTGATTATCAGTAGTGATTCTTCATGCATTAAGAATCTGCAGGTAAATGAACCACTAGGTGGTAGTGATCACAGTGTGCTGAAGTGGGATTTACTCAAAGAGGTAACTACCATTAGTGTTAAAGGGAAGGGTTATTGCTTTCGTAAAGGCAACTACGATGGCCTGAGACAGTATTTAAATTCTATACAGTGGGACCAACTGATGATGTTACCAACAGCAAATTCAAAATGGGAAGCATTCAAAGAACTTATCTTGGAAGCTACTAGGCTTTACATACCAACAAAGAAATATTGTCCAAGGTTTAGGCCTAAGTGGATGTCAGATGAACTAATGAGACATATGGCAGAGAAGAAAAATGCATGGGATACATACAAATTAACATGTGACACAGAAGCTTATGATAGATACAAGTTGATCTGTAACCAAGTTACAAAGGAGGTTAGGCAGGCGAAGACAGATTACGAGAAATCTTTGGCAAGGGATGCAAAGAAAAACAGAAAAGAGTTCTTCACTTATGTAAACTCTAGCAGGAAGGGGATGAATCAGATTGGTCCACTTGAAATCGATGGGTCAACTGTTGATGATCCTGCTCAGGTAGCTAAAAAACTGAATGAATATTTTGATCGACATTCACACATGAGGAGTTATTCAGCGAGGGGTATGCCAGAGGTGTATTGAACTCTGGCAGTAAGCTAGAGAATCTTTGAATAACTGAGAGTAAAGTGGAGGAGAAATTGTTGAAGATAAATACAAGAAAGCCATGGATGGGGTGGATGGGATCTATCCAGTTATATTAAAGGAGGCAGCAAAGGAAGTAAGCAAGCCCTTAGCCATAATTATGAGAGCTTCCTTGGACTCAGGGGAAGTACCCATGGACTGGAGACGTGCAAATGTGACCCCAATTCACAAAGGAGGATCAAAGGGCAACACAAGTAATTATAGACCTGTTAGTTTAACTTCTGTTCCTGGAAAATTAATGGAGGCACTGGTTAAAGAAGCACTGCAGGATCATCTAGACAAGACTTCAGTTATATAGGATTCAGACAGAGAGTGGTAATCAACGGACACTGCTCATCGTGGACTAATGTTATTAGTGGAGTTCCTCAGGGTTCAGTATTGGGTCCATCATTGTTTTCTGTATTTATAAATGATATTGATGATGGTATATCAAGCTTAATGTCCAAGTTTGCAGATGATACGAAAGTTGGCAGGGTTGTCAAGGACACTATGACACTATCTACTGCAGCAACAGGATCTGAAAAGATTGAGCAGATGGGCTGAGAGGTGGCAAATGAAGTTTAACATTGACAAATGTAAAGTATATGGGAAACAGCAACCCCAGAGCAATGTATCAACTCTGTGGTACTACACTGACCGTGGTAGAGAATGAAAGGGACCTGGGGGTGGTTGTGCAGGTAGATATGAAGTTTTCTGAGCAGTGCAGACGGGCTGCAAGAGTAGCTCATGGTGTATTGTCGATGATATATAGGAATTTTTTTCTAGGAGGTGATTATTCCATTGTATAAGGCAATGGTCAGACCACACCTAGAGTACTGTATACAGGTCTGGAGGACTCATTTCAAGAAGGATGTAGAGATGCTGGAACGAGTACAGAGAAGGGCAACAAGATTAGTCAATGGAACAAATCGGTGCTCTTACGAAGAAAGGCTTAAGTTTTGCAAATTACAGTGTCCACAGACTAGGCACCGGCGAGGTGATCTGATAGAGCATGTTCTAAGCTGATGAGATTCTGCTTTAGGATATAGGATAGACGTGAGGAAATTTGCCTTTAGCCAGCAGGTGGTTGGTTGGTGGAATAGAATTCCACCCCTTGTTGTGGAAGTTGATAGCCTAAATAAGTTTAAGGCTCAGCTGGACAGGTATTTCAAATGAACAGAGGGGTGAAGTGGAAGTGGCTATTTTTTATTTATTTATTATTTGTGTTTTTTTTTTTTTTTTTTTTGGCTGATGCTGCATAAGCTTGCTTTCTTGCATCAAATGCCTCTACTAATGCTAATTTCAAAAGGGTCACTCACGAGCCGGATTTAGGGAATAATTTTGACATTGTTTATTTATATTTCAGCAAAGCTTTTGACTCAGTCCCACATGAGCGGTTGCTTTATAAGCTGGAACAGGTTGGAATCACTGGGAAAATCCTTAGATGGATAGAAGGATGGCTTCAGGGCAGGAGGCAGAGGGTTGTGATAAATGGCTATTCCTCAGATTGGGTTGATGTAAGAAGTGGGGTTCCCCAAGGATCAGTATTAGAACCACTGTTGTTTTTAATTTTCATAAACGACATTGATGAAGGGATAGAGGGTGTGATGTCTAAATTTGCAGATCATGTTAAAATTGGTAGAGTAGTTAATGATCACTGTCAAGCTGAGCTTCTTCAGAGAGACCCAGATAGGCTTCAGGAATGGTCAGAAAAGTGGCAGCTATGCTTTAATCGAACAAAGTGTAAGGTATTACACCTGAGAAACAGTAATCCCAAAATAATTTATTCACTTGGTGGAGTTCAACTAAACCCAGTACTGGAGGAAAGGGACTTGGGTGTTACGATACGGTCAGACATGAAATTCTCTGAGCATTGTAAACAGGTTGCAAGGAAGGCCCATGATGTCCTATCGATGATCTATCGAACTTTTGCAAGTAGAGATAGGGACGTGATAATCCCATTATATAAGGCTTATGTTAGACCACACTTGGAATACTGTGTTCAAGTATGAACCCACCTAAAGAAAGACCTCGAGCTTCTTGAAAGGGTGCAAAGACGGGTAACTCGCCTGGTGACATTGGCAAAAGGGCATCCTTATGAAGAAAGACTTCTAATATGTGGGTTGCAGAGTTTGGAAACTAGACACCTTAGAGGAGATTTGATTGAGGTGTTTAAGGCTCTGAAAGGCATCAGTAAAATGAATGAGGATGAAATTTTCAAGATTATAAAGGATGCTAGAACTAGGGGACATAAATTCAAGTTACGGGGGGAAATGTTTAGATTGGACTACAGGAAGTTTTATTTTAGCCAGCGAGTTATAAATTACCGGAATAAGTTGCCTTCATGGGTGGTAGAGGCCGACAGTTTGGGGAAATTCAAAGGTCATCTAGATAGTATTTTCGGGTAAGGGAAGCGCATAGGATGATAGGTTTAATTTCCTTTTTTTATTAATTATTATTTATTTTTTTTTTGTTTTTATCATTGTTTTATGCAGATTTTTTTTATTTTTTTATTTTTGGCTGGTGCAGCATAAGCCATAGGCTTTCTTGCACCATGCGGCCATTACTAATACTTACTGGCTAAAGGCAAATTTCTGCACATCTATTCTACATCTGTCTTTTCTTAATTTGAATTTATGCCCCCTTAGGTTCGTAATCTGAACAAGTGGAAGGATCCCATCAGAATTCAGCATGCTCAACCCATTCAAGGCCTTATACACCTCAATCAGATCACCACACAGGTACCTAGTCTCCAGCCACTGCAATTTGCAGAACTTAACCCTGGTTGGCAGCGTTGGTAATGACAGTAATGGCAGTGTGCTACTGCAACAGGATCTAGAAAATTTGGGCAGATGGGCTAAGAAGTGGCAATTGAAGTTTAACCTTGATAAATGCAAAGTACTGCATATGGATAGAAGTAACTCCAGTGAAATGTACAAACTATGTGGTACTACACTTAAGGTGGTAGAAAATGAAAAAGACCTGGGAGTAATTGTGCAGTCAGATATGAAGTTTTCTGAGCAATGAGGCAATGAGTTTTCTGAGCCTTATTGAGGTAAACTCCTATTATTATTTTACAGATGTATACCTCATTTTAGGAAGGATGTAGAGCTGCTGGAACAAAGGGTTGCTCTTACGAAGAAAGGCTTAAATTTTGCAAATTGCAGTGTCTGGAGACTAGGCACCTGTGAGGTGATCTGATTGAGGTGTATAAAGCCTTGAATGGTTTGAGCATGCTTAACGCTGATGGGATTCTTCCTCTTGCTCAGAATAATTGCTTGAGAGGGCATAAATTCAAATTGAGGAAAGACAGTTGTAGGATAGATATGTGGAGGTTTGCTTTAACCAGCAGGTGGTTGATTGCTGGAATAAACTTCCTGTTGTTGTAGAAGTTGATAGTTTAAATAGATTCAAAACAGAACTAGACAAACATTTGGAGCGAGTGGATGGGTGAAACGAGAAGGTTTTTTTTTTTTTTTTTTTTTGGCTGATGCTATATAAACTTGGTTTCTTGCTTCATGTGCCTTTACTAATGCTAATACTATCTGTTTTGCACACAATTAATATTAAATATGAATGAAAACTAATAAACAGTAACTGAAAATTCTCTCATTAACCTTACAAATTACAGCTTACTAGCTTGACTTACATGTTGCACATGTGGATTCATATGTTTTATATGAACCCACATATAATATTGTTCATATATTGATATTGAAGGGATAAAAAGTTTTTTTTTTTTTTTTGGTTGATGCTTGCTTTCTTGTACCATATGGCCTACTAATGTTAATATATAAAATGTATTTTAAGCATGAGGTATTCTAATTGTAAGAAGTGCAATTATTAATTAAAATCCTGAAAAATGTAAGATACCATCCCACTTCATATATTTACTGAATAAAATTTTTTCATATCAAAACTGATGGGTGTCAGTAACTGATTAAATTCCAATGTAACCTACTACTTCTCACAGCCTGTTCTTAAAATCCAATGTGAATTACCGTTGACAAGCCACAAATCTCTACACCTGATTTTCTTAAAATCGTGAAAATAACTTCTCAAAGGATAATCACTGCCATATTGTGATAAACAGACCAGTTTGATGGTAATTACTATGAAGTAATGGAAAATTTATTAGAATATTGTGGTTTTATTAGAAATTTGTGCTTTTTCATAAACAAATGAAATAGCAATAATATAACTGTATTTATTTCAATAAGCCTAACATTTAAAATTTTCATAATAAATTCTATGGTAGTAACTTTTAGAATACTGTAAGGTCACTTTAGAATACTGAAATATCAATATTCTCGCTTAGTTAAAGTTTAATTTTATTATTTCAACTGGTATCCCTTTAGAAGTTTTAATGACAATTTTTATTCAGAGGACAATTTATACGTTCATGGCTTAATCATGAAAGAAAGTGGCAGTAACAAAATTATTCATAATTTCATACTTGAATGTTAATCTTTTCACAATGATCTTTCAGTACTGTTATCCCTTGTTTGTATAAGGCAGTATCTTGTGTCTCCGACCAGAGTTAAACAATGTTAATGACATCATTACTGCTATTGGTAAAAAGCCCTTGATCATTGGGAATATAGTGAAATAGCGAAAACAAATCTCGAAATCTAAAATACCGAAACAAATCTTGTCACCACTGATGAAACATAAAAGTATAAAATAAAACTTTATGGAAGTTATTAAGTATTACTAATGAAATATATGCCGATAAATGTGAAGAGTGATAATAACAAAAACAAGATATATATTAAGAACCTCTCAGAGCAATGTGCCCCTTAAAGGAATGGGTTATAATTTCAGGAAAGGATATTACTACAGCTTCAGATGCTAATGGCCTCTATTAACTGAATACATATCTCACAAAGAACGAATACAACTGAAATGTGGTATACCTTAAAAACAATACTCACAGAAGCCCTGAATTCTTATCTTTCTATACATTAAATTAATTTTCCTCCTAATGATATTTATTCAGCCAATAGGAGAAGAGAGATGCAGGTTACGTGTAATATGTAACAAATACAAAATACGTAATAGAGATTGTTTTACTGTGGTAAAACAAGCTTCTTTTTTTAGCATGGTCACATGCTATGTTTTATCTAACATGACCATGCGGTACCATTCTTGATTTCCATATGTAACGTATTTCTTTAATATAAACTAAATGTAACAAGGCATAGTATTTTAAGGGTTTAAGATTCTATATCTATATAATATCAGTGTAGATACACCATAGACAATTCTTAAAGTAGCGTGGAAGGCACCCACCGATGAAAAGCCAACTAGCTTTAAAATGGTGCCATCTACGTGGTGGTGCCCATCGAGAATAATAAATAAATAAATTTTCTGTTTATCTTCCGGCACGACAACCAAGTCAGTAGAGTTTACAATAAATCATCAATACAAATATTTATCATATTTAGTAGTCATGGGCTTGAACCCTGGTCCACTCAAGGAACGCGTGCTATGCACTTGCTCCTGACCACTGGGCTACGTCAGGCCTGTGATAAGTGACAATAGTCTTTTCTATTAGTGAAACGTTGCTTATTTGAAGTAGTGCAATATATGGTAACTCGTTGTGAAGGATGAGCACAATATGAGATACAGATGAAATGCCTTTCACACTACGATCATAGTTTTTCCTTAAGAGTTGTCTATGGTGTATCTACATTGATATTATGTAGATATAGTAATGTATTTATGTATAGGTAAACATGTATTGTATGGTTTAGACACATGACACATCATTATAATGAATGACTTTAAACCCAGGCTTGTAAGTTCATAAAAGTCATCACAGACTGCAATAACTAAAAGAACACACCTATGACTATATTAATTTAGAAATATATTTAAACATAGTGATAGATGTGCATCTGAAGATTATATTAGGTGTACATTCTTTAATTAACAATCAAAAATCTTTCTAATGGAGATTATTAAATATACAAATGACAAAAAAAAAATTTCAGTGTTAAATGCAATCAGTAATATAACCCCAGGGTCCTGAGCTGGATATCATCATTCTTCTCTTTCTTGGTGAGTCCTTTCTAGTCCTGACTTTCTCTCTCGATCCCCCCTCTCTATCTCGCCCCCCCTCTCTCTCTCGCTCCCCCTTTCTCTTGCTCCCCCCCTCTCTCTCAGGGTAACTTGGGAATTTTTTTTTTTTTTGGCTGGTGCAGCATAAGCCTCAGGCTTCCTTGCACCATATGACTACTACTACTACTAATAACAAAATGCAACATGAAATTTATTTTTACATTTATAAAGTTAAGAAAATATATGAACTTCTACAAAACATTTAGAAAAGGCTATATTACACACAATGACTACTTCAGAATGATTCCAACATGACATGGCTATGACAGTTTTATATACAGAAAGTGATGAAATTAATAATACATTAATATCATATTTAAGTATCTATAGTAAATTAACAAATCAACTTTTTACATATTGAAGCTATTAATCAATGTTGAAATGCTTTCCAACACATATTACTCTTTTAACTAAAAGAATTATGTGATGGAACACATTTCAACACAAAATGCAATAAAACTGTATGCAGTTAAGCAAAACATGTACAATTTTATTACAAAATGAAAAAAAAAAAAAAAAAACATTTGTTGTACTTCTACTAATCACTTTTTACCGTTTTTCAGAGTCCTTTTCATTTCTTTCAGCCATTTTCTTATCTTCTATATCCATGTTTTCATCTTCTTCACTGGTAATATCAGGGTCATTAATCTGTGATTGGCACTTTGGGCAGTTGCATGTGAAGAGGTAGTTTTCCCTGCACACATATATTGTATGTAATTATGATAATCTAAAATCTACAGCAGTTTCATTTATTTATTGAATTACTGTTACAATACCGAACAAATCCTAACTGTTGCTCTATAATAAAGCTGACCAACCACCTGTCCCAGAAAGTTATTTGTCCAAGGAATGTACTGATTTTTACAATGCAATCTCGGAAAGCTGACTCACAAGAAATGCAAATCAACATTTGAGATATTGCTGTTATTACTGAAGGCTTTATGGTGCAATGAGAGCTAAAGCCATTATGTGCCTACGTTCGACAATACTCTCTCACTTTCTGGGTCATCATTCTGTACATTCTAATATTTAAAATAATTAAATGCACTTGGCATAATATTTTAAGAGTTTAATATCTATATAATATCGGTGTTTAGATACACCATAGACACTCTTAAAAAACTACAAGTAGTTGTTGTGGGCATCATCTGCTCTTTCTCATATTGTGCTTTGCCTTCACGAGTTGCCATGATACTGCACTACCTCAAATAAGTAACGCTTCACTAATAGAGAAGACTATTGTTACTTAGTTAATCGCACAATATGAGAGATGCCTTTTGGCATCTCTCATATTGTGCGATTAACTTCACAACTGGGTCGTCATGTCTGCAATACTAGGGTACCTGCCCACCCACTGATGATAGGCCAATAGCCTTGAAACATGTCTGGGTGGTGGTACTCACTGAGAATAAGTAACAATAGTCTTCTCTATTAGTGAAGCGTTACTTATTTGAGGTAGTGCAGTATCATGGCAACTCGTCGTGAAGGCAGAGCACAATGAGAAAGAGCAAATGATAACAACAACTACTTGTAGTTTTTTAAGAGTGTCTATGGTGTATCTAAACACCGATATTATATAGTACATTCTAATATAATTAGGAAATCACATTATGTGGCAATTTGCCACAAAAATTCCTCTCTAAATAACCACTCTTATATCACATTTCTTTTTTTAAACTAGTTTTATTTAGCTTCATTGACCAAACGTACTATACGGTTAGGCTACGTTTTGGGAACCCTGCCAGAACTCATCAGCAGACCTTACTGGCTGTACTAAAGGGTGGGGAGTTACAATTAATTAGGGGTGGGAGAGGGGAGTTACAATTAATTATTAATCAATTTATCACAAATAAATTAGCATAAATTAATTAATAATTAATTGTAACTTTTTTCCAAGTATGGTCTGATGATGGGTATGGCAAGGTCCCAAAAATGTAACCTAATTGTATTTAGATCATTTGATGAGGTAAATGACCTCATTTAGCTTAACGAGGTTAAGTAAACTAACTTTAAAAAATCTAAGTGGTATATGAAATAAAAATTCTGCATATTCATTATATCGTGAACTTTCCACATGAACAGGGCGCCTCCGTAGCCAGGTGGGCAGGAGCGGCAGTGCGTAGCACACGCTTCTTGATTAGACCGCGGTTCAATCCAGTCACCACCAAATACGGAGGATGAAGAAAGGTCAGGGAATGACCACCGCATATTCCCGGAGCAATATGGCCTTAGTTGCTAATGCTCCTAAAAACCAAATAACAAACAAACACATGAACAGTGATATATGATAATATTAGTGTGAACAATTAGTGGCATTAAATGGAGTTCAATATGATTTTAATGCCTGGCCATTTTAGTGCTGAATGGAAGTAAGGAAATTTAAAGTCCAAATAATCAATTTTAAGATTTGATTTATTTTAAAAATATCATTATGATTTTTATTATCTAAATCAATTATTATAAAGCGTTTCTAGCTTTTATATAGGGCAAACTACAGCATACTAATATCTATTATGTTCCTTATCTTTATTCAAATGGAAATCATGGAAAGCATCCTTTTATTCCCTAAATAGATCGTGTTGCTCTTTGCATTTCCAACAGATCTTGGAATTCCAAGATTATTTCCAACAGATCCACATCTTGAGTACTGCCTGGAGGCCACATTTTAGAATGGAGTCTCCAGGCAGTATTCAAGATGTGGATCTGTTGGAAATAACCATTGCCTATTACACAACAGTGGCTTAACCATTGCCTTATACTTCCTTATCTGCTGACAAAACCCTATGAGCTGTACTGGCAGCCTGTGTCTGCACTGCTCATAGAATTTCATACCTGACTGCACAATTACTCACGGGTTTTTCATTTTCCACTACCCTGCACATAGTACTACACAGTTCAGATGTTAATTTTATGTAATTTGTTACCCATTTGCAGTGGGTAGCAATAATCCAAGGTTTTAGCATTAGCAGAGGCATATGATGCAAGAAAGAAAACTTATACAGCACAAACCAAAAAAAAAAAAAAAAAAAAAAACCCATGCATTTCACCCATCCATTCACTCCAAATGCATGTCTAGTTCTGCCTTGAATTTATCTAAGCTGTCCACTTCTACAAGTACAGATGGGAGTTTGTTTCAGAAATCAATCATCCACTGGCTAAAAGCAAATTTCTGTACATCTATTCAGCAATCGTATTTCTATTTGAATTTATGTCTCCTCAGGTGATTAACCTGGGCAAGAGGAAGAATCCCATCAGCAATGAGCTTGCTCAAACCATTCACAACCTAATACACCCCAATCAGAACACCTCACAGGTGCCTAGTCTCCAGACACTGTAATTTGCATAACTTAAGCCTTTCTTCGTAAGAGCAACCCTTTGTTCCATTCACTAATCTTTTCTGTACTTATTCCAGCAGCTCTACATCCTTCCTAAAATGAGGCCTCCAGACCTGTACACGGTACTGAAGGTGTGGCTTGACAATTCCCTTATACAAATGGCTAATCACTTCCTTATCCCTGCTAGAAAAATTCTTGTATATCATTGATAAGACACCATGAGCTACTCTTGCAGGCAGTCTGTGCTGCTCAGAAAAATTCATATCTGTCTGCACAATTATCTCCAAGCTATTTTCATTCTCTACCACCCTGAGTGTAGTACCACACAGTTGATAAATTACTCTGGTGTAACTGCTATCCATATGCAGTACTTTACATTTGTCAATGTAAGCTTCAGTTGCCACCTTACAGCCCATCTGCTCAACTTTTCTAGATCCTGTTGCCGGTCTGTACACAGCACTCAAGGCATGACCTGACCATTGCCTTATACAAAGGGATAATCACCTTTTCCCTACTAGCAAAATTCCTGTATATCATTAACAATACCCCATGACCTGCTCTTGCAGCCTGTCTGCAATGCTCAGAAAACTTCATATCTGACTGCACAATTACTCCCAGATCTTTTTCATTTTCCACCATCCTAAGTGTAGTACCACACAGGTGGTACATTTCCCTGAGGTTGCTTCTACCCATATACAGTATTTGGAATTTGTCCTGGGCTAAGAAGTGGTAACTGAAGTTAAACTTCAGTTGCCACTTCTCAGCCCATCTGCCTAACTTTTCTAGATCCTGTTGCAGTAGGCAAAGTTTTTATGGCTCCAGCAAATAGAGAAGTTTTTGCTTTTTTATTGACTTAAATTAATTTATTTTATAGAGTTGCTTTATATTCCTAGTAACAATACTTTAGTTTAAATTGAATTTAGATAGAGGTTTTGTAGGTTATTACTTAGTATCAGTAAGGGTATCATATCCACTTGTGGACAGGTTTTGCAGGTCCCGCAAACAGAAGTTTTTAATTATACTTAGCTGCTTTATTGACTAAATTGTGAGATTAAATTATATTCTATAAGTAGCTTATAAACCTAGTAAAGCTCCGTGGTTTATTTTTAATTTAGATAGTGTGATTTGAAAAGTAAATAATACCTTGTGTCCGTACATTAACAGTTCATAACTTACCGCCATTATTATACGATACAAGGCTAGAGTAAGGTTTAATGGAAAACTAGTTAGCGAGTATAGTAGTATCAATTAATCAGTAAAATTTATTAATCTTATTAAATTTCATTGTCAACTGGCCACTTCTCCCTTCTGGTTCTGAACAAGCCCAATAACCTGCATACCTATTCCAGCACTCTGTGGGAATCCACAATAGATATCTCCATAGCTACACGATCCATTTCCAGCAAAATTTCTGGGTGGCAGGTCAATGAGGCCTGGACCACCTCAGATCACAGAGCTATTACATTTCAACTCACAAGATCCATTGATCCAACTCCACCACCTCACTACAATATTAGTCGCTATGCCATTAACAAGGCCAATTGGGAAATCTTTTGCTCCACGCTGCAGACCATGATCCAGAACCACAACTCTTCTGATCTTCCAGCACTGGACCCCAACCAACATCAAAAGCTCACAACAGAAATCATCATCCAGGCCTGCAATCAATCAATTAGAAAGAAAAGACCAATGCCTAATGCCGTCCCATGGTGGTCCCCAGAGCTGGAGCACCTTCGCTGAATTGTACACTCCAAAAGAAAAGCCTTTCAGAGAGCTCGTACCTCTTGGCCCCCAAATGAGGTCAACACCCTCCGTGAAGAATATCGAAGAGTCAGAAACGACTACACCTCCCTTATAAGGCAGTGTAAGAGATCATCTTGGGAATGACTCGTCAAAACGACCGGCAATACTGAACCCTTGGGGGTGGTGTACCGCATCACCACCAACAAGCTCGCGAGGGGCGAAGTTATCCAATCCACTCTCACACCAAACGGCACTATGACTACATCGTGGGAGCAGTCTATGGCCAATATTCTGGACACACTTTTTGGTACAGATACTGATCCTCTGACAGTACAACAGCAAGAAATATGCCAGGCAAACAACATCTACTTCAACAATGCTGTAGAAGACCAATTTACCACCAATGAACTGCAGCAGGCTCTTACCAAAATGAAAGAGAGGAAATGTCCCGGACCAGATCTCATTGAACCCGAAGTCCTTAAAAAAACAGCCCAAATTAACATCCAGTTTCTACTCAACCTCTTCAATAAGTGCTTGTCCCATGGATCTTTCCCAGAAGAATGGAAAAATGCCAATGTAAAACTAATCATAAAAAATCCGTCTAAACCGCTCCAACAACCAGAGTCATATCGACCCATTGCCCTTTTATCCATGGTCAGTAAACTGTTTGAACGACTACTCCTAGTACGGCTCCAAGACCATTACACCAAAGCTGGGCTCCAGTCCAACTTCCAGTTTGGATTTCGACCGGGGCGTTGCACAGAAGACGCACTGCAAATGATCATCTCTGCAGTCTCAACTTCTACCTCCAAATACTACCTACTAATAGCAATAGATTTCGCAGGAGCATTTGACAGGCTCTGGTGGGCAAGTATCCTTCGCAGACTTAGGCAAGCAAATATACCATTAAATTTATACAAATGCATCGAAAACTACTTATCAAATAGGAAAATTACAATCTCCTTAACGTACCGAAGAATTACCAGGTCAATCTACAGAGGTTGCCCCCAGGGTTCAGTCCTTGGTCCTTTTTTGTGGAACATTGACCTGGATGAGCTCCTTGGACTGGACCTAGGTCCTGTAGCTATACAAGCCTTTGCTGATGATGTGACCATCTTGATTGAGGCTGACAGCAGAGCTTCTCTGGAAGCCAGAGGAAACCAGGCACTTCAAATCCTTCAAAACTGGGCAGCCCTACACAAACTAAGACTCTCACCCCAAAAGACACAATCCATTCTCCTGAAGGGATCACTGCAGCCTACTAGAAACCCCACTATCAAACTTCAAGGCCAAACCGTCAAGCTAGTTTCTACGTTAAAACTACTGGGAATAGTACTTGACCCTAAGCTCACTTTCTCTCCGCATCTCGCACACCTCCACGCGAAAGTGAGAAACTACACTGCTCTCATTGCACGGGTGAGTCGTCGCGATTGGGGATTGAACCGACGCACCCTTAAGATTCTGTATAAATCAATCTTCCTTCCCTTCATAACGTATGGATCAGGGGTCTGGTTTCGCAGGGCAACTCTTTACAACAACAAACGTAAACTGGGAACCATCCAGCGCACCATCCTTCTTACTATTACAAGGGCATGCTGCACAGTTAGCAACCCAGCCCTTCAGGTTCTTGCGGGCGTCCTTCCGCTTGATCTGGAGGTTATTCGAAGGGGCCTCCACTACTGTCTATCCAGGGGTATACCAGCAACTATCCTTGGACACTCCATCAATAACCTGAATGAAATCAGGCAGGAAAAGAAAAAAATTGCCATTCTACTACTTCAGACCTGGCAGGACAGATGGACTGCTACCGACAAGGGCCCAATCACCAAGAAATTTATACCGTATGTGAATGCCGTATTTCCTAAATCTCCAACTTGGTTTTCTCCTGGTCTTCATACTACCTACCTCATCACTGGACATGGATCAATAAACCATAAATTAACATCCATGGGAATCATTGACAACCCCTACTGTGCATGTGGTGAAATAGAAGACTGGAACCATCTAGTATATACCTGTCAACACTATGAGGATCTCCGCAGCATCCTGTTTACTCGTATCCAAGATAACCCTCAAGGAAATGAACACTTATTCATCACAGAAGAAAACTACTACTATGCGTTTACCAAGTTTGCACAAGCCCTCTTCACAAGACGGAGCACCCTATTGCCAACACAAAATAGGAACAACACCAACATCTGATCCTAACCTAACTGGCAAAACCGATCTTAACCTGGATAGGATCAACTGGCGTATGGACCACCTCATTCTTCAGTAGCAACTTGCACACGGCTCTCTTGCTGTCTTATTTATCGTCCTTCCTGGGTTCCCCTTTCAACTGATGGCGCTTATTGCTCCATTGATAACCTGGAGGATACCTTCGCCTACATCCTCCATATTTCTAGCTATACCCTCCTTTCTTGCGTACACTCTGTACTTCCCCGACTCTACCTTTCTTTTTTTTTTTTTTTTTGTCTCCGTCCAGGAAGCTCTGGCGACCCTGGCGGAGACAAGCCAGAGAATAATGGGCAGACTGGCTACCTCCTAGTGGTGTGTGCGGGCAACGTGGAGTCCCACTAGGGGCCCTGCAGCCAAATGCCAGGACACACAACAGAACCTAACGCAATATGTCATATACAACACACAACACTTTTCTGGCATTTACAGTAGTACTGTATTCCTTCACAGCGAACATATGGCGCAGATGTGGGAAACCACAGGTGGCGCCTGACCCTAATACTATGCACACTATGTCAATTGAATTGCTCTGAAATGGGCCACAATTACAGCAGCTGCCCAAAGAAACAAAAAGATCCCATCTGCACCAACTGCAAATCCCTGAGGTTAGATCATGCCCATTCCACACACGACACTGCCCCACTTACCAGAAAGCTAAGAGTTCATACCAGTCACGAATCAATTATGGGGATACACCATAAGAAATTTAATAACGGAATCCTTGTGGTGCACCAAATAAACGCACAGCGGCCAGAGCAGTGGCCGACCAAGTACAGCAAAGCGCTGATGAGGCAAACGCAGATGTTATCCTGATACAGGAGCCCTACACTCACACAGGGCAAGTCAGGGGCTATCCGCTCCGATATAAAATTGTACAATGCAACGAAGACACTCCGAGAGCGGCGGTGATAGTATGGAACCCGGAGATAACCACAACAAAAATACCACAACTATGCACGCCATGGGCAGCATGTGCCCATATTATTAGCTCTGTTGGCAGCCTGTATATGATCTCGCTGTACTGCAGACCCGGAATAGAAATAGATTTCGCTATCACTTACCTACAAACAGTGCAAGAAACCTTAGCAGGACAAAGAGTCGTAATCAGTGCCGACGTAAACTGCCGCTCCCCTGTCTGGCACAGCACTACACCAGACCGACGAGGTACCAGGAATGGACAGAGGCTTGAGGAGTTCCTAGCAAATTCTATCTTCACTGTAAAGAATCAACCCTTCAATCTACCGACATACTGCAACACCTTATGGGAATCAACCATAGACCACGCTAACCACAAGAAACATAGCAGCTCATGTGAGCGATTGGACTGTGCAAAACGCCTGGATCACATCGGTTCACCGCACAATCACCTTCAATATCAAGAGAACGATGCCAAGACCAACAAATGGCAAATACATGGCGAGCAGGTTCGCCATCAAAAAGGCAAACTGGGAGCTCTTTCGAGAACAACTGATCCGCAAAGCACAAGAGGAAGTGACCGGATGGGAGAGTGACAGGATGAAAAACGTAGACAGGATGAAGGAGAAAGTCACCCACATTATAACCACTGCAGCGGAAATGGTGATGAAAAGGAAGACACCCCCCGTAGGAGCCATGCCGTGGTGGACCTCGGAGTTACAAAGACTACGAAAGCAAGTTCAAATAAAGAGAAAAGAATACCAGAGGGCGCGGAGAACCTGGACACCCGCAGAGGTAGCCTATCTAAGACATCAATACCAACAGATATGCAATGCCTACACTGAAAAAATAAAGAAAAATAAGAAAGCCTCCTGGGAGCGACTAGTCTCTGCGACCGGAAATGAGGACCCCGGGGGGGTTGATACAAGATAACCACAAATAAGCTCCCCAGGGGGGAAATAACGACAGCAACAAAAATGCCTCAAGGATCCCTCACTAAAACATGGGATGATTCAATTAATAATATTCTAAAGACAATCATTCTAGAACCCCCAGACAACCTCAGTGACAAGCAAGAAGAAATCTCCCAAGCGAACGAGGCATACGCATCGCAACAAATGGAGCCGCCCTTCACCATGGAGGAGCTACAAAATGCTGCGGCACAGATGCGAAATAGGAAATGCCCGGGACCGGACCTCCTGGAGCCGGAGCTGATCAAAAAGGCTGTGGAACACATACCCGGCCTCCTGCTCAAACTTCTAAACTGCTGCCTGCAAGCGGGGAAATTTCCGACGTCCTGGAAAACCGCAAATCTGAAACTCATCCTGAAGAACCCTAACAAGCCACCAGAACAACCGGATTCCTACCGACCGAGAGCTTTACTGACTACCCTGAGTAAACTATACAAAAGGCTGTTGCATAAAAGAATTATGAACCCCTACAAAGCTGCAAACCTAGAATCACCAAAACAATATGGATTCAAACCGGGATTATCAACCATAGAAGCAATCCAAAACGTTATATTCAAAGCAACCCAATGCGACAGGAAGTACTTCCTAGTCATTGCAGTGGACTTCGCAGGGGCGTTCGACACCCTGTGGTGGCCGAGCGTCCTCGGCCGGCTCCGGGAGGCAGCGCTCCCAACAAACCTCTACAAGTGTATAAAGGATTACCTAACTGAGCGAAGAATTGAGGTGGTAACACCTTTTCGAAAAGTGGCTCGATGAGTCCGCAGGGGCTGCCCCCAGGGCTCGGTCTTGGGGCCACTCATGTGGAACATTGTCTTTGACGACTTCCTGGCTCAGGACTTGGGCGAAGTGGGCTGCCAGGCCTTTGCTGACGATTTGGTCCTGATGGTGGAGGCGGACTCCAGATTGGGCCGGGAGACTCATGCAGGTGTTACAGGATTGGGCAAAGCTACACATGTTGAAGATCTCACCCACGAAGACGAACTCTGTTCTACTGAAAGGAGTGCTTGACATCCACAGACCACCGCAAATAAAGATAGCAGGAGCAACCATCAAACTTGCAAAACAAATGATACTTAGGAATTACAATCGACAGTAATTTAACCTTCACCCCTCACATCATCCACCTGAAAGAAAAACTAAGGAATTACGCAGCATTAATAGCAAGAGTCTCACGCAGGGACTGGGGATTAAACAGAAAAACCCTGTCCCTGTATTACAAAGCAATTTTCATCCCAGCCATTACCTACGGATCCCCGATATGGTACAAAAAAGCAGGAACAGTAGTAAATAGAAGACACCTGGACACAATCCAGCATAGCACATCTCTCGTGCATGCAGAACAGTGAGCACGCGCGGCCTCCAGGTCTTGACAGGAGTCCTCCCACTGGACCTGGAGGTGACTCGCTGCGGGCTCATGTACCACCTGTCTAAGGGAACACCCACTACCATCTATGGACTCACCCTAGAACCAAACAACAACTGCAAAGCAGAAAAGCATAGAATCATGGCTCATCTGCTACAGCTGTGGCAGGACAGATGGACAGCATCAAACAAAGGCGAAGTGACGAAGAAATTCATACCACTGGTTGCCAAGATGTATCGAAAAGCGCCCCCGTGGTTTAACCTGGGGTTAAATGCAATGTACTTACTAACGGGCCATGGCCCATTCAAGGCAAAATTGAACATGCTGGGCATAACGGAGGAGCTAACTTGCACCTGTGGTGAGCCTGAAACATGGCATCATATAATGCACGACTGTGAGTGCTATGAGGAACACAGAAGCCTGCTAATAACTAAAATACAGTACATACCAAAAAATAAAGAACACCATCTCTTGGACACAGAAGATGACTACGCAGCTTTCAGCCAATTTGCACGAGAAGTCTTCGACCGAAGAAGAACGGAAATTGCCATCCACAATGAATGAAAGTAAATTACATGCTCGAAGAAAATCGACCACCCCATAAGACTGCAAAGAGTAAGAGGAAATCAAAATGAGCGTGGAAGAAGACAACCCCGACCAAAGTGAGGCCATAAATGGATCAAAGGACCCAACAGGACCCTACAAAGATCAAGAAAATAGCAAAGTGACAAGGAACCTGGTCAGACACTGCCATAGGAACTAACCAACGAAGATGATTACATGCAAACAAACCAAGTGACAAAAAGCCCGGACTGGACATAAATGCAGGAACTACTCGCATTACACCATATGGCGGTCTGAATAGGACTCCCTAGTCCTATTCACCTTTAATTCCCAATCTCCAGGCAGGGGGGGAGACAGTTTACTGTTTTCCCCCCTGCCACTCCCCACAGGATTAGGCCCTGCAAGAGTGGGACTAGACAAAATAAGATAAACATCACGTTAGATAAAGAAATATAATAAATATTATATAGCAAATAAATATAAAAATATTATGAAGTGACTCCAAGGAAAGAGACTAAAGGAACTAAGAGACTAAAACTTGCCTGATGTGTAATGTTAATGATGTGTAACAAAGAATGATGATGTCTGAGGAATGGCGGTGTTCGTGCTGCTGTATATCAGACAATCAATAATTAATGATATTAATGTATATCTCTTGCCATGTCACCTTGACAATATGTGCCATCACTACCGCTCTTGGACAGGATTGGGCCCTGCAAGAGATGGATTAGATTTATTTGTTTCATTTTAATCTTATTCTACTATGTTTTATCTCATTTTATTTTATTTTATTTATTTTGTTTTACTCTGTTTTGTTATATTTTACTTTATCTTAACCTTATTCTATTTACTTTATTTTACTTTATTTTATTTTACTTTAATTATAATATTTAATTACTAAGAGGAAACAAAACTAAAGGTGTGCCCTGGTAACTCTGAGGGGACCTTCCCTGATGCGTTACCCGGTCACACAGGATCAAATTAACGGGACACCAGAAGTCCAAAGAATCAACCACAGGACCGGACCAGTCCGCGTCCCCATAAGAAAAAGTAGACCCTGGCTGCCTCCGCGTGGCTAGGGATGGGAGTGAGGGGCCGTAACACAAACCTGCCACAGCCCCCTACTGCTAAATGCCAGGTGCCGGCAAACACACAACGCAAACATAACACTAATGCACACCTAATTACACATTTCATCTATCAGATGCAAAAGTTTTTTTTTTTTTTTTTTTATTCTCCAAAATTCAAAAACTTAAAAATTTAAAATTTAAATTCTTTAAACTTTTTTTTTTTTTTTTATTGTGTGTGTAATATATATATTTCTTATATTTAGATGCTCTTTTAAGTTTCTTTTCTAAGCCGGCAACTTGGCGAAAAGCCTAACAAACGGCGGATATAGGGGAAACCCTGGAAGCCGCCAATAACTTACAAATACACTTGTATGTATGTATGCCACTCCCCACTTCTCTACCTCTGATGGGGCATGGGCCTGCCCCACTGCTTTTGGGGACACCTACTCTATTGTCCCCATACTTCTGGCTTTCTCCCCCAGTCTTTAGTCTCTCTCCCCTACTCTGTCTATACACCAGCGAACGTCCCACACAATGTTAAAAATTAAAATATGTCCAAATTCAAACCGCGCAGGCTTAAACCTTTTTCAGCGATTATTTTATTTTATTTTATTTATTTATTTTTTTATTTTTATTATTATTTTTTTTTTTTAAGGCCCTAGCCACTGAAATCTCAGGAAACTAGGTGGCAGGGCCTGCCAGAGTAAAATATCAATTACTGGGTACCTGGTCTGCCTCCACAAGGCTAAGTGTGGACAACGTTGGGCCCCAGCAGGGGTCTAGCGGCTAAATGGCCAGAAGAACAACGAAACACAACACTACACTTACAAAATCCATACACTTTTAAATCTCTGGCCTTTACAGTGAACTGTTACACCTACAATGAAAGCAACGCGGAGTTGGGGGAAACCTCCGGTGCCGCTAGACACGAATACACTTTACACTTTTTTGTCAATTGAATTGAAATTAAACTAGAAACACTGGTGTCATAATTGAGACTGCAACAAAACAAGAGGCCCAGGCAATAATTTCTAATCCTAGAATTAGTTCCCTCGGTCTAACAGCAGAATACCCCAAGAAGAAAGGTCCATCAATTCTTATTTTTGACTTGGACAGGGAAATTACTCCAGACAGCATCACTGAAGAAATTTTACACAGGAACATTCGAGACTCGACCCAAGAAAAGAGACAAGGAGCACATAAAAGCAAAATACTGCACCAAGTCAAAGTCTCCCAACCTTTGCAATTGGGTAGTGGATCTCTCTCCACAAGCGTGGAACCAGCTAAAACTTCAAGACAGGATCTTTATTGGTTGGAGCAGCCACTGCTTCAAGGAACATGTGGCTGTTCCTAAATGCTTCAGATGCTGTCGTTTTGGGCACACCACCCACACATGCACACAGATGGATCCTACCTGTGGGCATTGTTCCCAAAAAGGGCATCATTATAGCAGTTGCCCAAACAAATCATCTGCTCCGACGTGCGCAAACTGCAAAGCAGTAAAACTGGATGCATCCCATTCAATCAGGGACAACAAATGTCCTATTTACATCAAGGCAAAGCGAAACCAACAACTGAAGACCGACTATGGTAGTGAGGGCTAAGCTATTCAATAACAGTGTTATTAAATTTATACAACTTAATGCTCAGCGAGCATGTGCAGTAGCAGCGGAAATAAGAAAAAAGGCAGATGAAGAAAACATTGATATATTACTACTGCAAGAACCATACACCCACTCCAAGAAAGTTAGAGGCTATCCTCTCACATATAAAATAATTCAAGCAGATGAAGATACTCCCTGGGCTGCCATAGTCATCTGGAACCCGAACATAATGGTCACCAAAATCTCTTCTCTCTGCACAGGTTGGGCAGTGTGTGCCCATGTAATTGGCCCCTTAGGTGCCTTCTATTTAGTATCACTCTATTGTAGACCCAGTCAAAACATCGGCCCAGTTATTGACTACCTAAGAACTGTTAGCACTACTCTACCTAACACTAAAATCATCCTGGGGGCAGATGTTAACTGCCGTTCTCCTGCTTGGCACAGCCTCACAGCTGACCGACCTGGTTGTCATAATGGGCGGCTTTTGGAAGACTTTCTAGCCACCTCACCATTTAATATAATAAACAGGCCCAATAACCTCCCAACATTCTCCAGTACTTTTTGTGGGAGTCTACAATAGACATAACAATTGCTACAAGATCAATCTCAAGTAAGGTGTCGGGGTGGCAGGTAAATGAAGCCTGGACCACCTCCGACCATAGAGCAATTACATGCAGCCTCACAAGAAATATAGAATCAACTACTACTCCGCACTACGATATCAACCGCTATGCCATTAGCAAAGCCAATTGGGAGCTGTTCACAACTTCTCTCCAGTCAACAATCATGGATCACCCTTCTGATATACTCTCCCTGAATCCCGAGCAGCATCAAAAGCTTGTAACTAACATCATCACCCTCTCCTGCAATCAATCTATGCCCAAGAAAAAACCTCTTCCAAGTGCTGTACCATGGTGGTCTCAGGAACTCTAACGTCTACGCTGGACTGTTCATAACAAGAGGAAAGCTTTTCAGAGAGCTCGCACCTCTTGGCCAGCTACTGATGTGGAAGCCCTTCGTGAAGACTACAAGAGGACCAGGAACCAATACACTTCCATGATCAGGCAGCGAAAAAGAACTACATGGGAGCGGCTGGTTACCACCACTGGTAACTCGGACCCTTGGGGAGTGGTGTACCGAGTTACTACCAACAAATTGCCAAGAGGAGAAGTAGTCCATTCCACAATAACACCACAAGGAATCATGACAACGTCATGGGAGCAATCCATGATGAATATCTTGGATACTCTCTTTATCAGCGACGCCGATCATTTCACAACACAACAGCAGCAAATTTGTCTAGATAATGACAATTACCACATTGACTCTGTGGAGGAAGAATTTAACACTGAAGAACTGCAGCAAGCCCTTGGCAAAATGAAGAATAAAAAAATCCCCAGGACTAGATTGCATTGAACCAGAAATACTAAAAAAGGTCGCCCAGGCAAATCCACAATTTCTGCTTAACCTGTTCAATAAATGCCTAACCTCTTCCAAGTGCTGTACCATGGTGGTCTCAGGAACTCTAACGTCTACGCTGGACTGTTCATAACAAGAGGAAAGCTTTTCAGAGAGCTCGCACCTCTTGGCCAGCTACTGATGTGGAAGCCCAGAAAGCTGGAAAATAGCTGAATTAAAGTTAATACTGAAAAATCCATCGAAGCCTCCAAGAACAGCCTAACTCATACCGACCCATTGCCCTCTTGTCCACATTGAGCAAACTACTTGAACGCCTCCTCCATACCAGACTCCTAACACACTACACAGAAGCTGGCCTACAATCCAATTCACAGTATGGATTTCGCCCGGGACGCTGCACAGAGGATGCTCTCTACCAAATAACCCAAGCTGCAGCCAACACTAATTATAAGTACTTTCTCCTCATAACCATTCACTTTGCCGGGACCTTTGACATGCTCCCCCCCCCGAATACTTCTCCTTCAACCCATGCACGGTACTAAGTACTATAGGTTTTGATACCTTTCGTGTTTGGGATTTTCATAAAAAAAAAAAAAAAAAAAAACACTTATACAGGTGTATAGAAAGTTACCTTTCCAACAGGAAGATCACCATCTCCTCACCATACCAGAAGCTCACCAAATCTATCTACAGAGGCTGCCCACAGGGTTCGGTCCTCGGCCCGTTCCTCTGGAACATCGTCCTTGATGAGTTACTTGGTCTGGATCTGGGCCCTGTTACTATCCAAGCATTCGCAGATGATATTACCATCTCCATCGCAGCGGACACCAGAGGAGCTCTCGAGGCCGCTGGAAATCAGGCACTACAGATCTTACAGGACTGGGCAACTCTACAGAAGCTCCGGATTTCTCCACAGAAAACACAATCCATACTTCTCAAAGGCACCCTACAAATATCAAGGCCACCTCAGATCAAGGTACAAGGAAAAACCATCAAGCTGGTAACTTCCCTAAAACACCTGGGTATCATCCTGGATTCAAAGCTCTCCTTCTTCCCGCACCTCTCATACCTTCAAGTAAAAATCAGAAATTATGCAGCCTTAATCGTCCGAGTAAGCAGGTGTGACTGGGTCTGAACCGGAGAACACTCAAACTCCTGTATAATGCTACATTCCTCCGTTATTACATACGGATCTGGGATTTGGTACCATAGAGCAATAATTGTTCGCAATAAATGCAAACTGGAAACAATTCAGCAAAGTATACTGCTTGCCATTACCAGGGCCTGTTGCACAGTAAGTTCTCCGGCCCTACAGGTTCTTGCAGGTGTCCTCCCCCTTGACTTGGAGGTTATCCGTCGAGGATTGCACTACTGCCTGTCGCGGGGAATCCTAGCTACCATCTTTGGACATACCATCGACACCCGCACTGACTGCAAGCAAGAAAAGAAAAAACTAGCTGCTATGCTACTACAAATCTGGCAGACAAGATGGGAGGAGACGGACAAGGGCCTGATAACTAAGAAATTCATCCCGGATGTCAAACTAGTTTATCCAAAGTTGCCACCTTGTGTTCTCTCCTGTACATATATTATAACTGGACACGGCTCTATAAATCATAAGTTGACCACCTCGGGAATCATCAATAACCCCTACTGTACATGTGGAGAAATTGAAGATTGGGACCATCTTCTTTATAACTGCCCAATTTATAACGATCTTCGAGGAACACTGTACACCAGGCTACAACACATACCTCAGGAGCACCTGCTAATTTCTGAAGAACAATATTACAAATCATTAACGGAGTAGGCACAGAACCTCTTTTCTAGGTGCAGGACTCTACAACCAACTGAAAGCCAGGGATAGAAACCTGTAAAGGACTTACTCAAACTTGAAATAAAAAATCTGTACTTAGCTGTTTTACCAGCATCGACTTGCTAACCCTGGAACATCCAAAGTAGGATTACCTGCTAACTGTCCATTTGGTTTGGTAGGCTCCAGTGGTCTTGACCACTCCACCGCAAAATATAAGTCACACTCAGCACTCTCGCTGAGTGGTTTTTCTACCCTTCTGGAGTTATCCCCTCCCCCTTTTCTCCTGGTGAGGCATATGCTCCACTGTCAATTTATGGGATGCCCTTACCTACATCCCCTTACTCTTACTTTCATCCCCCATCTTCTTCCGTACACCCTGTACTGCCGCACTCTACCTTATTTTTTATTTATTTTTATTAGTTATTTACTTATTTTTTATTTATTTTATTTTTTTATTATTTTTTATTATTATTATTATCGGTTTTTATTATTATTTTTTCAATTAAAAAAAATTTTTTTAATTGGTCTCCGTTCAGGAAGCTCAGGCGACCCTGACGGAGACTTGCCAGAGAATAATGGGCAGCCTGGCTACCTCCTAGTGGTGTGTGCGGGCAATGTGGGGTTCCATCAGGGGCCCTGCGGCCAAATGCCAGGACACACAACAGAACCCAACACAAAACTACTAATTTTCTGGCATTTACAGTGTTCTGTATTTCTTCACAGTGTACATATGGCGCAGATGTGGGAAACCACAGGTGGCACCCGACCCGCACACTATGTCAATTGAATTGTACTTTTTTAACTAAATAAATATAGCGACCTAGTTATTACAAACGTAACATCATAAATGAATACATATAAGTTGACAGGGCATAAGAGAGTCATAACGTAACTCGGATATTCGATACCAAAATACATATACATATATAGTGTTATAACTGCACTGGGATATAGGTTTAGGGTTATATTTTGTATTGAACTTGAATAGAAATCATGACTCAGACCAGAGCAGCAAAGCAAAAGGCTCAAACTAGTGGAAGTACTGTAACCCAGGGAAGAACTGAGAGGGGCGGTTGTCCTCTGAATCACAGTCTATTGAAATGCACTGCTTGTTTGACGTTTGTGGAGCAATCATGAACAGGACATGATATTGCCAAGGGGAATGTCTTTGTGTGTGCGCGAAGTAAGGAGTGTAAGTAAATCAGGTAACCTCTGCATTCTTATGGGCTTATACGAGAGCCTGAAGGACAGGGTGGATGACCTTGAAGGATTTAAATTGAGGGGCCCATCAAGCTTTCAGCTGCCCACATCAATGCCAGAGCTTCCACTTGAACATAACACAACACAGAGGCAACCCCCAAGGCAGAATGCGATGGTCCGAAAGGAACTAGTTGTTGTAGGTGACTCTATTGTCAGGGAAACGGGGAATATATTGTGCAAAAAGGACAGATGGAACAGGACCAGGGTATGGCTGCCAGGGGCAAAGGTTGATGACGTTCTAGGGCAGATATAATCCTTTAAGGGCACAAAGGGTGATACTGTTGTACATGTTGGCACTAATGATATGAGTAGGAGACCGGCAGAATTACTTAAGTACAAGCTGAAATGCTGAAAAAAAGCCACGAGTTAGGGTTGAATTTGAGAATGTCTGCAATTCTGCCCAGTCACGATACGAGGGAGTATATGATGAGAGCCTTGTCGATCAATTCGGCCCTGGAGAGATTGTGCAAGGCTCAAGGGGTAGAATTTTTCTCGGCCTGGTCTGTGCTTGTTAACAGGAGAGACTGCTTCTACAGGGATGGGATACACTTAAATATAAAGGGTGCAAGAATATTTGCTGATGCTATCGAGGCAGAGTTAGGTGGGTCGGAAAACTGATAGCTTGGGAAGATAACAATGATTAATAGATTAACAATAGCCGCTGGCAGAGGTAAAAGAGATTCATGCACTACTTCTATTGAAATGCAATTCAGCAGCAGCCTGGAAACCAGGGCAATGGGAATTTCCAGGATTGCTGGAAGTCATAGTGGAACAAGTAAATACATGGGCTGTGTTACGGTAACTAAGAGTAGAAACAGGTGCATGTATACTTGCACATACACCAATGCTAGGAGTATAGTTAAAAAATTTGATGAGCTTGAAGTGCTAGTCAAGACATCAAAGACAGATATCGTTGGGATATCAGAGACATAAGCAGTGTGGAACTAGAAATTGGGGAGAACAATGTGAACAGAAAGGATAGACAGGACAGGAAGGAAGGAGGGGCTATGCTGTTAGTTAAGAAACATATAAAATTTAAGGTTAAATAATGGTTAAAGAAGCACTGCAGGATCATCTAGACAAGATTTCAGTCATGCGTCAGACATACCATGGTTTTGTTAAGGGGAAGTATTGCCTGACCAATTTGATTGGATACTATGATGTGGTCACAGAGGAACTGGATGCAGGGAATAACTTTGATATCATATATTTGGATCTCAGAAAGGCTTTTGATACTGTTGCACATTGAAGACTGCTGCACAAATTGGAGCAGTGGGGCATTGGAGGCAAACTGCTGCCATGGATAAAGGGATGGTTGAGTGGGAGAAGACAGAGAGTGGTAATCAATGGACTCTGTTCATCGTGGACTAATGTTATTAGTGGAGTCCCTCAGGGTTCAGTGTTGGGGACATTGTTGGTTTCTGTATTTATAAATGATATTGATGATGGTATACCAGGCTTGCTAAGGACACTAATGACAGTACGCTGCTGCAACAGGATCTAGAAAAGTTGAGCAAATGGGCAGAAAGGTGGCAAATTAAGTTTAACATTGACAAATGTAAAGTACTACATGTGGGAAGCAGTAACCCCAGAGTAACGTATCAACTCTGTGGTACTACACTAACAGTGGTAGAGACCGAAAAGTACCTGGGGATAATTGTGCAGGCAGATATGAAGTTTTGTGGGAAGTGCAGACGGTCTGCAAGAGTAGCTCATGGTGTCTTGTCAATGATATACAAGAATTTTTCTAGCAGGGATAAGGAGGTCATTATCCCCTTGTATAAGGCAATGGTCAGGCCACACCTTTTGTTCTCTATACAGGTCTGGAGGCCTTATTTTAAGAACGATGTAGACCTGTTGGAACGAGTAGAGAGAAGGGCAACAAGATTAGACAATTACGAAGAAAGGCTTAAGTTTTGCAAATTACAGTATCTGGAGAGTAGGCACATGCAAGGTGATCTGATTCAGGTGAATAAAGCCTTGAATGGTTTGAGAATTAGCATTAGCATTAGTAGAGGCATTTGATGCAAGAAAGTAAGCTTATGCAGCATCAGCCAAAAAAAAAAAATAAAAAAATAAATAAAAAAATAAAAAAAATAACCACTTCCACTTCATCCTTCTGTTCGTTCAAAATACCTGTCCAGCTGTGCCTTAAACTTATTTAGGCTATCGACTTCCACGACAAGGGATGGAAGTCTGTTCCACCAACCAACCACCCGCTGACTAAAGGCAAATTTCCTCACGTCTATCCTACATCCGTCCTTCCTCAATTTGAATTTATGCCCTCTCAGGTGATTATTCTGAGCAAGAGGAAGAATCAGCATTGAGCATGCTCAAACCATTCAAGGCTTTATACACCTCTATCAGATCACCTCGCTGGTGCCTAGTCTCCAGACACTGTAATTTGCAAAACTTAAGCCTTTCTTCGTAAGAGCACCCCTTTGTTCCATTCACTAATCTTGTTGCCCTTCTCTGTACTCTTTCCAGCATCTCTACATCCTTCTTGAAATGAGGCCTCCAGTCCTGTATACAGTACTCTAGGTGTGGCCTGACCATTGCTTTATACAAGGGAATAATCACCTCCTTATCCCTGCTAGAAAAATTTCTATATATCATCGACAATACACCGTGAGCTACTCCTGCCGCCCGTCTGCACTGCTCAGAAAACTTTATATCCGCCCGCACAACCACCCGCAGGTCCCTTTCATTCTCTACCGCTGTCAGTGTAGCACTACAGAGCTGATACGTTGCTCTGGGGTTCTGTTTCTCATATGCAGCACTTTACATTTGTCAATGTTAAACTTCATTTGCCACCCCTCAGCCCATCTGCTCAACCTTTCCAGATCCTGTTGCAGCAGCACAGTGTCAGTAGTGTCATTGACAACCCTGCCAACCTTCGTATCTTCTGCAAACTTGGCCATTAAGCTTGATATACCATTATCAATATCATTTATAAATACAGAAAACAATAATGGACCTAATACTGAACCCTGAGGGACTCCACAATACTGAACCCTGAGGGACTCCACTAATAACATTAGTCCATGATGGGCAGTGTCCATTGATTACCACTCTCTGTCTTCTCCCCCTCAACCACCCCTTTACCCATAGCAGCAATTTGCCTCCAATGCCACACGGCTCCAATTTGTGCAGCAGTCTTCCATGTGCAACAGTATCAAAAGCCTTTCTAAGATTAAAGTATATAATGTCAAAGTTATTCCCTGCATCCAGTTCTTTTGTGACTGCATCATAGTATCCAATCAAATTGGTCAGGCAAGACTTCCCCTTAACAAAACCATGCTATGTCTGAGCTATAACTGAAGTCTTGTCTAGATGATCCTGCAGTGCTTCTTTAGCATTAGCATTAGTAGAGGCATTTGATGCAAGAAAGCAAGCTTATGCAGCATCAGCCAAAAAAAAAAAAAAAAACCAACTTCCACTTCACCCCTCTGTTCGTTCAAAATACCTGTCCAGCTGAGCCTTAAACTTATTTAGGCTATCAACCTCCACCACAAGGGATGGGAGTCTGTTCCACCAACCAACCACCCGCTGACTAAAGGCAAATTTCCGCACGTCTATCCTACATCTGTCTTTCCTCAATTTGAATTTATGCCCTCTCAGGTGATTTTTCTAAGCGAGAGGAATAATCCCATCAGCATTGAGCATGCTTAAACCATTCAAGGCTTCATACACCTCTATCAGATCACCTCGCTGGTGCCTAGTCTCCAGACACTGTAATTTGCAAAACTTAAGCCTTTCTTCGTAAGAGCACCCCTTTGTTCCATTCACTAATCTTGTTGCCCTTCTCTGTACTCGTTCCAGCAGCTCTACATCCTTCTTGAAATGAGGCCTCCAGACCTGTATACAGTACTCTAGGTGTGGCCTGACCATTGCCTTATACAATGGAATAATCACCTCCTTATCCCTGCTGGAAAAATTCCTGTATATCATTGACAATACTCCATGAGCTACTCTTGCAGCCCGTCTGCACTGCTCAGAGAACTTCATATCTGCCTGCACAACCACCCCCAAGTCCCTTTCATTCTCTACCACTGTCAGTGTAGTACCACAGAGTTGATACGTTGCTCTGGGGTTGCTGTTTCCCATGTGCAGTACTTTACATTTGTCAATGTTAAACTTCATTTGCCACCTCTCAGCCCATCTGCTCAACCTTTCCAGATCCTGTTGCAGCAGCATAGTGTCAGTAGTGTCCTTGACAACCCTGCCAACCTTTGTATCATCTGCAAACTTGGACATTAAGCTTGATATACCATCATCAATATCATTTATAAATACAGAAAACAATAATGGACCCAACACTGAGCCCTGAGGGACTCCACTAATAACATTAGTCCACGATGAGCAGTGTCCATTAATTACCACTCTCTGTCTTCTCCCCCTCAACCACCCCTTTATCCATAGCCGCAACTTGCCTCCAATGCCACACTGCTCCAATTTGTGTAGCAGTCTTCCATGTGCAACAGTATCAAAAGCCTTTCTAAGATCCAAGTATATAATATCAAAGTTATTCCCTGCATCCAGTTCTTTTGTGACTGCATCATAGAATCCAATCAAGTTGGTCAGGCAAGACTTCCCCTTAACAAAACCATGCTCTGTCTGAGCTATAACTGAAGTCTTGTCTAAATGATCCTGCAGTGCTTCTTTAACCAGTGCCTCCATTAATTTTCCTGGAACAGAAGTTAAGCTCACAGGTCTATAGTTACTTGTGTCAGCCTTTGATCCTCCTTTGTGAATTGGGGTCACATTTGCACATTTCCAGTCTATGGGTACCTCCCCTGAGTCCAAGGAAGCTCTCATAATTATGGCTAAGGGTTTGCTTACTTCCTTTGCTGCCTCCTTTAATATAACTGGATAGATCCCATCCACCCCGGGTGCCTTTCTTGTGTTTATCTTCAACAGTTTCTCCTCCACTTTACTCCCAGTTATTTCAAGATTCTGTAGCTTACTGCTAGAGTTGAATACACCTCTGGCATTCCCCTTGCTGAATAACTCCTCATGTGTGAATGTCGATGCAAAATATTCATTTAGTTTGTTAGCTACCTGAGCAGGATCATCAACAGTTGACCCATCAATATCAAGTGGACCAATCTGATTCATCCCCTTCCTTCTAGAGTTTACATAAGGTAAAGAACTCTTTGCTGTTTTTCTTTGCTTCCCTTGCCAAGATTTCTCGTAATCTGCCTTCGCCTGCCTAACCTCCTTTGTAACTTGGTTGCATATCAACTTGTATCTATCATAGGCTTCTGTGTCATGTGTTAATTTGTAAGTATCCCATGCATTTTTATTCTCTGCATATGCCTCATTTGTTCATCTGACATCCATTTTGGCCTAAACCTTGAACAATATTTCTTAGTTGGTATGTAAAGCCTAGTAGCTTTCAAGATAAGTTCTTTGAATGCTTCCCATTTTGAATTTGCTGTTGGTAACATCATCAGTTGGTCCACTGTATAGAATTTAAATACTGTCTCAGTCCATCGTAGTCGCCTTTACGGAAGCAATAACCCTTCCCTTTACCCCTGATGGTAGTTACCTCTTTGAGTAAATCCCACTTCAGCACACTGTGATCACTGCCACCTAGTGGTTCATTTATCTGCAGATTCTTAATGCATGAAGAATCACTGCTGATAATCAAATCAAGTGTATAACTCCCTCTTGTTGCCTCCCGAACATGCTGATGTAGAAAACAATCATCCAATAAATCCACAAAAGCCCTGCTAGTGTGTGAGTAACCAGCCCCTCCAGTCAATATCTGGGAAGTTAAAATCTCCCATTATAAGACTCTCTGATTTACTGGCCCACTCTATTTCCCTGTACAGTTCCTTATTATACTCATCAGAGTCATTAGGCCTATAGCACACTCCTACTCTCAATTTTGATCTCCCAATGCTTATGTCACACCAAACTGACTCAACACTGCACTGTCCAGCGATGTCGACTGGCTTCACTTCCTTGGTTTTTATGTGTTTCTTAACTAATAGCATAACCCCTCCTGTCCTGTCTATCCTTTCTGTAAACGTTGTACTCCCCAAATTGCAGTTCTGCATCCCTTATATCTGTGTGACACCACGTCTCTGATATCCCAACAATATCTGCCTTTGATGTTTTGAGCAATACTTCAAATTCATCAAATTTATTTACTAAACCAGTGTCTCCATTAATTTTCCGGGAACAGAAGTTAAACTAACAAGTCAATAATTACTTGTGTCGCCCTTTGATTCTCCTTTGTGAATTGGGGTCACATTTGCACATCTCCAGTTCATGGGTACTTCCCCTGAGTCCAAGGAAGCTCTCATAATTACGGCTAAGGGTTTGCTTACTTCCTTTGCTGCCTCCTTTAATATAACTGGATAGATCCCATCCACCCCAGGTGCCTTTCTTGCATTTGCTCAATGCTGATGGGATTTTTCCTCTTGCTCAGAATAATCACTTGAGAGGGCATAAATTGAAATTGAGGAAAGACTGATAAAGGATAGATGTGCAGAAGTTTGCTTTTAGCTAGTGGGTAGTTGGTTGGTGGAACAGAATTCCATTCTTTGTTGTGGAAGTTGATAGCGTAAATAAATTCAAGTCTGAGCTGGACAGGTATTTGGAACAAAAGGAGGGGTAAAATGGGAGCATTTTTTCTGGCCGATGCTGCATAAGCTTGCTTTCTTGCATCGCATGCCTCTACTAATTCTAATATCAAAATTATTTTTTGCATCCAGTTCCTTTGTAACCACATCGTAGTATCCAATGAAATTTGTCAGACAAGACTTTCCCTTAACAAACCCATGCTGTTTCTAAATTATTCCTGCAGTCTTGTCTAGATCATCCTGCAATGCATCTTTAACCACAGATTCCATTATTTTCCCTGGAACAGAAGTTAAACTAACTGGTCTTATTACTTGTGTCACTCTTAGATCCCTCTTTGTGAATTGGCGCTACATTTACACATATCCAGTATGTGGGGACTTCCCCTGAGTCCAAGTATGCTCTCATTAGCATTAGCATTAGCATTAGTAGAGGCATTTGATGCAAGAAAGCAAGCTTATGCAGCATCAGCCAAAAAAAAAAAAAAAAAAAAGTAACATAAATAAATAAAAATAACCACTTCCACTTCACCCCTCTGTTCGTTCGAAATACCTGTCCAGCTGAGCCTTAAACTTATTTAGGCTATCAACTTCCACGACAAGGGATGGAAGTCTGTTCATAATCATGGCTTACTACCTTTGCCACCTCTTTTAATATAACTGGATAGATCCCATCCAATGCAGGTGACTTTCTCATTGAACTTCAACAATTTGTCCTCCACTTTGCTCTCAGTTATTAGAAAGTCATTAAACACCCTGTTACAGTTTGATACACTTCTGGCATTCTTCTCCCCTAATAACACCTCATGCATTAATGTAGATGCAGAATACTCATTCAAATTGTCAGCAGGATCATCAACATTCGAACCATTGATATCAAGTGGACCAATCTGATTCATCCTCTTCTTTCTAGAGTTTATATAACTAAAGAAGTTCTTTCTGTTTTTCTTAGCATCCTTTGCCAAAGATTTCTCGTAATCTGCCTTCGCTTTCCTAACCTCTTTTGTGAATTGAATACATACTAGCTTATATCTACCCAAGGCTTGTGTATTGCCTGATAATTTATATGCATCTCATTATGTGGAAATAATGTTATTACCCTGCATTTATATTTTGTAACATATCTTGATATGGCACACCTAATGGTCAATTTGTTAACAAAAATAAGAAATTCACATATATTTTTAAAAAATTAATTTTAACCTAGTTAATAATTTTTTTTGGAAAAGAAAAAAGACAGAAAAATTGAGTTGTTGCAACAAAATTGAGGAAAAAATTCATCAACTGTATTATGATCGTGTAGCAGAGAAGGGTGAAACTTAAGAGATGGATTCGCTCTCATAAATCTAGACCATTGAGGGGTCCCCAAAGTTTTTGTATGCCCCCCTCCCCTAGAGATGCAGGCAACATATGCATTTTTGGATTATTTGGTTGGCCAGAGAAAATTCCTAATTACCGAAAATGACATTCTCTGCATAACTCTATTGTTATGCAGAGAAACAAATTTTATATCTACCTATATATACAGATTCAAAAATAAATCAATGGACATGTAATATAAAATATAATAGTTTGTTTATATCATATTTTAATTATTACTTATTTATTGTACTAATCACAAAAATACAGTTAGAATACAACAAAATTATTATTAATGCATTGAATGCGATTGTGGAGTGCGACTAAGTTTTGTAATATCGAGTTTTAAAGTACTAGTTCCAATTGTTAAAAGGTCTGCTAACATATATATGTACTTTTGAAAACTGATGTTACCTTTCTTGCAAAATTTTTAATTTTTGGATAATCTGAGTCAGATAATGTTGAATAAAATTGAATTAAATTTTCATTTTTAAATATTGTATTGAGTGCATCATTAGATTGAAGATCTACCAACTCTAACTGTAAATTCTCATCAACGTAGTTGACGGGTACATCAAACAGATTTTGAAAAAGTTCAAACACCTTTAAATTATTTTTAAAATCAGAAAATCTAGCCACAAAATTTTCCTGCAACAAACTAACGTTTTGAACAAAATTTTCAGTAGAAAAATTAAAACCAGGAATATTTTTAGATAAATTATCGTAACACAGAAATTGTGAAAATTTATTACGAAGTAGTAATTTTAAATAACTCCAGTTTTGTTTCAAATGCTTGACCTTATAATATGAGTCAATGACAAGTTTGTCTTGTCCTTGTAGCTTCATATTAAGAAAATTCAGGTGTTCACATATATCTGTTAAAAAGGTAAGGTTCCACAAACATTTGAGATCTGACAGGTCCAGAACAGGTTTCAATTTTTCGTTCATAAATAGACCTATTTCGATCCTAAGTTAAAAAAATCTCTTGAACACGTTACTGTGACTCAACTATTGTACTCCAGTGTAGTACAACAAATCATTGTATTCAGCCTCAATAGTTTCAAGAAAATTTTTGAATTTGCAATAATTCAGACCAGTCTCTTGCAAATAAAATTTACCATTTATATTAACAGTTGACATGACTGAATCTACGCCCAAAAATATTTTATGCAAAAAGACTGCTGGTGAATTATACACTGAAATTGCATTGGATTTTTAATATTTTTACTCTCAAGATATTTATGAAGCTGACCCCTTGATTCAATTTTAGTACCAACCATATTTTTAGCACCATTGGTCGTAACCACTGAGAGCAAATCCCAATTCGATTTGAGGCTGTCAATTCCTTCTGCCACACTCAAAAATATATTTTCACCTGTTATATCTTTCAAGCTTTTTAATGCAATTAAAATTTTTTAAATTATATTATATTACATTTATATATATATACACACACACACACATGCCCCACAGGTCTAAATCTAAAAACATCAAAATTACTGCCCGACCTATTTGGCCCTAGAACAAGTTATCAGCGAACAACCCTACGCTCTGTTAAAATTACAACAGTTGCTCAAGAAACAGCGATCATCTCATTCTCAAATCTGGTCCTAGCCACTGAAATCACAGGAAAGCAGGTGGCAGGACCCGCCAGAGTACTCTAGCTACAGTGGTACACCCAGTCAGCCTCCCCGTGGCATGGTGTGGTAATGTCAGGTCTCACTAGGGGCTCGGTGGCTAATAGACCGGAGGAACAAAGGGCACAACACAATATACAGCACATGACCCCCACACACTTCAAATCTCTGGCCCCGATACAATGTATACCCGCGGAGATGGGAGAAATCCCAGGAGCCGTTAGACACTAACATACCTTATACCTTATACTTAATTATATTATTTTATTTTTAATCATATTATTAATTATAATGTAGTTTAATAAGGCGATGTTTCAGTCATCTTACCAAAACCCATCATCAGGCCTTGCTGTGGGGAGAACAGAAAGTGCTACAAATATTTTAGGATATTACAGTTACAATTAACAATAATACAATTGTAATTACAAATATTACAATTTGCAAATTACGATTCTAAAGTATTAAATTTTGAATTGCTGCTACAATAGAAAAAAGGAAATCTAAGGTAATAATGAAGAGATTAAATTCAGCCTCCTCTTTAGCATTAGCAAGGGCACAGGATGCAAGAAAGTAAGCTTATATAGCATCAGCCAAAAAAAAAAAAAAAAAAACACAAACACACACCCTTCTCATTTCACCCATCCACTTGCTCCAAATGTTTGTCTAGTTCTGCCTTGCTCTTGCTACCAGAAACAACGTGCATAACAAAAGGTGGTAGATGACTTTCATCAACCGGAGAAATGCCACCATTTTGCTTATTGGAGGCTTGAAGTGGTGAAACCCATGTTTATTCTCTATAGCAAAGTTTCTGGCATCCCCCTCCACCCATACTTCTCCTTCAACCCATGCACGGTACTAAGTACTATAGGTTTTGATACCTTTCGTGTTTGGGGTTTTCATAAAAAAAAAAAAAAGGCTGCCAGCAGTTAATTTATAGCAGAGGGATTAATCTATAATCCCTGGATCTGGGGTTCTTGTGTAGTAGAAGTCTGGGGTGACCTTTGCTCCCATACTCTGTACATCAGGGTTTGTGTTTAAGCTGGCAAGGGATTAGGAAATCCCTAATTACTGTCTCTAATGCATATTGCTATTTAATGACAGGGTCAAGACTAACAGATTATTTTAACAATGTTTCAAAGAATAGATTTGACTGGACACAACAGAATTAATATCTAACAAGACTAAGCTGACGACACAGAGGCATCAACACTAGTAATAATCAACCAACGAATGTTAAAATAATCTGTAAAATGTGTTTTCATAAATTTTATTGTGTATTATATATACACAATAAAATATATAAACATTAATTTTTACGATCAAATTGAATTATCTGCAGGCCAGATAAAATTCTTTCGTGGGCTGTAGTTTGGGGACCCCTGATCTAGACAGTTGACAGCTATGAGAATAAAAGACGTAAGAAGATTGGAAAGTTTGAAGGTGTGGATATGGAGAATGGAAAAGATAAAATGATCAATAAAGTGAGAAATTAAGAGGTTTGGAGAAAGGTGGGTAGGAAGATATGTTGGATTGAAATAAAGAGAAATTGAATTGGACATGTGTTGAAAGGTGAGGGATGGAGAGATATGTGGAGGGGAAGAGGTGTACAGTGAAACTAAGGAAAAGTATGGCAGATGAATCGAGAGAAGATGGTGGATAGAGAGACAAAGAGAAGTAGTTTTCGAATGCGTGCCTGTCCATGGAAAAACACTGATAATAAACGTTCCTAGTGTTCAAAAGGAAAGTTCTGAATCACTATGTATCCATAAAATTTTGAAGTAGATTTTTTTTTATATATATTTAAGTTAATGATTACCTGAGATGTTTAATTCGACTGTGCCTACTTCTAGTGCGATTGCATTCATCCAAGTAGCATACTAGAATTTCCTACAAAGAAAATTGACAAAAAACTTTAATAAAAGAGTATCAAATCAAATTGTAAAAATTATTACAATTATTAGGTAAGTGATGTATTGATTTTGAAGTGAGATAATACTCAATTCATGGTTATTACTAGTTTTGAATTTTTGTAAACAATAAACCTTCTATATATATATATATATATAAATATATATATACTGTTTGATTGTTTAAACTACTTCAATTTTCTGGTATTTATTTTCTATAAAGGTATTAAGCTGTAAACAGAACAAGAGATTCAGTTGGAATGTGTAGTCTAACCTATTCCTGGGGGTCTGTAATGGTATTAAAGATATGATTAATACTGAAGTTAAAGTTAAAATTATAATTATTTTAACAAACTTTAAATAGCAATTAATTAATCATCAAATCAATATCAACTAAACATTCCTTTACCTGGTCATCTACCCGCTACTTCATCAGAGGCTTTGAGCGGATCAATAGCCAGATTAAAGGAATGTCTCATAATTACCCGTTTCTGTTAACTCCTTATCAGTTTTGCCATTGTATTGAGATTATTTTTGCTCTTATAAATTATTTAGTTAATTGAATATGGATAGATATAATTTAATTTGTAATATCAGATAATTTTAATTTTTAGAAAACTTTTATCTTAGCATCGTAATCAGCAAACTGGTGGAGGAGAAACAAAGCCCATGGGTAATTATCGGAATAAGGGAGAAGAGTTATACTTATGGTATTTGTCCGTAAGTATAACTTACAGGGTTGGTTTTGAGTGCACAGCCGCACCTATTGTTAATTGATATTGTTGCAGTGCAATGCAATTTGTAGGTCATGAGATGAGAGGTCTCATCTCTACGTAGGCCGGGGGGAATACTTCCAATTTTATTAGAAATTATGTGGTGAAAATAATATATACATGAATTGGTTGTTTGTTATTTACATACATTGTTTATTGCTAATTACATGAGTTAGTTGTTGCTAATTACATGAATTAGTATTTGCTATCCCTTTGGACTGGGCCGGTATAGCTTTTCTAAGGCATAACGGCCCGTAGTGTCTTAGGGGATAGCTATTTACATATATACAGCCTCCTATCAAGTGAATGTTTACCTTGCGTCGTTCATCTTAGTTATGTTCTTTTTGTATGGTGTTATGGTGTTTGGAAATATAACACCATACAAAAAGAACATAACTTCTTCAAAAACAGATGGAAGTTTGCTCCAGCAATCCACTGGAACAAACTAACCACCCGCTGGATAAAGACGAACTTCCACACATCTATCCAGCAACTATCTTTCCTCAATTTCAATTTATGTTCTATCAGGTGATTATTCTGAGGAAGAATCCCATCAGCACTGAGCATGCTCAAACCATTCAACACTTTATACACCTCAATCAGATCACCTCACAGGTGCCTAGTTCCCAGACAATGTAATTTGCAAAATTTAAGCCTTTCTTCGTAAGAGAAACACTCTGTTCCATTCACTAACCTTGTTCCCCTTCTCTGCACTCGTTCCAATGATTCAACATACTTCTTAAAATGAGGACTCCAGACCTGTATATATAAAGGGGATAATCACCTCCTTATCCCTGTTAGAAAAATTACTGTATATCATTGACAAGACACCACGAGCTACCCTCGCAGACTGTCTGCACTCCTCAGAAAACTTCATATCTGCCTGCACTATTAACCCAGATCCTTTTCATTCTCTACCACTGTCAGTTGAGTACCACACAGTTCGTATGTTACTCTGGGGTTATTGCTTCCCATATGCAGTATTTTACATTTATCAATGTTAAACTTCAGTGGCCGCCACTCATCCCACCTGCTCAACTTTTCTAGATCCTGTTGCAGCAGTGTACTGTCATTAGTGTCGTTAAAAACCCTGCCAACCTTCGTATAGTCTGCAAACTTTGAGATTAAGACTGATATACCATCATCAATATCAGTAATAAATACAGAAATCAACAATGGACCCAACACTGAACCCTGGTGGACACCACTAACTTTAGTCCATGAAGAGCAGTGTCCCTTGATTACCACTCTGTCTTCTCCAACTCAACCATCCCTTTATCGATAGCAGCAATTTGCCTCCAATCCCACACTGCTCCAATTTGTGCAGCAGTCTTCCATGTGCAACAGTATCAAAAGCCTTTTTAAGATCCAAATACATGATATAAAAATTATTCTTTGCATCCAGTTCCTTTGTGACCACATTATAGAATCCAATCAAACTGGTCAGGCAAGACTTTCCCTTAACAAACTTATCCTGTGTCCAAGCTATAACTGAAGTATTGTCTACATGATTTTACAGTGCTTCTTTAACCAGTGCCTCCATTAATTTCCCTGGAACAGAAGTTAAACCAACGGGTCTGTAGTTACTTGTTGCCCTTTGATCCTCCTTTGTGAATTGAGGTTACATGTTCACATCTCCAGTCTATGGGTACCTCCCCAGAGTCCAAGGAAGCTCTCATAATTATGGCTGAGGGTTTGCTTACTTTCTTTGCTGCTTCCTTTAATATAACTGGACAGATCCCATCCACCACAGGTGCTTTTCTGTTGTTTATCTTCAACAGTTTCTCCTCCACTTTGCTCTCAGTTATTACAAAATCATCTAGCACTCTGCCAGTTTAATTCACGTCTGGCATTCCTCTCCCTGAATAACTCTTAATGTGTGAATATAGATGCAAAATACTAATTTAGTTTGTTAGCTACCTGAGCAGGATCATCAAAAGTTGAACCATCGATATCAAGTGGACCAATCTGATTCATCCCTTTCCTCCTAGAGTTTATATAAGTAAAGAGCACTTTGCTGTTTTTCTTTGCATCCTTTGCCAAGGATTTCTCGTATTCTGCCTTGGCCTTCCTAAACTTCTTTGTGACTTGGTTACAGACCAGCTTACATCAATCATAGGCTTTCGTGTAACCCGTTAATTTATACGTATCCCATGAATTTTTTTCTCTGCCACACATCTCCTGTTAACAGGAGAGACTGCTTCTACAGGGATCGGAAACACAAAATAGAAAGGGTACGAGAATATTTGTTGATGCTATTGAGGCAGTGTTAGGTGGGCCGGAAAACTGCTAACTTGGGGGGGGGGATACAAACTAATAGATTAACAGTAGCCGCTGCCAAAGGTGAAAACGATTCTTGCACTGCTTCTATTGGACTGAGCAGCAGCCTGGAAAACAAGAATCAGGGTATTTCAGAGACTGTTGGTAATCACTGTGGTACAAATAAACACATGGGTACCTAAGAATAGGAACCAGGTGCATGTATACTTGCACGTACACCAATGCTAGCAGTTTGGTAAATAAATTTGATGAATTTCAGGTGTTGGTCAAAACATCAAAGGCAGATATTGTTGGGATAGCACAGATGTGGTGTTGTTGTTATTTGGTTTTTAGGAGCATTAACAACGAAGGCCATATTGCTCCAGGAATATGCGGTGGTCATTCCCTGACCTTTCCGCATCCTCCGTATTTGGTGGTGACGGGCTCGAACCCCGGTCTAATCAAGAAGCATGTGTTATGCACTGCTGCTCGTTCCCACCTGGCTATGGAGGCACACGACATGGTGTCACAGAGACATAGGGAATGCAAAACTTAAATTTGGGGAGTACAATGTGTACAAGAAGGATAGACAGGATAGGAAGGCAGGAGGGGTTATTCTATTAGATAAGAAACACAAAATCCAAGGAAGTGCAGCCAGTTGACGTTGCTGGACAGTGCAGTGTCGAGTCAGTTTAGTGTGACGTAAGCACTGGGAGATCAGAACAGAGAGTAGGAGTGTGTTATCGACCTAATGACTCTAATGAGTATTTGTTATTTTGGTTTTTAGGAGCATTAGCAACTAAGGCCATATTGCTCCAGGGATATGTGGTGGTCATTCCATGAACTTTCCGCATCCTCCGTATTTGGTGGTCACGGGCTTGAACCCCGGTCTAATCAAGAAGCGTGTGCTACGCACTGCCACTCCTGCCCACCTGGCTATGGAGGCACCCTCTGATGAGTACAATGGAAGACAGTACATGGAAATACAGTGGGCCAGTAAATCAGAGCGTCTTCTAATGGGGGATTTTAATTTCTCAGATAATAACTGGAATTTGTGGGTTGGTCCCACACAGTAGCAAGGCTTTGGTGGATTAATTGGATGATTGTTTTCTACATCAGCATGTTTGGAAGGCAACCAGAGGAATTAATACTCATGATCTGATTATCAGTAGTGATTCTTCATGCATTAAGAATCTGCAGATAAAGGAACCACTATGTGGCAGTGATAGCAGTGTGCTGAAGTGGTATTTACTCAGAGGTAACTACTATCAGGGGTAAAGAGAAAGGTTTTTGCTTTCGCAACAGCAACTATGGAGGTCTGAAATATTGTCCAAGGTTTAGGCCAAAATGAATGTCAGATAAACTAATGAGACTGTGGCAGAGAAGAAAAATGCATGGGATATATATAAATTATTGGGTGACACAATATTGGGTCCAATGGATATTGATGGTTCAAGTATTGATGATTCTGTTCAGGTGGCTAACAAACTACATGAGTATTTTGCATTTTCATTCACACACGAAGAGTTATTCGTGGAGAGGAATGCCAGAGGCAAATTAAACTCTGGTAGTGAGCTAGATGATTTTGTAATAACTGAGAGCAAAGTGGAGGAGAAACTGAAGATAAACATAAAATAGGGGTGGATGGGATCTATCCAGCACATGTGACCTCAATTCACAAAGGAGGATCAAAGGGCAACAAGTAATTACGGATCTGTTGGTTTCACTTCTGTTCTAGGGAAATTAATGGAGGCACTGGTTAAAGAAGCACTGCAAAATCATCTAGACAATACTTCAGTTATAACTCGGACACAGCTTGAGTACTTTAAGGGAAAGTCTTGTCTGACCAATTTGATTGGATACTATGATGTGGTCACACAGAAACTGGATGCAGGAATAACTTTGATATCATTTGGATCCTAAAAAAAGGCTTTTGATACTGTTGCATATGGAAGACTGCTGCACAAATTAGAGCAGTGTGGCATTGGAGGCAAATTGCTGCTATGGATAAAGGGATGGTAGAGTAGGAGGAGAAAGAGAGTGGTAATCAATGGACACTGCTCTTCGTGGACTAACATTATTAGTGGAGTCTCTCAGGGTACAGTGTTGTGTCCATTGTTGTGTTGTGTATTTATTTATAAATGATATTGATGATGGTATATCAGACTTAATGTCCAAGTTTGCAGACGATACAAAGGTTGGCAGGGTTGTTTAGGGCACTAATGACAGTATGCTGCTGCAACAGGATCTAGAAAAGTTGAGCAGATGGGCTGAGAGGTGGAAAATGAAGTTTAACATTGACAAATGTAAAGTACTACATATGGGACGCAGTAACCACAGAGTAACGTATCAGCTCTCATTTTTCTTAAAATGAGGAGGCCTCATTTTAAGAAAGATGTAGAGCTGTTGGAACGAGTACAGAGAAGGGCAACAAGATTAGTGAGAAGAGAGAAGGGTTGCTCTTATGAAGAAAGGCTTAAGTTTTGCAGATTACAGTGTCCAGAAACTAGGCACCTGTGAGGTGTTCTGATTGAGGGTGTATAAAGCCTTACATGGTTTGAGCATGCTCAATGCTGATGGGATTCTTCCACTTGCTCAGGATAATCACCTGAGAGGGCATAAATTCAAATTGAGGAAAGACAGTTGTAGGACAGATGTGTTGAAGTTTGCCTTTAGCCAGCGGGTAGGTCGTTGTTTGGTTGAGCAGACTTCCATTTGTTGTGGAAGTTGATAGCCTCGACCAACGAGGACGAGAGTTGCCAGTGCAGGCATGCCTTTCTGCCGCTCTTGGAACAGAGAAGTTTTTTCTGATTTATTTTCTGCTTTATTAGTTTAAATTGACATATTAACTTACTTTCTAGAGTAGATTTATATTCCTAGTTACGGTCATCATCATCATCATCATCAGCCATTTTCAATCCACTGCAGGATGAAGGCCTCTCCAGCAACTTTCCAGTTCCTTCTGTTTTGAGCACTGGCCATCCATTTACTACTCAAAAACTCATGAATTTCATCTATCCATCTCCGCCTTTGTCTTCCAGGTTTTCTTCTAGCTCTTCTTGGGTACCATTCTGTTATTTTCTTAGTCCATCTGTCATCATGTCTTCGAGCTATGTGTCCTGCCCAAGACCATTTTAGTTCTTTAGTTTTGATAAGAATGTCCTTTACTTGAGTTTGCTGCCTAATCCATGTGTTTCTCTTCTTATCTAACAGTCTGATTCCCAATATAATTCGTTCCATTCTTCGCTGTGTAGTTCTCAGCTTCTCTTCCATTCTTTTGGTGAGTGCCCAAGTTTCACTTCCATAAGTCATGGTGGGGAGTATACATTGATTCATTATTTTACGTTTCAGACAAACTGGGATATTGCTCTTCAGTATGTGACTATATTTCCTGAATGCTATCCATCCAAAATTTATTCTTCTCTTGACTTCCAGCCATTTATCATTATTACAGCTAATAACTTGTCCCAGATAAGTATATGACTCCACCTTTTCAATTACTGCTCCTTCAATCATTATGTCCCTTTCTGTGGCATACTTGTTCATCATTACTTTTGTTTTAGTCATATTCATCTTTAGTCCAAAATCCTTACTAACTGTGCATAACTGATTAAGATTTTCCTCTAATTCTTTGGGATCATGGCTTATGACCACAGTATCATCTGCAAATCGTAAATGGTTTAGGTACTCTCCGTTCACATTGACTCCTTTCTGCGACCAGTCTAATCTTCTGAAAGCTTCCTCAAGGGCAGCAGTAAACAGCTTCAGAGATATTGTGTCTCCTTGTCGAACTCCTTTCTCAATTTCAAATTTGCTACTGTCTTTGTCTAGTCTAATCTTCTTCTTCTTTGGTCCTTAGCTGGCAGCTGGGGGAGGCGGTTGGCCACGCAACCAGTATGCTGCTGTAGGTGCCGCAGGGTTTTGGACTTGCTCTGTGATGTTCTTCCATACCTTACGATCAATGGCGTCAGTCCTGGCCTGGTTAAGGTCGAGACGTCGGCTCTTCAAGTCATTTTCCACTTGCTTGGCCCACGTTTTCCTAGGCGCGGTCCGTTGGATGCTCCATTGGGTGGGTCGTTGTCTCCAAAGGAGTCTGGATGGTATTCTGTTTGTGCCCATTCTACATACGTGGCCAAACCATCTAAGCCTTCGCTTCTGGATTTGGTCGGCAATGGTTGGTTGCTGTTGGCATCTGGCGCAGATAGTATCATTAGTGATGCGGTCGCGAAGAGAGATGCCCAAGATCTGCCGCAGGCATCGCATTTGGAATACCTCAAGTTTGTTCAAATCTAACTTGAGACAAATCCATGTTTCCGATCCGTAAAGAAGAATGGGCAGAATCAAAGTCCGGAAGAGTCGGATTTTAGTCTTTGTGGAAATGTTGGTCCTCTTCCACAGACACCATTTGAGCGAGGCGAACGCAGTGGCCGCCTGTCCAATTCTGCTGTGGATTTCCATGGTGGATGCAACTTTCTTCTCCTGGAGCAGCGACCCAAGGTATTTAAAGTCCTGCACTTGCTCGATCTGGACGCCTTCGAGATAGATGGTGGCTTGCGACCCATCTATTGTCAGGGCCTTTGTCTTACCAGCCTTGATCTTCAAACCGTATGGCCGGGCAATGCGGGCAATGTCGTAGAGGATGTCCGTGGCTTCAGCGTCGTTACTGGCAAGGATAGCACTATCATCAGCAAACATCAGGTCAGTCACATAGTGATCCTTGTCATATTGTATGCCCTGTCTGTTTCTGAATGCTTGCCTCATAATGGCGTCGACCACGATGTTGAAAAGCAACGGGGAGGCTACATTCCCTTGGCGGACTCCAGTTTGGATGGTAAATTCCTCAGATAAATCGTTCTGGATGCGCACCTGGCTGGTTAAACCGTTGTATGCAGTTTGGAGGAGTGTGATGACTTTGAGGTACATGTTCAACCTCTAGTAGTTTCCATAAGGCAGGCCGGTGGACACAGTCGAAAGCAGACTTAAAGTCAATGAAAACAATGACGGTTCGCTGTCCACACCGGATCCTCTCCTCCATCAGCTGACGAATGGCAAAGATTTGATCACAGCATCCTCGCCCAGGTCTAAATCCTGCCTGTTCTTCTCGACTGGTTTGCTCGCAATGTTTTTGCAGTCTTGACTGGATGATCTTCATAAAGACCTTTCCGATGATGGATAGGAGGCTGATGCCACGGTAGTTCTTGCAGTCCCGGTTATCACCTTTCTTGTGGATCGGTACGATAATGGCTTTCCTCCATGTTAGCAGAATTTGTTCAGTGCACCAGATGGTTTTGAGGAGCGAGTGTAGTCGGCGAAGCAGTACATCTCCCCCGGCTTTGATCGCTTCTGTGGTGACTTGGTCCACTCCTGGTGCCCTGCCATTCTTCAGGGATTGTATGGCTGCTTTCACTTCTTCTACTGTAGGCTCAACATCGACCATGGAGACCTCAGGGGGGGTCGATCGAGAGTGCTGTTGCTGGCGGTCCCTGAGGTGGGTCGTGATTATACAAAGCTTTGAAGAATTCACTCCACCGTTGCAGGCGTTCGGATGGTGATCGCACGAAGGTCCCATCAGCATTCTTGATGTTGTCACTAATCAATTTGGTCTTTCCCCTCAGACATCTGAGGGTGCGGTAGAGAGTGCGGTACTCGTTCTTGGATGCCGCCACTTCAAGATCGTCTGCCACTTGGTTCCAGTATGCTTCTCTTTCTGCTGTCATTCTTTGTCGGACTTCTCGGTTTAGCTGCCAGTACCGTTCAAAGTCGACCAACTTTGCCTGTTTCCGTTTGTCTAGTCTAATAAAGGAGGTAGCACTCTCATATATTTTCTTCAAAATCATAATATACGTGGTATCTATGCCTTGTCTTTCCAGTACCCGGAACATTGCCTTATGTTTCGGCCGAAACAAATGCCTTTTCATAATCCACAAATGGCAGGCATAATGGTGTTTTATATTCATTTGCTTTCTCCATTAGGTGTGATATTACGTGAAGGTGATCCATAGTTGAGAATCCTGTCCTAAAGCCAGCTTGCTCTTTCGGTTGATTCTCATCAAGTATTCTTTCTAATCTGTTAGTAATGACCCTTGTGAACAACTTATAGATGTGGAATAACAAGCTAATTGGTCTATAATTTCCAATTTCTGATTTATCTCCTTTCTTATGCAGCAAAACTATGATTGCATTATTCCACTGCTTAGGCGTAACACCTTTTCTAATACACTTTGTGAAGAGTCTTGCCAGTTTTTGTGTAATGTCTCTTCCTCCCAATTTTAACAACTCTACAGTAACTTCATCTTCCCCCGGAGCTTTCCGATTCTTCATTTTCTTCAATGCATGTTCTAATGCTTGTTCTACTTTTCTTGTGTTAAATATTTTTATGTCCTCTCTGAGTCTCTTTCTAATGGCTTTGCATAACTCAGTATACTCAATTTTCTCCCCGTCAGTGTTTTTCTTGCTTTTCATTTCTCATCTTCGGTTCATAATGACAAGTGTTTCTTGACTAATTTTTTCTTCTTTGGATTTCTGTTTCCCTATAGGTTTCTTGGGCTTTATCACTTTCAGAAAGTTGTAATATTCCTCGTCGATATCTTGGTCCTGAGCAGTCTGCAGAAGCTCAAACTTGTTCTTAAGTTCCAGTACATACTGCTTTTTCTCCTCCTCTGTTATCTCAAAGACCTTTGTATTATTTACTTGAGTCAGTTTTTTCCATTCCTTTCCTACATCTATATCAAGTGTACATCTTACCATTCTGTGATCACTTCCAACATTTACTTTATTCAGGATGGTAACATCATTCACAATATATCTTCTGTTAGTGAGGATGAAGTCGATTTCATTAGTTGTTAATCCATTTGGACTCTTCCATGTCTACTTTCTGTTCACCCTTTTCTTGAAAAAAGTATTCATTACTGACAGTCCTTGAGATTCTGCAAATTCCACAAGTCTTTCACCTCTTTTATTTCTTTCACCAATTAAAAATTTCCTATAGTTCCTCTTTCTGCACTATTTTGCCTAGTGTAGTGGGTTTTCTGCTCATCTAGAAGACAATTTCGGTGTACATTTCTTCAACCTGTTCACTGTCATGGCTCGATGTTGGTGCATAAATCGTTATAATCTTTAGCTTGTACCTCTTAGAAATCTTGGGTATTAGTCTTGACACCCTTGATGTACTTTTGAATTCCAAAATGTTGTTTTTAAAATCTTTATGGACCAGAAACCCAACTCCACCTTCACTCCTTTCACTGTTTCCATTGGTGTACAGCAGATTTCCACTTGATAAACTTATAAGTGATTCATTTCTTCTTCTTGTTTCAGCCAAACTGATGATATTCCGATTCACATTTTCTAATTCCTTTTCCAGCTCTAATATCCTGTCTTCACCGATGAGTGATCGTACGTTATAACAGGCCAAGTTCAGTATCCGTGCATGGCAGCCTGGTCGTACCCAGAGATTCTTAGCACCCTCCGATCCTCTCGCTGCCGTAAGAGGGAGAGTGAAAGCCACTGGGGACTGAAGGCCATTTGTTTCATTGTGCTGTCATGTGCTGGAGGGTTTGGTCTTTTTCTCTTCACGCTGACCAGGCGTCTTGAAGAGAACCACTCTACACGTTCGTTACCACCTAAGTGACATAACAGGGCTTACCATCGAGAAGGTGTGCATGAGTGGATTTTAGGGAGGCAGGCCAACCGGACTTCTCCTAAATCTTCTGTAATAGAGAGATATTGGATCCATCAGTGTTTTAGGCTGAATGTCTGATAACACACAGGATACCTGTTCCCGTATAAGCCCCTGTAAGCTGTTCCATTACGACCCGGAAACTAAAATACAGTCAATGCAATGGAAGAAGAAAAATGCTCCAGAGTAAAAAGAGCACAAATGTTTAGCACCCAGGATAATGACAGATATATTTATAATATGTGAGTTGTTGTTGTTTGTTATTTGGATTTTAGGAGCATTAGCTACTAAGGCCATATTACTCCAGGGGTATACAGTTGTCATTCTCTGAACTTACCGAATCCTCTGTATTTGGTGGTCACGGGCTTGAACCCGGTCTAATCAAGAAGCGTGGTGCTGCTAGCCCAGCAGCACTACTGGTTGTTTTATTGAGTGCCCCTAGAAATTTTGTTAATGCGTATGGCTGGTTGTATGGGTGTGAAACTGCTGTAGAAAAATTTATCTTATGCTGTTCTGCAGATTTTTTAATTTGTTGAAGGTTGTGTTATAGGTGGATATTGCTGATATGCTGGCAAATGATTCCGCTAAGGCATTTGCTATTTCTTCCAGTGATGACAACTCTTTCCAGTTCCAATTTTGTATTGTAGATGGGGACTGAACATATTTGCCATTGAGCATTTGAATTTTCCTCCAGATGATTCTGCTGTCTGTCTTTATTTATACTCGAGGAAAGGCTAATTCAGGCATCTTTCTTTGCTTTTCTTCTTATTTGGCAGAACTTTGCTTTCAGTCTTTTGAAGTTTTTGTTTTTATTCTGGTTTTCAGGAGCATTAGCAACTAAGGCCATATTGCTCCAGGAATATGCGGTAGTCATTCCCTGACCTTTCCGCATCCTCCGCATTTGGTGGTCACGGGCTTGAACCCCGGTCTAATCAAGAAACGTGTGCACTGCTGCTCCTGCCCACCTGGCTACGGAGGTACCAATATATGTGAGTTAAGAGACGGTGCAGAAGGTATATTTCTTGCAGAAGGTATATTTTTACCTGAGTTTATTTTAATTCAAATAAATTTATGGCAAAAGGAAAAAAAGCAGTGCTTTTTATTTAGCATACCTAGGCAACTCATAGTGATATGGCTCCACACATGAGATTAATGTATCATGTAGGAAACCTAGTCTGGTGATTGCTACATAAAGAATGAAGAGGCACCACCATAGCCAGGTGGGAAGAAGCAGCACTGTGTAGCACACGCTTCTTGATTAGACCGGGGATAGAGCACATCACCACCAAATACGGAGGATGCGGAAAGGTCAGGGAATGACCACCGCTTATCCCGTAGCAATATGGGCTTAGTTGCTAATGCTCCTAAAAACCAAATAATAAACAACAAACAGAATGAAACTGTAACTTACATGTACAATGATGTTTAATATCACACAGCACGATGCTTTTGTCCTAAATTTAATTGGAGTTTAAAATAAATTGCAAAAAAATTAATAATTTAAGAAAAAAATATTAAACACACCATAATTTTTTTTGCCTAACTTGCTTATTATTATTTGAACAAATAATGGATTTTTTATATACTGCGCAAAGTTAATCTTTAAGTTGCTATGCGTGTTTTTACCTTATATTTAGTGGGTTCTATTAGAATAAGCAGATTTCAAATATAACTGTGAAAGCTAGGTACTCTATGTTTGAGTACATAATTGTTTAATAAAAAAATTGAACTTGAACTTTAAAATTGAATTTAAATCTATGCCTCCTCAAAAAAATTAGAGGGGGCATAGATTCAAATTGAGAAAAGACAGTTATAGAATAGATTTGTGGAAGTTTGCCTTTAGCCAGTGGGTAGTTGATTGCTTGGACAGACTTCCACCTGTTGTTGTAGAAATTGATAGCTTTAATAAATTTAAGGTTGAGCTAGAAAAAAATTTGGAGTGACTGGATGGGTGAAATGGGAAGGGGCTTTTTTTTTTTTTTTTTTTTGGCTGATGCTGTATAAGCTTGTTTTCTTGCATCATATGCCTCAACTAATGCTAAAAAAATTGAACCACTAAAATATATTAAACACAAGTGATGCTTTCAGTAAAACACAGTGCAATAAGCAACATGTGCATACAACTGCAATAACTGTATGTATCTACATTGTATCATATCTTTACAAACAATAAAGATTAATTATTACACAAAATAATTATTTTAAGTCAAGCATATTTAACCACAAATAATGGAATTTACAATGTTGGTAGCAGGTTCTGAAAACAGTAAATAACATTATATTATCTAGGAGGCAGTTTATTTGAATAACTTAAGTTCAGAATAATAATAATATTTATTAAGTTTTAATAATTCACTCTAAAATTATGTATTTTATTGGATACTCCGATATAAAATTTTGCAGACAAACCTCTCCAGGCTCTATGTCTATTACAGCTTCCATTACAAGAGTGAAATTGTTGTAAGGAAAAGTTGCCTCTGCATTGGGAACACAACTGTGGTTACCTGTAATAAAATATGAAAATTAAAATCCTCAATAAATTAAAAGAATTCCTAGATACGGTTAAAAATCTACAAAAACTGAAAAAAAATAAAAAATAAATAATAAATAAATAAAATAATAAAAATAATGATAAATAAATAAATAAATAAATAATAAAAATAATAATAACAAGCTGACCAAACAGGTAAGATGTAGAGCACTGCCTTGAATGCATATTTTTTTTTTTTTTTTATAAACCACCTTTTCTGAAATTTAGAATAAAAAAAAAAAAGTAAAGTGCAGCCCTTATCAACCCACTGCAGGATGGAAGCCTCCTCAACAATTCATGTTGAGGGAAATGGACCATAATCTGCCACGCTGGTCCAGTGCGGGTTGGCAGATCGACCGTATTCAGCAGTCAGGGGTTTGAACCCCGGTCTACTCAAAGAGCGTGTGCTACTGCACTCCCGCTCCTGCCCACTCAGCTACGGAGGCCTATAGTATGAACTCAATAATTACCAGCATATATTTTTTCAAAAATATTTGAATAGTCAAATATTCAAAAATATTTAAATATTTTGCTAACAAATTAAAGATCAGTAATATTAAGATAAAAAGCAAGTAACCAGTTCAATGTTTGGTGGTCGTTTATTTAATCAGTGAATTTCTTGTTGTTTCACATTGGAAGAGTTCTTCCTAATGACTGTCTGATTAGAATCGAATGGCAAAGTGTAATTTGTTTAGTGTCGAAGTTTGCAGATGATACAATGGTTGGAAGGGTTGTTAATGACAGTAAAGACAGTATGCTCCTCCAACTGGATCTAGATAAGTTGGGCAAATAGGCTGAGAAGTGGCAACTGAAGTTTAACATTGACAAATGCAAAGTACTGCACATGGGTAGCAATAACCCAAGAGAAATGTACCAACTGTGTGGTACTACACTCAGGAAAGTGGAAAGTGGAAAAAACCTGGGGGTAATTGTGCAATCAGATATGAAGTTTGCTGAACAGCGCAGGTCATAGAGTCTTGTCAACAATGTATAGGAATTTTGCTAGCAGGGACAGGGAAGTGATTATCCCATTGTAATACGTCAGGCCACACCTAGACTTATTATTTACTACTTATTTATTTATTTTGCTAGCAGGGACAGGGAAGTGATTATCCCATTGTAATACGTCAGGCCACATCTAGACTTATTATTTACTACTTATTTATTTATTTATTGTATGGCAATTCTTACATCTCACAACATCCAGCAATCAAGAAAAAATTACAATATCTCACATCTCAGACCACATGAATCTACTCAATTCTGTTTGAGTTCACAATTAGTCATATTTATAATATTAAAATTAGAATTATTAAAAAAAAATTAAAACTGAAAAACATTGTTAAAAATTTATATATAATATATATGGACTACTATAATTGTATGTCCAAGTTATTAATATAATCAATTGACATGGGCATTAATTCCAGGAAGTCCTAGAGTACTGTGTACAGGTATGGAGGCCTCATTTTAGTAAGGATGTACGTTACTAGAACGAGTACAAAGAAGGGCAACAAGATTGATGAGGGGAACAAAGGGGTGCTCTTACCAAGAAAAGCTTAAGTTCTGCAAATCGCCTGGAGAGTAGGCACCTGCGAGGTGATCTGATTGAGGTGTATAAGACCTTTAATGGGTTGAGCAAGCTGAATGATGATGGGATTCTTCCTCTGCACAAAATTAAGAACCCGAGGGAGCATAGATTCAAATTGAGGAAAGGCAGTTGTAGTATAGATGTGTGAAAATTTGCCTTTGGCCAGCGGGTAGTGGATTGGTGGAACAGACTTCCATCTTTTATTGTGGAAGTTGATAGGCTAAATAAATTTAAGGCTGAGCTGAAGAGGCACTTGGAACGAATGGAAGGGTGAAATGGAAGATTTTTTTATTTTTTTTTTTGCTGATGCTGCATAAGCTTGCTTTCTTTCATCATATGCTTCTACTAATGTTAATACCAAGAAATACACGTGGTCGTTTGATACCAGCCCTCAAAATATTTAGATATTCTTCTTCTGATTGGCATTGATTTGATTTAAGGGATTCTTCAAAATTAATGGGATTATTCAATTCTAATGACTCGTGCATTTTACGATATTTTTTGTGATAATCTTCGATTGTCATCTGTGGCCATCGGTATCAATATACGGGTTTGCAACATTGGCCAAAAAGGTACTTCAAATCGACATTCGCGTTATTATTTTTATAACAGGTAAAAGTATGTTTATGTCGCTGTAAATTTGAATAATCTGAAGTTTTCTCTATAAAACATAATGCATCTATCATTTGGATTGCTTCTTCCATCCCACCATCTTTTTCTTCTAATAGTGCAGAGGGTGCATTGCTCGTCCATAATAATATACAGCAGGCCCTTGTTATAATGCGTTTCGCTTTACGCTGATTCGCTATAACTCTGTTCTTATATTATAATCTGTATCTGACTATAATGCTGTCACACATCACTATAATGCTCTTTTACAGATTGTTTTTGGCATATTTAACGAAATCGTTTCATTTGATGTTGTCGACAGCTTGAAAATGGATAGCAAAACAGCATTAAAACGTTTCCCACGGCGGCCTGAGAAACTTTCCCATGCTTGGTAAAATTTTCTCGCATGCTAATTTAATTGCAGTACAGTGACTTGTTACGTAGTTCTGAGATAAACATTTTAAAAAATTATCAAGTATATTGCTTGTAATATTTGCGTTATATGTATTTATCCGAAGTCTAGTCATCACTCAGTATAGTATAGTATTAGACATTGTGCATAATGGACAATTTACTCGAACATTGTATCATAATTAATGCAATCAATGCAGTTACGTTTTTGAAGAGTTAATAATGGCAGATAAGAAAGAAAAAGCAATGTCCGGACGAAGTACAAAGACTATAAATGTAAGGAAAAGACTGAATTTTAAAATTAAATTAGTCGTTTTGAAGCGAATAAATTCCAGCCAACGACAAACGGATGTGTGCCATAATTTAGGACTGGCAAGGTTAACTGTAAGAACAATTATAGAAAATAAAGAATTAATTTTAGCAGTGGGAAAGACAGCTGTTCCACTGCAAGCAACTAGGGCTAGGCTAGGCTAGCTATTAGGATTGAAATGGAGAGACTTCTAAATAATTTTATTGAAGATAATATCCAATGCAGAATGATGATCTGAAGAAAACTCACCTAAAAAAAAAAAAAAAAAAAAAAAACAACGTGGAACCATTTAAAACTAGTAAGGGCTGGTTGAATAGATTTAAAATACAGGGAGAAGTCGCAAGTGCAGATCAAGATGCCAAAACTTTCAAAAAAAAAAACTTGTTAAAATTATTGAAGAGGGATATTATGTATTACACTTCTCAACAAGTTTTTAACATAGATGAAGCAGGACTTTTTTTGGAAACGAATGCCTAAAAGAAGTTTCATATTGAAAGAAGAAAAAAATACACCAGGTTTCAAAGCAACAAAGGATCGGTTAACTTTATTGTTGGGTGGTAACGATGTGGGGGATTTAAATTAAAACCCCTTTCAGTTTACTAGGAAGAGGGCCAAAGTACAACCCAAAATCGACACATTTTTCATTGTTAAATTCATAGATTAAAATCAATTTAGATCAATTAAATTCATGATTTTAATTGGAATTTTAAGTTTAATTTTGATAGGTAAGTAGTTACCACAAAATTATATACGTATGTAACACAGAATATTTTTATGTACATATATTTTAATATTAATATTTTGACCGACATTTGTGCATCTTTTCACTGCCGTTTATTATTGATTAGGAAATATCCTATGGCACCGACTGCAGCTCACAAATACATACGTTACCTTATGGGAATGCAGAGCTCGCTTAGCACAGATTCACTTAGCACTGTTTTTAGCATTAGCAGAGGCATATGATGCAAGAAAGCAAGCTTATGCAGCATCAGCCAAAAAAAAAAAAAAAGAAAAAAAAAAAAAACCACTCTCCCATTTCACCCCTCCGTTCATTCCAAGTACCTGTCCAGCTCAGCCTTAAATTTATTTCGGCTATCGACTTCCACTACAAAGGATGAAAGTCTGTTCCACCAACCAACCACCTGCTGGCTAAAGGCAAACTTCCACACATCTATCGTACATCTGTCTTTTCTCAATTTGAATTTATGCCCTCTCAAATGATTATTCTGAGCAAGAGGAAGACATCCATCAGCATTGAGCATGCTCAAACAATTCAAGGATTTATACATCTCAATCAGATCCACCTCACAGGTGCCTAGTCTCCAGACAAGGTAATTTGAAAAATTTATGCCTTTCTTCATAAGAGCAACCCTTTGTTCCATTCTTGTGGGCCTTCTCTGTACTCGTTCCAACAGCTTTACATCCTTCTTAAAATGAGGCCTCCAGACCTATATACAGTACTCAAGGTGTGGCCTGACCATTGCCTTATACAAGGGGAGCTACTCTTGCAGACCATCTGCACTGCTGAGAAAACTTCATATCTGCCTGCACAATTATCCCCAGGTCCTTTTTGTTCACTACAACTCTCAGTGTAGTACCACAGAGTTGATACATCACTCTGGGGCTGCTGCTTCCCATATGTAGTACTTTCCATTTGTCAATGTTAAACTTCATTTGCCACCTCTCAGCCAATCTGCTCAACTTTTCTAGATCCTGTTACAGAAGCGTACTGTCATTAGTGTCCTTAACAACCCTGCCAACCCTTGTATCATCTGCAAACTTGGATATTAAGCCTGATATACAATCATTAATATCATTTATAAATTCACAACAGAACAATGGACCCAATACTAAACTCTGAGGGACTCCACTAATAACATTAGTCCATGATGAGCAGTGTCCATTGATTACCACTCTCTGTCTTCTCCCACTCAAACATCCCTTTATCCGTAGTAGCAATTTGCCTCGAATGCCACACTGCTCCAATTTGTGCAGCAGTCTTCCATGTGCAATAGTATCAAAAGCCTTTCTAAGATCCAAATTTATGATATCAAAGTTATTCCCTGCATCCAGTTTCATTGTGACCACATCATAGTATCCAATCAAATTGGTCAGGCAAGACTTTCCCTTACCAAAACCATGCTGTGTCCAAGCTATAACTGAAGTCTTGTCTAGATGATCCTGCAGTGCTTCTTTAACCAGTGCCTCCATTAAACAGGTCTATAATTACTTGTGTCAGCCTTTGATCCTCCTTTGTGAATTGGGGTCACATTTGCACATCTCCAGTCCATGGGTACCTCCCCTGAGTCCAAAGAAGCTCTCGTAATTATGGCTAAGGGTTTGCTTACTTCCTTTGCTGCCTCCTTTAATATAACTGGATAGAGATCCCGTCCACCCCGGGTGCCTTTTTTATGTTTATCTTCAAAATTTTTCCTCCACTTTCCTCTCAGTTATTACAAAATCATCCAGCTCACTGCCAGAGTTTAACTCACCTCTGGCATTCCCCTCCCTGAATAACTCCTCAAGTGTGAATGTAGATGCAAAATACTCATTTAGTTTGTTAGCCACCTGAGCAGGATCCTCAACTGTCGAACCATCAATATCCATTGGACCAATCTGATTCATCCCTTTCCTTCTAGAGTTTACATAGGTAAAGAACTCTTTTCTGTTTTTCTTTACATCCTTTGCCAAGGATTTCTCAATCTGCCTTTGCCTGCCTAATCACCTTTGTGACTTGGTTAAAGACCAGCTTATATCTATCATAGGCTTCCATGTCACCCATTAATTTATATGTATCCCATGCATTTTTCTTCTTTGCCATATGTCTCATTAGTTCATCTGACATCCATTTAGGCTTCCCATTTTGAATTTGCTGTTGGTAACATCATCAGTTGATCCCACTGTATAGAATTTAAATGCTCCTGACCTAGTTTGGTATGGTAGGCAAATCTATAATAAAGATCATCTATTTATAAGACGACATCTTGAGTATTGCTTACAGGTTTGGAATCCTCATTTTTTAAGGATGTGGATCTGTTGAATGGGTGCAGAGAAGAGCAGTGAGACTAAGGAAGGGAACAAAAAAGGTTCTCATACCAAGAAATATTTCAGTTCATCTGGAACTAGGTAGATGAGGAGTTCTCATCTGCCTAGTTCCAGATGAGTTGAGGAGTTTATGAATGCATTGAGAAAGCTAAACTCAGGACACCCTGACCTTTGCTCAAACATTATACATAAGGTTGCAGAAGAAACGGACAAATTATTACAGGGGACGAACAGGTGATGTAGAAATTTTAACACTGAATCCCAGTGGGATTCAGTGTTAAAAATCTGGATGAAGAAAAGAAGAAGAATGAAAGAGCATCCTAGTTGTTTGGATTATATAAACTAGGAAATGCAGTAGATTACCAAATTATCCAGTGGAAAATTCACCAAATTATGGTTTAAGTAGCCCCATTTCCATGGGATTACTACAGCCCATGAAAATTTAGATCAGTGTGAAGTCTGACAATGAAATGAAAGTAGGTGTGTGTTACAGGCCTAATGACTCTGATTTGTAAAACAAATATCTATAAAGAGAAACAGAGTGGGCCAATCAATCAAATTAGGAAATGACTTATAATGGGGGATTTTAACTTTACAGATACTGACTGGAACTGGTTGATCACTCACAGACTAGAAGGATTTCGTGGATGACTTTTCTATAGTAGCATGTTAAAGAAGAAACAAAATGGAGTAATAGCTTCTAAAAAGTCTAGCTCTTGATCCGATTATCAGCAGTAATTATTCATTCAGTAAGAATCTGCAAATAAAAGAACCATTAGGTGGCAGTGATCACAGTGTACTGGTGTGGGATTTACTTAAAGATGAAACTACTATCAGGGGTAAAGGGAGGGGTTTTTGCTTTTGAAAAGGTGACTACAGTGGTCTCAGGGATTTTTTTAAATTCTATACAGTGGAACCACCTTTACAGTTACTTGAATTCTTCTGAGACTTCATCCCCACTACTGCTTTCTGCCCACTGGTATAGTTGTATTTTAGTAATACTTCAGTTTTACAAATGTATAGTTAATTTTAATCCATGTGAATCTGCCAGTAAATTTACATCCATGTGCATCCAGGTTTTCAATTATTCAGATATATTTATTTATCTGAATAAATTGATTTATTCAGATAAAATAAATTTATTCAGATAAAATAAATTTATTTATCAGATATTTATTCAGAATAAATTTATTCAGATATATTTATTTCACAACTACCCCAGATAATCATGAGTCTGCTGTAACTATTTAAGGCAAATCACAATATTAGCATTAGCATTAGTAGAGGCATTTGATGCAAGAAAGAAAGCTTATGCAGCATCAGCCAAAAAAAATAAAAAATAAAGAAAAATAAATAAATAAAAAATACCCACTTCCACTTCACCCCTCTGTTCGTTCGAAATACCTGTCCAGCTGAGCCTTAAACTTATTTAGGCTATCAACTTCCACGACAAGGGATGGAAGTCTTCCAGCTACCAACCACCTGCTGGCTAAAGGCAAATTTTCGCACGTCTTTCCTCAATTTGAATTTATGCCCTCTCAGGTGATTATTCTGAGCGAGAGGAAGAATCCCATCAGCATTGAGCATGCTCAAACCATTCAAGGCTTTATACACCTCTATCAGATCACCTCGCTGGTGTCTAGTCTCCAGACACTGTAATTTGCAAAACTTAAGCCTTTCTTCATAAGAGCACCCCTTTGTTCCATTCACTAATCTTGTTGCCCTTCTCTGTACTCGTTCCAGCAGCTCTACATCCTTCTTGAAATGAGGCCTCCAGACCTGTATACAGTACTCTAGGTGTGGCCTGACCATTGCCTTATACAAGGGAATAATCACCTCCTTATCCCTGCTAGAAAAATTCCTATATATCATTGACAATACACCATGAGCTACTCTTGCAGCCCGTCTGCACTGCTCAGAGAACTTCATATCTGCCTGCAACAACCACCCCCAGGACCCTTTCATTCTCTACCACTGTCAGTGTAGTACCACAGAGTTTATACGTTGCTCTGGGGTTGCTGTTTCCCATATGTAGTACAGTCTGTCCTCGTATAGCACGATAGTTGTGTTCCTAGAAACCCTCGTGCAATGCAAAATCGTGCAATATAAACAACAGGCCCTATGGGAAAAGTGGGGTTAGGTGCCGACCACCCAAGATTGAACACACATTTGGAACCAAAACATTACCAAACAATAAATAATCGGGTAATTTTAATCATTATAAAATACGTAATAAAAAATAATATAATATTTTTATTATAATATTATAATAAAGTATTTTAGTATTTTTAATACTAAAAAAATTATTATATTAAATAAAATAGTCATAATAAAATACTTACGTATTTTATAATACGTAAGTATAAATTATAATACGCAAGTCGTAATAAAATGCTTACGTATTTTATTACGACTATTACGTAATAAAATATTGCTAATGCTTTTGCTTCTATCGTAAGTAAACTTGTTTTTTGTTTGCTTTTCTATCCAAACAGATAGAAAATCGAAAAACAGATAGAAAAGACAGCCGTTCCATCTCTTCCAATTCTTGTCTTAATCTAATGGATTTTAATTACACTTTGAGTTGTTCCCGCTATGAAAGTTGTTTTTATTTTCTCTGCATTCTTTGTAATTCTTGGCGGTGCCTCATTTAGGTCTGTAGCACGTTCAATATCACATGGTCTTTCATTTCTCTCAAAGCGTTTCACAATTTCATATTTTTTCTCTATCGACAGAGGCGGGTTGGACATAAGCCTTAACCGGGAAATCCCGGTGGGCCGGAGGCCAGTGTGATTTTGGCCATAAACCGTAGTATGAGGCCACTATAAATTTTCCCGGGTAAGAATTTTTGACCCAGTCCGCCTCTGTTTATCGATATTGCTTTTTTTTTTTTCTCTCTGAATCTGCAGTGTCTTCGCCAGGACGCTTCCTTTTCACACCTTTTAAGTATTTTACTCATTTTTAAAGCACAATTACAAAACGAGGAGGCACGCTAAATACACATAAACAAAGCTGCGCTCGTGTAGCAACTGAATAAACAACACCATAAAGGCCGAGATACACTATTAACAGCTCACATTTTACTAAAGCACATTTCTGGGGGTTATTACCATAAAACAATTTCCAGTTGCGTTTCTACTAGTGGAATCTGTTATAAACTGGTTGTAAACTCGATCTAATTGCAATTGAAAATTATCGATAGCCGGAATTGTGTGTGTTTTTACGTTATTATGGTGAAATGCGTTTCCCCTTCACTGATATAAAACACATATTTTCAGAATCTTCTTCATTCCTATCGTGTTGCATTCAGTTGAGGTGATTCCGCGTTCGACTGCCATTTCTTGTAAACATAAAGGCGAATCGTGCATAAGCGAATTCGGTTCGTATTATATAAGATAACGTTCCCCTATTTATAAATCGTGTATGATCGAATTCGTGTAATGTAAACACGTGTTATACGAGGACCGACTGTACTTTACATTTGTCAATGTTAAACTTCATTTGCCACCTCTCAGCCCATCTGCTCAACCTTTCCAGATCCTGTTGCAGCAGCATAGTGTCAGTAGTGTCCTTCACAACCCTGCCAACCTTCGTATCGTCTGCAAACCTGGACATTAAGTTTGATGTACCATCATCAATATCATTTATAAATACAGAGACCAATAAAGGACCCAAAACTGAACCCTGAGGGACTCCACTAATAACATTAGTCCCCGATGAGCAGTGTCCATTTATTACCACTCTGTCTTCTCCCCCTCAACCACCCCTTTATCCATAGCAGCAATTTGCCTCCAATGCCACACTGCTCCAATTTGTGCAGCAGTCTTCCATGTTCAACAGTATCAAAAGCCTTTCTAAGATTCAAGTATATAATATCAAAGTTATTCCCTGCATCCAAGTTCTTTTGGGACTGCATCATAGTATCCAATCAAATTGGTCAGGCAAGACTTCCCCTTAAGAAAACCATGCTGTGTCCGAGCTATAACTGAAGTCCTGTCTAGATGATCCTGCAGTGCTTCTTTAACCAGTGCCTCCATTAATTTTCCGGGAACAGAAGTTAAACTCACAGGTCTATAATTACTTGTGTCAGCCTTTGATCCTCCCTTGTGAATTGGGGTCACATTTGCACATCTGCAGTCCATGGGTACCTCCCCTGAGTCCAAGGAAGCTCTCATAATTATGGCTAAGGGTTTGCTTACTTCCTTTGCTGCCTTATTTAATATAACTGGATAGATCCCATCCACCTCAGGTGCCTTTCTTGTGTTTATCTTCAACAATTTCTCCTCCACTTTACTCTCAGTTATTACAAGATTCTCTAGCTTACTGCTAGAGTTGAATACACCTCTGGCATTCCCCTCGCTGAATAACTCCTCATGTGTGAATGTCGATGCAAAATATTCATTTAGTTTGTTAGCTACCTGAGCAGGGTCATCAACAGTTGACCCATCGATATCAAGTGGACCAATCTGATTCATCCCCTTCCTTCTAGAGTTTACATAAGTAAAGAACTCTTTGCTGTTTTTCTTCGCATCCCTTGGCAAGGATCTCTCGTAATCTGCCTTCACCTGCTTAACCTCCTTTCTAACTTGGTTACACACCAACTTGTATCTATCATAGGCTTCTGTGTCACGTGTTAATTTGTATGTATCCCATGCATTTTTCTTCTCTGCCATATGCCTCATTAGTTCATCTGACATCCATTTAGGCCTAAACCTTGAACAATATTTCTTGGTTGGTATGTAAAGCTTAGTAGCTTGCAAGGTAAGTTCTTTGAATGCTTCCCATTTTGAATTTGCTGTTCGTAACATCATCAGTTGATCCCACTGTATAGAATTTAAATACTGTCTCAGTCCATCGTAGTCGCCTTTACGAAAGCAATACCCCTTCCCTTTACCCCTAATGGTAGTTACCTCTTTGAGTAACTCCCACTTCAGAACACTGTGATCACTGCCACCTAGTGGTTCATTTATCTGCAGATTCTTAATGCATGAAGAATCACTACTGATAATCAAATCAAGAGCCTCTAGTTGCCTCCCAAACATGCTGATGTAGAAAACAATAATCCAATACATCCACGAAAGCCTTGCTAATGTGTGAGTGACCAGCCCCCAAATTCCAGTCAATATCTGGGAAATTAAAATCCCCCATTATAAGACTCTCTGATTTACTGGCCCACTCTATTTCTCTGTACAGTTTCTTATTATACTCATCAGAGTCATTAGGCCTATAGCACACTCCTACTCTCAATTTTGATCTCCCAATGCTTATGTCACACCAAACTGACTCAACACTGCACTGTCCAGTGATGTCGACTGGCTTCACTTCCTTGGATTTTATGTGTTTCTTAACTAATAGCATAACCACTCCTCCCTTCCTATCCTGTCTATCCTTTCTGTAGACATTGTACTCCCCAAATTCCAGTTCTGCATTCCTTATACCTGTGTGACACCACGTCTCGGAAATCCCAACAATATCTGCCTTTGATGTTTTGAGCAATAACTCAAATTCATCAAATTTATTTACTAAACTCCTAGCATTGGTGTACACGCAAGTATACATGCACCTGCTCTTCCTCTTAGCCACCCTAACACAACCCATGTGTTTACTTGTACCCCCATGATTCCCAGCAGTCTCTGTAATATCCTGTATCTTATTTTCCAGACTGCTGCTCATTCCAATAGAAGCAGTGCAAGAATCACTTTCTCCTCTGCCAGTGGCTACTGTTAATCTATTAGTCCTTGTATCCCCCCCAATCTAGCAGTTTTCCGACCCACCTAACACTGCCTCGATAGCATCAGCAAACATTCTTGCACCCTTTCTATTTAAGTGTATCCCATCCCTGTAGAAGCAGTCTCTCCTGTTAACAAGTACAGACCAGGCTGAAAAAAATTCTACCCCTTGAGCCCTGCACAATCTTTCCAGGGCCGAATTCATCGACAGGGCTCTCATCATATACTCCCTCCTATCGTGTCTGGGCAGGATTTCAGACACTTTCAAATTCAACCCTAATTCACGGCTTTTTTTCATCAGTGACCTGTACTTGTTAAGTAATTCCGCCGGTCTCCAACTATTAATATCATTAGTGCCAACGTATACAACTATATCACCTTTTGTGCCCTTAAAAGATGATATCCGCTCTACAACATCATCAACCTTTGCGCCCCTAGCAGACATACACTGGTCCTGTTCCACCTATCCTTTTTACAAAGCATGTTTCCCATTTCCCTGACAATAGAGTCACCAACAACTACTAGTTCCTTTGGGACCAGTGCATTCTGCCTTGGGGGTTGCCGCTGTGTTGCGCGATGACCAAGTGCAAGCTCTGGCATTGGTGTGGGCAGCTGAGAGCTTGATGGGCCCCTCAATTGTAATTCTTCGAGGGCATCCACCCTGTCCTTCAAGCTCTCATATAGGCCCATAACAACGCTGAGTTGTCGCCTGATTTCCTTACACTCCTTGCATCGCGCACATACAAAGACATCCCCCATGGCAATATCATGTCCCATACCTGACTGCTCCGCAAAGATCAAGCAAATAGTGCATCTTAAAAAGGCTGTGATTCAGAGGGCAACTGCCCCCCTCAGTTCTCCTCTGAGTCACAGCATTCCCATTATAGCTTGAGCCTTTTGCTTTGCTGCTCTGGTTTGAGTCATGATTTCAATTTACTTTCAATAAAATTTCAATTTCAGTATAAAATTAAATCCTAAACTTGTATCCCAACACAGTTATAACGCTATATTTATGTTTCAGTAACGAATGTTATCTACGAAATATTTATGTTTCAGTAACGAGTGTTATCTACAAAATATTTGTTTCAGTAACGAGTGTTATCTACAAAATATTTGTTTCAGTAACGAGTGTTATCTACAAAATATGTTTCAGTAACGAGTGTTATCTACAAAATATTTGTTTCAGTAACGAGTGTTATCTACGAAATCCCTTTATATAACTTCCGTATCAAGTTATGTATTAATTATTTATTTTTACTAATTATTTATGTTACGTAACCTAAGTGGTTATATGTATAGTTAAAAGTACAATTTAATTGCCAATGAAGTTCGACAAGATTAATAGATTTTACTGATTAATTTTCCCGTAACAATGGCGGCTATTTACGAATGGTAAACACGTGGATTTGATACCCTTTCCGATACTAAGTAATACCTACAAAATCTCTACAAAATACCTACAAAAATATAGCATGAAAGCTTGTAAAACACTTACATGAACTCTGTAATGGATACAACCCAGATCCTTCATTATTGAGAAAGGCTCCAGTTTCTATAAACATAAAAGAGTAAAACAGTTTATTAACAATTCTCTTTGCAATTATGAAAAAAATAAAATAAAATAAAGAACAACAACATTTTATTTACTTTTATTAAAATAAAAAGAACACAAGTAAAAGGTAAACCGCAGCCATTATAAACCCACTTCCAGGATGGAAGCCTCCAACAATTCATGTTGTGGGAAATGGACCATAATCTGCCATGCTGGTCCAGTGTGGGTTGGCAGATCGACCATATTCAGCAGTCAGGGGTTTGAACACCAGTCTACTCAAGGAGCGTATGCTACTGCAATCCCACTCTTGGGAGTGCAGTAGTTTTTTTCCTTGATTGTTGTCACAGACATTCTTTCAGATATGCCAGACAAGCTGTACTTGCTACCTGTGAGTCTAAAATGCTGATGGAACTGATATTCGGGTAACACTCAAGTCAAGTGGACCCAATTTCCGCGAAGTCCGGACGGTCTGGGACAGCCAAATCCTCTGCTTGCACCTTCACGATGGTGAGACTGTTAGTAATCCTGGGTATAACCTCAATGCACAAGTACATAGTGGGTGACCATCCAGGTGTGAACCAATGTAAGCAGGGGTCGAGGTGTGGCGCCCACAACACATGGAGGAATTGCGCCCCTCTATGTTACTAGGGCAGGATGGTAGATCACTCTCATCAACCGGTGCAATACCACCACTTTGCTTATTGGAGGCTTGAAGTGGTGGAACCCATGTTTAGTCTCTAGAGCTAAGTTCCGGTCATTCCCAATCTCTTCCATCATGCATTATGATTGATGACTTTTGAGGTTATGATGAACATCATGGTGAGATCCAATATTCCTTACATTTCGAGGGTACAGCTCTAAAACGGTGTTCGCAAGCCGGCCACTAGTTAATACACCAGACCGAACCTATTGGTAACTCTCTAGGAGGCTTCAGGATCAGCTAGTGTATAATCTTGCTACCTCTACTCTGCCAGATAGTGACTGGAGGGAGTCCGAGTAGTGTGTATGCGGGGAGCATTGTCGAGGCCACGTTATGTCAAGGATCTGGGTATATTCTTACCATGTGTACGCCATATTCAAAAATTTTATTATTTCATACAGCATGTCCCCCCACTCTTTCTTACTATTCAATACACCATGAATTGTCAAACTAATAGAGCAAGCTTATCTGCGAAAAGATCTAAACCTCGCAAGCACTTCCTAATTCATTTCACAAATATACGTGGTCTCAATTCTAATCTCAATGATGTCCATTTTCACTTGCAGTCTGCCAAACACCATGTACTTTTTCTGACAGAATCTCAGTTATCGGTTGATTCAACTACTGCTCATCTCAGATGCCCAAATTATTTGCTGTATGATTCTTTTCGTCTCAAAGGTGGTACTTGTGCATATGTCCGTTCTGATATTCCATGTCAGAGACTTGGCAATTTGGAATCTCCTCTCTTTGAACTTCTCTGGCTTAAAATCTCTCTACCTCATTGTGTCAAATCCATCTGTTGTCTCTACCGTTCTCCTAACTCCACTAATCACTTGGAACTCTTTGACTTCCTCTCTTTGCAACTTGACTTTCTCCAGTCCAACTTTCCTAACAGTGAGGTAATTTTCCTTGGTGATTTTAATGTTCACAACTCCAGCTGGCTTCCGTTTTCTAGTCACACCGACCCAGCTGGTCGAGATGCTGAGGCTTTTGCAATTACTAATGATCTTGCACAGATTGTTCATTTACCTACAAGAATACCGGACAATCCTAATCATACAGCCAATACGCTTAATCTTTTTCTCATAAACAACCCTTCTAAGTACACGGTCTAAGTGAGAGGTCCTTTAGGCACTTCAGATCACAACTTGGTGATTGTCTCTTCTCCAATGGAACCTTTATCTCATGGCTATTCCCAACCTCGTATTGTTTGGCATTACAAGACTGCAAAATGCGATGACCTGCGGGACTTCTTTTCTTCTTTTCCTTGGTCGGATTACTGTTTCAAAACTTTTGATGTCAACATTTGCTCAGATCTTGTCAGTGAAATTATTCTTGCAGGAATGGAATCCTTTATCCCACACTCCACTTTAAAATCTCGTCCTTTACTAAACCTTGGTTTTCCAATAAATGTGCTAAGGCTGTTCAAGAGAAGAATGTTGCATATCGTAATTGGCTTGTTTCTAATTTTTCAGTTTCATTTTCTGCCTACACCAAAGCTTGCAACAATTGTAAAGCAGTTATTAACCAGTCCAAACTAGAGTTTGAACAGGCTAAAAGTAGAAAACTTGCTTCTTGCCCTAATGGTAGCTGAGCATTCTGGTCTCTTGCCAAAGCTACTGGTTGCAACTTTTGCACATCTCTGCTCCCACCTCTGTCCAAATCAGATGGTTCTGTTGTAACTTCAACCAAGGATAAAGCTGACCTGCTAGCATCCCATTTTTCTTTCAACTCATGCATTAACGATCTTGGTAAAACACCTCCCACTATTCCATATCCCACTAAAACACCTCCCACTATTCCATTCAATGCCTCCTGTGGTCTTCCGTCAAAAGGATGTCAGAAGGATTTTGACGAATCTTGATGCTAAGAAAGCTCCAAGTCCCGATGGTATTTCTCCACTTGTTCTCAAAACCTGTGCTCCTGAACTTACTCCTATTCTTTGCTGCTTTTTTCACTTTCTTATTCCAAAGATGTTTTTCCTTCTGCATGGAAATTTTCTCATATCCAGTCAGTTCCTAAAAAGGGTGACAAATCCCTCCCATCCAATTATCATCCCATTGCAATTACTTCTACTCTTTCTAAAGTAATGGAGAAATCAATTAACCGCCAAATGTTAAAGTACCTAGAAACCTTCCGTCTGATCAACGATCACCAGCATGGATTCCGTCAGTGTCGATCCACTAGTGATATTCTAGCTTATGTTACCCATTTATGGACTAATTCAATGGAAAGGTTCGGTAAAACACAAGTAGTTGCTCTTGAAATCTCAAAGGCTTTTAATCATGTTTGGCATAAAGGTCTTCTAAACAAGCTTCCATCTTATGGTTTGCGAAGTGTTTTTAGTAATTGGTTATCCAGTTTTCTCTCTGATCGCTCACTGAGGGTGTGGTAGATGGCTCTCTGTCTTCTAACTTCTCCAATAATGCCGGTGTCCCCCAAGGTTCAGTTCTTTCCCCCACTCTTTTCCTCTTGTATATTAATGACCTTCTTCCATTGACTGGAAATCCTATCCATAGTTTTGCCGATGATAGCACATTGCATTCCACTTTCCATTTTGAGAAACCTTGTCCTGCTCAATCAGCTTCAACTTCTCGAAAATCTTCTACCAATTTCTTAAATGCCGATCTTCAGGTAATTCTCCAGTGGGGCAAAGACAACTTAGTTGATTTAAACCCTTCTAAAACTTAGTCTTGTCTTATATCTCGCAAAAAGGATTCTTCTGCTTCTATGCTTATCTTTAGTGACGCTCCGATTTCTAGGCAACATGATATCTCTCTTTTGGGGATTACCCTGACTTCTAATCTCTTGGCACAAGCACATTACAAATATTGCTTCTTCTGCATCTAAAAAACTTGGTTTTCTCTTTCGCTCTCGGCGTTACTTTTCTTCCAAACAGCTGCTCACTCTGTATAAATGACAAATTTGCCCTGCCATGGAATATTGTTCCGACATCTGGGGTGGTGCTCCCAAAACCTCTCTCAGGCTTCTTGATTCCATTCAGAAGAGGGCAATTAGGTTGATTAATGACTCATCTCTAACAGAGTCTCTGCACTCCCTGTCTCATAGATGTGCTGTTTCTGCTGCATGCCTCTTCTACAGATATTTCCACGAGCACTGTTCTTCTGAATTAGCTTCTATTATTCCTGCTCTCTCTTTCAAAACAGTCTGAACACGTGCCGCCACCAGCCAACATCCATTTACTGTCCAACTTCAAACTCACAGAACCAACTTTTCATCTTCCTTGTTTATTTATTCAACTGCCATTTTCTGGAACAACCTTCCTTCGTAAGTAATTCCTGAAAATTATAGTCTACAGAAGTTCAAGTCCAATGTCAACAAATATCTTCTTTCGTCTTCTCAACCTCCAACCCAAGCACGGTACTAAGTACTATAGGTTCTAACACCTCTCGTGTTTGGGGTTTACATGAAAAAAAAAAAAAAAAAAAAAAAAAACTCCTGACCACTCAGCTACGGAGGCCAAAGGAACCCAAGTATCCCTTGCCAATCGTGAAGTGGGACACTGGCAAGGGTGAGGGGATATATATACAAACAAGGATAGTCCTATCGGCAAATAACTAATTCATTAATGGAGAAAGGAGTTATATCCTATTTTATTCTTATACACAATTGCATCAGCCCTGAATCAATATGTTATATTTTCTTTGCTTATAATACAAAATGTATATGTATTACAGAGCAGTTAATTAATTATTTTAATTTACAGGAACATGAAAGGTATTAGAACCTAAAAGTTAAAAGAAACATAACTGTATGTAGCTGTAAAAATTAAAAAAATATATAAGTTTGCATAAAATGGCTCATTTATTTTATAACATTTCATATTGTGAATGCCTTAAGAGTAACACACACACACACATGCCCTTTTATAAGTAGTGCATTCCCCCATGAAGGAGAAATATACTGCAATATGGATAAATAAATGGCAAATACGTTGTCTTCAGTAAAAGTTCTGCAGCAGGATGTGCAGAGCAGTTATTGAGTTTTAGAGTGAAAGTTATAAATTGCAGAATATATACAGCTAACTAACTTACTAACCCATACTAACATAGTGTTAGTATGGGCAAAAAAAAAAAAAAAAAAAAAAAAAAGCAAAGCTTACAAAATATCAGTAGAACAAGAAAAAATACTTATGCATTATTATTTAAACAAAAAATACAAAATCACGAAATGGATTAAAATCTATCATACTTTGTTATACTTATCATACTACATGCAGATTAAGGACTGAGAAGACAGAAGAACATAAAAGAATGTAATAAGAGAACAGAAGAGAATGAAAAATATGAGGAAAAGAAAAAGCTGCTTTTGGGAGTGGGACAGCAAGTGGATGCTAAGTAATGGAAGCATGTGTTTGGACTGGTTTAGAAGAGAGTGGGGCAATTGAGGAGTGGGTGCGAGAGTACATGTGAACAGGCACAGTTTTTATGGCTCCAGCAAATAGGGAAGTTTTTGCTTTTTTATTGACTTAAAGTGGCACATTAATTTATTTTTTAGAGTTGCTTTATATTCCTAGTAACAATGCTTTAGTTTAAACTGAATTTACATAGAGATTTTGTAGATTATTACTTAGTATCGGTAAGGGTATCAAATCCACGTTTGGACAGGTTTTGCAGCTCCCGCAAATGAAAAGTTTTTAATTATACTTAGCCACTTCACTGACTTAATTGTTAGATTAAATTATTTTCTATAAGTAGCTTATAGACCTAGTCAAGCTATGTGGTTTATTTTGAATTTAGATAGCGCGATTTATAAATTAAATAATACCTCACGTCCGTAGATTAACCGTTGGTAACTTGCCGACATTGTTATACGATACAATATGTTCTAGCATAAGGTTTAACGGAAAACTAGATAGCGAGTATAGTAGTATCAATTAATCAGTAAAATTTACTGATTCACGATATCCACGATCTAGTCAGCAAAATTTATTAATTTTATTAAATTACATTGTCAATTGAATTGTACTTTAACTAAATAAATATAGTGACCAAGTTATTATAAACGTAACATCATAAATTAATACATAAGTTGACAGGGGTTAAGAAAGTCAAAGAACGTAACTCGGAGATAATATTCAATATCAAAATACATATATATATATAGTGTTATAACTGCATTGGGATATAAGTTTAGGGTTATACTTTGTACTGGAATTTTATTGAACTTGAACAGAAATCATGACTCAGATCAGAGCAGCAAAGCAAAAGGCTCAAACTAGTGGAAGTGCAGTGGCTGAGGCAGTTTTCCTCTGAATCACAGTCTATTGAAATGCACTGCTTGTTTGATGTTTGTGGACAAATCAGGAATAGGACATGATATTGCCAAAGGGAATGTCTTTGTGTGTGCGCGATGTAAGGAATGCAAGGAAATCCGACACAAACTCAGCATTGTTATGGGCTTATATGAGAGCTTGAAGGACAGGGTGGATGCCCTCGAACGATTTAAATTGAGGGGGGCCTATCAAGCTTTCAGCTGCCCACATCAATGCCAGAGCTTGCACTTGAACATCACGCAACACACAGGCAACCCCCAAGGCAGATGCGCTGGTCCCAAAGGAACTAGTTGTTGTAGGGGACTATTGTCAGGGAAACGCGGAATATATATTGGGAAAAAAGGATAGATGGAACAGGACCAGGGTATGTCTGCCAGGGGCAAAGGTTGATGATGTTGTAGGGCAGATATCATCCTTTAGGGACACAAAGGGTGATATTGTTGTACATGTTGGCACTAATGATATTAAGAGTAGGAACCGGCAGAATTACTTAACCAGTACAAGACAATGCTGAAAAAAGCTGTGAGTTAGGGTTGAATTTGAAAGTGTCTGCAATTCTGTCCAGACACGATAGGAGGGAGTATATGACGAGAGCCTTGTCGATCAATTCTGCCCTGGGGAGATTGTGCAAGGCTGAAGGGATAGAATTTTTCTCAGCCTGGTCTGTGCTTGTTAACAGGAGAGACTGCTTCTACAGGAATGGAATATATTTAAATAGAAAGGGTGCATGAATATTTGCTGATGTTATTGAGGCAGAGTTAGGTAGGTGGGAAAATTGCTAGCTGGGGGGGATACACATGGACTAATAGATTAACAGTAGCCGCTGGCAGAGGTAAAAGTGATTCTTGCACTACTTTATTGAAATGCAAATGAGCAGCAGGCTGGAAAGCAAGGCAATGGGAATTTCCAGGATTACTGGGAGTCATAGTGCAACAAGTAAATACATGGGCTGTGTTAGGGTAACTAAGAGTAGAAACAAGTGCATGTATATTGCTTGTTCACCAATCCTAGGAGCATAGTTAATAAATTCGATGAGCTTGAAGTGCTAGTGAAGACATCAAAGGCAGATATTGTTGGGATATCAGAGACATGGTGTCACACAAGACATAAGCAGTGGAGAACTGGAATTTGGGGAGTACAATGTGTAAAGAAAGGATAGACAGGACACGAAGGGAGGAGGGGTTATGCTGTTAGTTAAGAAACACATGAAATCTAAGGAGGTGCATCCAATTGATGCTGGTGGACAATGCAATGTTGAGTCTGTTTGGTGTGACATAAGCACTGGGAAAGGAAAGGAAAAATGAGTGTAGGTGTGTGTTATAGGCCTAATGAATCTGATGAGTATAATGAGCAATTGTGCAGAGAAATAGAGTGGGCCAGTAAATTCGTGTCTTATAATGGGGGATTTTAATTTCCCAGATATCGACTGGAATTTGTGGGTTGGTCACTCACACACCAGCAAGGCTTTTGTGGATTTATTGGATTTTCTACAGTAGCATGTTCAGTAGCATGTGTGGATTTTCTACAGTACCATGTTCAGTAGCATGTGTGGATTTTCTACAGTAGCATGTTCAGGAAACAACTAGAGGGAGTAATACTCTTGATCTGATTATCAGTAATGATTCTTCATGCATCAGGAATCTGCAGATAAAGGAACCACTAGGTGGCAGTGATCACAGTGTGCGGAAGTGGGATTTACTCAAAGAGGTAACTACCATCAAGGGAAAAGGTGTTTGCCTTTGTAAAGATGACTATGGTGGTTTGAGACAGTATTTAAATTCTATATGGTGGAACCAATTGATATTCCACAGCAAATTCAAAATGGGAAGCATTCAAAGAATTAATCTTGGAAGCTACTAGGCTTTTCATACCAACAAAGAAATATTGTTCAAGATTTAGGCCTAAATGGGATGTCAGATGAACTAATTAGATATGTGACAGAGAAGAAAAATGCATGGAATACATATAAATTAACATGTGACACAGAAGCCTATGATAGATATAAGCTTGTCTGTAACCAAGTTACAAAGGAGGTTAGGCAGGTAAAGGCAGATTACAAGAAATCTTTGGCAAGGGATGCAAAGAAAAAAGAGCAAAGAGTTTATGTAAACTCAAGAAGGAAGGGGATGAATCAGATTGGTTCACTTGATCTTGATGGTTCAACTGTTGGTGATCCTGCTCAGGTAGCTAACAAACTAAATGAATATTTTGCATCAACATTCACACATGAAAAGTTATTCAGGGAGGGGAATGCCAAAGGTGTATTCAACTCTAGCAGTAAGCTACAGAATCTTGAAATAACTGGGAGTAAAGTGTAGGAGAAACTGTTGAAGATAAACACAAGAAAGGCACCTGGGGTGGATGGAATCTATCCAGTTATATTAAAGGAAGCGGCAAAGGAAGTAAGCAAACTCTTAGCCATAATTATGAGAGCTTCCCTGGACACAGGGAAGGTACCATTGGACTGGAGATGTGCAAATGTGACCCCAATCCACAAAGGAGGATGAAAGGGAGACAAGTAATTACAGACCTGTTAGTTTAACTTCTGATCCAGGGAAATTAACTGAGGCACTGGTTAAAGAAGCATTGCACGATCATCTAGACAAGAATTCAGTTATAGCTCGGACCCAGCTTGGGTTTGTTAAGGGGAAGTCTTGTCTGAGTAATTTAATTGGATACTATGATGTAGTCAAAAAGGAACTGGATGCAAAGAATAACTTTGATATTATATATTTGGATCTTTAGAAAAGCCTTTGATACCGTTGCACATGGACGACTGCTGTACTAATTGGAGCAGTGTGGCATTGGAGGCAATTTTCTGCTATGGATAAAGGGATGGTCGAGTGGGAGAAGACACAGTCGTAATCAATGGACACTGCTCTTCGTGGACTAATGTTATTAGTGGAGTCCCTCAGGGTTCAGTATTGGGTCCTTTATTGTTTTCTGTATTTATAAATGATATTGATGATGGTATTTCAAGCTTAATGTCCAAGTTTGCAGACGATATGATGGTTGGCAGGGTTGTCAAGGACACTACTGACACTATGCTGCTGCAACAGGATCTGGAAAGGTTGAGCAGATGGGCTGAGAGGTGGCAAATGAAGTTTAACATTGACAAATGTAAAGTACTACATATGGGAAACAGCAATCCCAGAGCAACGTATCAACTCTGTGGTAATACACTGACAGTGGTAGAGAATGAAAGGGACCTGGGGGTGGTTGTGCAGGCAGATATGAAGTTCTCTGAGCAGTACAGACGGGCTGCAAGAATAGCTCATGGTGTATTGTCAATGATATATAGGAATTTTTCTAGCAGGGATAAGGAGGTGATTATTCCCTTGTATAAGGCAATGGTAAGGCCACTCCTAGAGTACTGTATACAGGCCTAGAGGCCTCATTTCAAGAAGGATGTAGAGCTGCTGGAACGAGTACAGAGAAGGGCAACAAGATTAGTGAATGGAACAAAGGGGTGCTCTTACGAAGAAAGGCTTAAGTTTTGCAAATTACAGTGTCTGGAGACTAGGCACCAGCGAGGTGATCTGATAGAGGTGTACAAAGCCTTGAATGGTTTGACCATGCTCAATGCTGATGGTATTCTTTCTCTTGCTCAGAATAATCACCCGAGAGGGCATAAATTCAAATTGAGGAAAGACAGATGCAGGATAGATGTGCGGAAATTTGCCTTTAGCCAGCGGGTGGTTGGTAGGTGGAACAGACTTCCATCCCTTGTCGTGGAAGTTGATAGCCTAAATAAGTTTAGGCTATCAACTTCTGTTTAGGCTATCATCTGGAACAGATGATAGCCTAAATAAGTTTAGGCTATCATCTGTTCCAGGAAAATTAATGGAGGCACTGGTTAAAGAAGCACTGCAGGATCATTTAGACAAGACTTCAGTTATAGCTCAGACACAGCATGGTTTTGTTAAGGGGAAGTCTTGCCTGACCAACTTGATTGGATACTATGATGCAGTCACAAAAGAACTGGATGCAGGGAATAACTTTGATATTATATACTTGGATCTTAGAAAGGCTTTTGATACTGTTGCACATGGAAGACTGCTACACAAATTGGAGCAATGTGACATTGGAGGCAAATTGCTGCTATGGATAAAGGGGTGGTTGAGGGGGAGAAGACAGAGAGTGGTAATCAATGGACACTGCTCATCGTGGACTGATGTTATTAGTGGAGTCCCTCAGGGCTCAGTGTTGGGTCCATTATTGTTTTCTGTATTTATAAATGATATTGATGATGGTATATCGGGCTTAATGTCCAAGTTTGCAGACGATACAAAGATTGGCAGGATTGTCAAGGACACTACTGACACTATGCTGCTGCAACAGGATCTGGAAAGGTTGAGCAGATGGGCTGAGAGGTGGCAAATGAAGTTTAACATTGACAAATGTAAAGTACTACACATGGGAAACAGCAACCCCAGAGCAACGTATCAACTCTGTGGTACAACACTGACAGTGGTAGAGAATGAAAGGGACTTGGGGGTGGTTGTGCAGGCAGATATGAAGTTCTCTGAGCAGTGCAGACGGGCTGCAAGAGTAGCTCATGGAGTATTGTCAATGATATACAGGAATTTTTCCAGCAGGGATAAGGAGGTGATTATTCGATTGTATAAGGCGATGGTCAGGCCACACCTAGAGTACTGTATACAGGTCTGGAGGCCTCATTTCAAGAAGGATGTAGAGCTGCTGGAACGAGTACAGAGAAGGGCAACAAGATTAGTGAATGGAACAAAGGGGTGCTCTTACGAAGAAAGGCTTAAGTTTTGCAAATTACAGTGTCTGGAGACTAGGCACCAGCGAGGTGATCTGATAGAGGTGTATAAAGCCTTGAATGGTTTAAGCATGCTCAATGCTGATGGGATTCTTCCTCTAGCTCAGAAAAATCACCTGAGAGGGCATAAATTCAAATTGAGGAAAGACAGATGTAGGATAGATGTGCGGAAATTTGCCTTTAGCCAGCGGGTGGTTGGTTGGTGGAACAGACTTCCATCCCTTGTGGTGGAGGTTGATAGCCTAAATAAGTTTAAGGCTCAGCTGGACAGGTATTTTGAACGAACAGAGGGGTGAAGTGGAAGTGGTTTTTTTTTTTTTTTTGGCTGATGCTGCATAAGCTTGCTTTCTTGCATCAAATGCCTCTACTAATGCTAATGCTAAGTTTAAGGCTCAGCTGGACAGGTATTTCGAACGAACAGAGGGGTGAAGTGGAAGTGGTTATTTTTTATTTATTTATTTTACTTTATTTTTTTTTTTTGGCTGATGCTGCATAAGCTTGCTTTCTTGCATCAAATGCCTCTACTAATGCTAATGCCAGGCTTAATGTCCAAGTTTGTAGACGATACAAAGGTTGGCAGGGTTGTTAGTGACACAAATGACAGTACACTGCTACAGGAGGATCTAGAAAAGTTGAGCAGATGGGCTGAGAGGTGGCAAATGAAGTTGAACATTGACAAATGTAACGTACTACATATGGGAAGCAGTAATCCCAGAGTAACGTATCAACTCTGTGGTACCACACTGACAGTGGTAGAGAATGAAAAGGACCTGGGGGTAATTGTGCAGGCAGATATGAAGTTCTCTGATCAGTGCAGACGGGCTGAAAGAGTAGCTCATGGTGTCTTGTCAATGATATACAGGAATAAGGAGGTGATTATCCCCTTGTATAGGCAATGGCCAGATCACACCTTGAATACTGTATACAAGTCTGGAGGCCTCATTTTAAGAAGTATGTAGAGGTACTGGAACGAGTACTGAGCAGGGCAACAAGATTAGTGAATGGAACAAAGGGTTGCTCTTACAAAGAAAGGCTTAAATTTTGCAAATTACAGTGTCTGGAGACTAGGCACCTGCGAGGTGATGATCTAATTGAGGTGTATAAAGCCTTGAATGGTTTGAGCATGCTCAATGCTGATGGGATTCTTCCTCTTGCTCAGAATAATCCTGAGAGGGCATAAATTCAAATTGAGAAAAGACAGTTGTAGGATAGATGTGCGGAAGTTTGCCTTTAGCCAGCAGGTGGTTGATTGCTGGAACAAACTTCCATCTGTCGTTGTAGAAGTTGATAATTTAAATAGATTCAAGGCAGAACTTGACAAACATTTGGAGCAAGGGGATGGGTTAAATAAGGGTTTTTTTTTGGCTGATGCTATATAAGCTTGCTTTCTTGCATCATGTGCCCTCGCTAATGCTAAACAGTTATATTAAAGATGAATTTAAAAATATCAATAATAGCTTTAAGGATCTGTCACTTAAGGTTGGTCCACTCTTCCCAAAGAAATGATATCGAATGGAAAGATAGAAAGCTGAAAGTTTCTTCTGATCACACCAATAAATGTTGGATAACAATGATCTTAAATTGAATGTTAACTTGCCAGTGAATAATAATGTATATTCACATAAGGGATCTATAATCATGATATTGATAAGGTAATTAGTGCCACTGAAACTCATGCAGAGAACTTAGTATTGTTCTGATAAGGAAACTCAAGACTTCTTTGGATCTAACCTTAGGTGCCATTCCAAATAAAATGAAAAACTCAGAGTTTGCTGACAGAGTTATTTAACCTTCTAACTCCTTGTACACTTCTATGAATTCTGATCTTACTATCCATCAAGATAAAAATTTTAAACAATTCTCTCAAGGTGAGAAGTCTGAACGTACTGGTACTTTATTGCTCAACCATTCTAATCAGTTAACAGTCCCAATATCGAATGTTTTCAGTAATAAATACAAGACTGACAATAAAACTAGTGATGATAAAATGAAACTTAACCCTGATCATGTATGTTTGGATATATCTAATGACAACAATGCTATGCTCATTGCAAGGGGAGATAATGATTATGAGAAAGTGAATAGTGATGACAAATTGAAACTTAACCATGTTAGTGATAAAACTGATTATAGATAATAGCTCAATATGTCCAGTGATAGAAAGTAAATTTTATTGGAAGGGGTGATGAGGAAATCTATTAGTTATTCCAAAAAGGTCTTCTGGCATGTTTCTAGGTTAGAACCCTCTATGGAGGGTACTAACCTTGAATACTACTTTAAAAATAAATTAAATGTCAATACTACAGCTGAAAAAATTAAATAACTTTAACCTGAAATATATTCTTTTTTTAAAATTAGCTTTGATCAGGGGGACATGGATCTGATGAAATCCAAACATAGCTTTCCTGATGGGGTAAACGTTGAGTTTTTTAAATTTAAAAAACACAAAAAGGATAATAAATATTTACAATAAAATTACAATAAAATTGGGCTTGCAATAGCAAGACCCATCCAGAATATATAGCAATTAATTGTAAAAAAATAAATAGCATTTACAAAGATAAAGAGACAGGAAATGTTATTAATATCTATTTTCAAAGCTGTAGAAGTATCATTGGAAACCTCAATAAATTTAAAATAGAGATTAGCTATTCTGATTTTGATATTTGGGTCCTTACAGAGACCTGGCTTATTTCAGACATTTTAGATTCTGAAGTTTGTCCTTCAAATTTCAATTACAGCCACTCCCCAACTTACATAAGGGTTGTGTGTGTGTGTGTGTGTGTGTGTGTGTGTGTGTGTGTGTGTGTGTGTGTGTGTGTGTGTGTGTTATGGGTGTTTAATGGCACACAAGCTGCTGTGGCTATAGTGCACCTATTCATAGGAATGTTATAAATAATAATTAATACAAAGCCAGCTCAATTCCTTTTCAGTTCAGAAACTATTTATATTCATTCATAAATTCCAATTTCTTTCAAAAAACAATAAAGTTCACTAATATTTGCCTTCTCTCCGATGATAAGATTTAATGTAATCGATTCTCGGAGGTTAGCCAGAGAAAGAAATACTGAAGTTCGATGTTGTTGATAATGTGCACATTCAATCAAAATATGTTTGACTATTAGATGTTCTGAACAGTGTGAACACTAAGGAGGGTCATCGCCTGTGAGTAGATGGAAGTGAATCAGATGAGTATGTCCTATTCTAATCCGTGCGAGTACTACTTCTCACCGAATTGTCTGAATGCTCGAGTGCCAAAATTTTGGATTGTGTTTCAATTGGAAGAGTTTATTATTTGTTTGTTTGTTTATGCCATAGCTCTGTCCACTGTGCATGGTATGCTGCTTGAATTATGATATTATAATCAGAAGCTGGAATGAAGACCGAGGTTAAGTCTAAAGTTGATGGATTTTTAGCAGAAATATTAGCCAGTTCATTCGCTTTAATGCCTGAATGTGCTGGAATCCAGCAAAAGTTCACTAGTTGTTGGCAGTCTTCAATTTTCAACAGCAAGCTCCTGATCTTATTTATAACAGGGTGATCCTTATGAAAGGGATTCTGCATTGCTCTAATTGAGCTGAGAGAGTCTGAGTAAACTAAATATTTTGCAGATGGGTGAAGAGTCAAATTTTCTAGAGCTAATTGAATTGCATATAGTTCTGCTGAAAAGCTGCTGTACTCAGGTGGAAGAGAAGCTGATATGATAGCAGAGGGAAACACTGCTGCTGCTGCAGTTGAGTGAGATTTGGAACCATCCGTATATATCGGTAGGAAGTCAGCATAGTTTTGAATATGGCTAGTATGGAGTTGTTGCAAATTTAGAGTCGGTAGACAGTTCTTTCCCCATTGCAGAAAATATGTATCACATTTCAGTTGAGGGCAGGTGGTCCATGGTGGGGGAGAGTAAATTTTTAGCTGTTGCCTATTGTAGAGAGGAACATTCCTCAGATTGTGCAAGGCTCAAGGGGTAGAATTTTTTTCAGCCTGGAATGTACTTGTTAACAGGAGAGATTGCTTCTACAGGGATGGGATACACTTAAATAGAAAGGGTGCAAGAATATTTGCTGATGCTATCGAGGCAGTGTTAGGTGGGTCGGAAAACTGCTAGCTTGGGGGGAGACAAAGACTAATGGATTAACGGTAGCCACTGGCAGAGGTGAAAGAGATTCTTGCACTGCTTCTATTGGAATGAGCAGAAGCCTGAAAAACAAGATGCAGGATATTTCAGAGACTGCTGGAAGTCATTGTGATACAAGTAAACACCTGGGTTGTGTTAGGGTAGCTAAGAATAGAAACAAGTGCAGGTATACTTGCGTGTACACCAATGCTAGGAGTTTAGTAAATAAATTTGATGAATTTGAGGTATTGCTCAAAACATCAAAGGCAGATATTGTTGGGATATCAGAGACGTGGTGTCACACAGATATAAGGAATGCAGAACTGGAATTTGGGGAGTACAATGTGTATAGAAAGGATAGACAGGATAGGAAGGGGGGAGGGGTTATGCTATTAGTTAAAAAACACATAAAATCCAAGGAAGTGAAGCCAGTCGACATTGATGGACAGGGCAGTGTCGAGTCAGTTTGGTGTGACATAAGTATAGGTAAATCAAAATTGAGAGTAGGAGTGTGCTATAGGCCTAATGACTCTGATGAGTATAATAAGATACTGTACAGGGAAATAGAATGGGCCAGTAAATCAGAGAGTCTTATAATGGGGGATTTTAATTTCCCAGATATTGACTGGAATTTGTGGGTTGGTCACTCACACACTAGCAGGGCTTTTGTGGATTTATTGGATGATTGTTTTCTACACCAGCATGTTCGGGAGGCAACTAGAGGTAGTAATACTCGATCTGATTATCAGTAGTGATTCTTCATGCATTAGGAATCTGCAGATAAAGGAACCACTGGGTGGCAGTGATCACAGTGTGCTGAAGTGGGATTTACTCAAGGAGGTAACTACCATCAGAGGCAAAGGGAAGGGTTTTTGCTTTCGTAAAGGCGACTATGATGGTCTGAGACAGTATTTAAATTCTATACAGTGGGACCAACTGATGATGTTACCAACAGCAAATTCAAAATGGGAAGCATTCAAGGAACTAATCTTGGAAGCTACCAGGCTTTACATACCAACCAAGAAATATTGTTCAAGGTTCAGGCCTAAATGGTTGTCAGATGAACTAATGAGACATATGGCAGAGAAGAAAAATGCATGGGATACATACAAATTAATGGGTGACATGGAAGCCTATGATAGATATAAGTTGGTCTGTAACCAAGTCACAAAGGAGATTAGGCAGGCAAAGGCAGATTATGAGAAATCCTTGGCAAAGGACGCAAAGAAAAACAGAAAAGAGTTCTTTACCTATTTAAACTCAAGAAGGAAAGGGATGAATCAGATTGGTCCACTGGATGTTGATGGTTCAACAGTTGAGGATCCTGCTCAGGTGGCTAACAATCTAAATGAGTATTTTGCATCTACATTCACACATGAGGAGTTATTCAGGAAGGGGAATGTTGTAGGTGAAGTAAACATTGGCAGTGAGCTAGATTATTTTCTAATAACTGAGAGGAAAGTGGAGGAGAAATTGCTGAGGATAAACATAAAAAAGGCACCAGGGGTGGATGGGATCTATCCAGTTATATTAAAGGAGGCAGCAAAGGAAGTAAGCAAACCCCTAGCCATAATTATGAGAGCTTCCTTGGACTCAGGGGAGGTACCCATGGACTGGAGATATGCAAATGTAACCCCAATTCACAAAGGAGGATCAAAGGCTGACACAAGTAATTATAGACCTGTTAGTTTAACTTTGGTTCCAGGAAAATTAATGGAGGCACTGGTTAAAGAAGCACTGCAGGATCATCTGGACAAGAATTCAGTTATAGCTCAGACACAGCATGGTTCTGTTAAGGGCAGGTCTTGTCTGACCAATTTGATTGGATACTATGATGTAGTCACAAAAGAACTGGATGCAGGGAATAACTTTGATATTATATATTTGGATCTTAGAAAGGCTTTTGATACTGTTGCGCATGGAAGACTGCTGCACAAATTGGAGAAGTGTGGCATTGGAGGCAAATTGCTGCTATGGATAAAGGGATGGTTGAGTGGCAGAAGACAGAGAGTGGTAATCAATGGACACTGCTCAACGTGGACTAATGTTATTAGTGGAGTTCCTCAGGGTTCAGTGTTGGGTCCATTGTTGTTTTCTGTATTTATAAATGATATTGATGATGGTGTATCAGGCTTAATGTCCAAGTTTGCAGACGATACCAAGGTTGGCAGGGTTGTTAAGGACACTACTGATACTATGCTGCTGCAACAGGATCTGGAAAGGTTGAGCAGATGGGCTGAGAGGTGGCAAATGAAGTTTAACATTGACAAATGTAAAGTACTACATATGGGAAACAGTAACCCCAGATCAACGTATCAACTCTGTGGTACTACGCTGACAGTGGTAGAGAATGAAAAGGACCTGGGGATAATTGTGCAGGCAGATATGAAGTTCTCTGAGCAGTGCAGACGAGCTGCAAGAGTAGCTCATGGTGTCTTGTCAATGATATACAGGAATTTTTCTAGCAGGGATAAGGATGTGATTATTCCCTTGTATGAGGCATTGGTCAGGCCACACCTTGAGTACTGTATACAGGTCTGGAGGCCTCATTTCAAGAAGGATGTAGAGCTGCTCGAACGAGTACAGAGAAGGGCAACAAGATTAGTGAATGGAACAAAGGGTTGCTCTTATGAAGAAAGGCTTAAGTTTTGCAAATTACAGAGCCTGGAGACTAGGCATCGGCGAGGTGATCTGATAGAGGTGTATAAGGCTTTGAATGGCTTGAGCATGCTCAATGCCGATGGGATTCTTCCTCTTGCTCAGAATAATCACCTGAGTGGTCATAAATTCAAATTGAGGAAGGACGGATGTCGGATAGATGTGCGGAAATTTGCCTTTAGCCAGCGGGCAGTTGGTTTGTGGAATAGACTCCCATCGCTTGTTGTTGAAGTTGATAGCCTAAATAAATTTAAGGCTCAGCTGGACAGGTATTTCGAACGAACGGAGGGGTGAAATGGGAGTAGTGGTTGTTTTTTTTTTTTTTTTTTTTTTTGGCTGATGCTGAATAAGCTTGCTTTCTTGCATCATATGCCTATACTAATGCTAATTCCAATTTTGTGTTATTTCAAGGAGCCGTAGGCCTGCTGGTCATATTTTACTTGGTTTATTTCTATAGAGATTGTGAAATGGTGGATTAAAGAGATATGGCTGAATAGGATGCGGAGAGCAACTTTGTATTTTGGCTGCATATTTATGTAATAACATTCTTCTGTGGAGGTACAGATGGGGGCTCATGAGCTTCAATGTATAGATTATAGGTTGGAGATGTCCTATAAGCACCAAGATCAATTTGCAGTGCACTGTGTTGTATAGAATCCAGCCAATGCAATACACTCCTTCATGCAGAATCAAACTGGAGTACCATAATCCAAACGGGATCTAATCAGTGTTCTATATAAGAACAGCAAAGTTGTACGATCTGCTCCCCAAGACAGGGCAGATAAAGCTCTTAGCATGTTCAGCTTTTTCAGACAGGTAGTGCGTACTGATTTAATGTGCTCAAAGAAGTTTAACTTGCTGTCAAGGATCAATCCCAGGAATCTGATATTATCAGTAATTCGAATGGTGCAGTTTGATATCAAAAGTTCATGCAATTTGCGCTGATTGCAGAAATGGATCGCAACAGTTTTCTGATGGAAAAGATGATATCTATTGAGCTCAGCCCACTTTTGCACTTTATTGAAGGTTATCCACAGTTGCCGTTCGACAGATCTCATGTTTGAAGAATGGCAAGAAATAGGGAGATCGTCAGCTTAGATATGCCTGCACAGTATTTGGGAGTTCTTTTGTAATGGAATCCATTCTAAGGGCAAATAGGGTTGCACTCAATACTGACCCTTGTGGAACTCCTCCTTCCTACAAGAAGATAGTAGAAAGGGAGTTTTGATATCGAACCTGGGAAGTGCGGCTTTGGAGGAAGTTCTTAATAAACATGGGCCACGTAGACCAAGAGTATGAAGGTCACTGAGAATGCCATACCACCAGGTGGTATCAAATGCCTTCTCTATATCTATGGAGACCATAACAAGGTGTTCGTTTTTTTATAAAGGCATTGCGAATTTCAGATTCAGCCTTGATCATCAGATCTAAGGATAACCTGTTTTGGCAAAAGCCATGTTGTTAATTACCCAGTAAATGTTGAGTTTCAATGATCTAAATGAGTCGACTGTGGATAATTTTTTCAAGAATTTTACCAAGGCAACTTGACAAAGATTGGCCCATAACTATAAGGATTGGAAGGATCTTTTCCAGGATTCAAAAAGGCTAAAACTGTAGATTGTGCCAGGAGGTTGGAAAAATATTTTCCAGGAAGATCCGATTAAAAAAGAGTAGCAGCATGACATAATATATGCCATCTGGCCCAGGGGCACTGTTTTGTGTTGTTTTAATGGCCTGTAAAAGTTCACAATATTGAAGAGGCTGATTGTATGGCAGTGATTGTGAGGGTCGAAAGTTCATGAATCTCTGTTCAGTGGTGGTCTTAATCTTCTGGAATTCTGGAGTGTAGTCTGAAGCAGCTGAGACTTGGTCAAAGGTTTTGGCCAAGGAATTTGCAATATTTAGAGGAGAAGAGAATTCTTGCCCATTGTAAGAAAGAATTGAGAAAGGGATGGTTGGAAACTTCCCAGAAAGCTGGCTAATTTTTTTTCCATATTAATCGGGAGTTGGTGTTTCTATTGATAGTAGATACGAACTGAGTCCATGAATCTTTCTTGGCTTTCCTTTGAATGAAATGCGCTTTCGCCCTTAGCTTCTTAGAGTTAATTAGATTGGGTGTAGTTGGAGATAGACGGAATAAATTAAATGCTTCAAATACATATATATATATACACAGTTATGCCCAGTTAATTTATTAAAGTACAAATAAAATAAAATATAAGTACAAGTTAGGCAAGTTATAAATACAAGTTAGGCAAGTTTCCTGGAGACATAGGGCTACTGGAGAAAACTGGTTAATTAGATCTTTTATATTGTCTGTGTTGAAATGAAAGCCTCTGCAATTCCATTGTGAAATGGTGTGCATCATTTAGGTTTTGTTGAGGACGATTCATCTGACTGTTTTTTGAATGAGGAGCATTTTTTCTGGTCCTTTTTTTGGTCCTTTTTTTTTTTATTTTATTTGTACTTTAATAAATTAACTGGGCATAACTGTGTATATATATATGTATTTGAAACTATGGACCCCAGTACTCCAGGCCCATTTGTCACTATAAATTAAATGCTTTATTTTTTTTCCTTCTTCGCTTTTGTGTACTCTTCATTCCACCAGTAGTTGAAGTGCCGTCTGGTCGGGGGATTTGATAATGGAATTGAGTATTTAGCAGCAACTAAAAGACAGGATGTGATATAATCAGTAACTTTATCTATGGGCTGTAGTTGAATAGTTTTTTGTCCAGAGTGATTGCTGACTGAAATTTGGCCCAATTGGCTTTAGAGAATTTCCATTTCCTGCAGGGCTGGTCTAATGGTGGTTTTGTAGTGAGCAGATTACAAACAATTGGGAAGTGGTCACTACCCATGGGATCTTTTAGTATGTACCATTACTGGAGAACTAATTGAGAGATCAATTGCTGAGGTGTGTCCATTTGGGAGTTGAGTGTGTGCACCACTATTGAGTATGGTGAGATTTTGGGACTCTAGAAGTCTTTCAACGAGTCTACCCCGTTTAACTAATTTTGGAGCGCCCCATAAGGGGTGATGTCCATTAAAATCTCCTAATATACAGAAAGGTGGAGGAATCTGTATGATGAGATCTTCCAGGTCTTTTAAAGAGTAAGCATGGTTTGGCGGTAAGTATATTGAGACAAGCGTTATGGCAATATGGAGAGTTATATGAATAGCAACGGCTTCTAATTCAGTCTGAAGAGGGATATGTTTAGTTGGGATCTTTGAATTTATGAGGATTGCCACACCGCCATGGGCAGCATTAATTGTATTACGATCTCTTCGATAAAGGCAGTAGTTCTTTATCGAAGGAGAAATTTGTAAAGTTAGGCAAGTTTCCTGGAGACATAGGGCTACTGGAGAAAACTGGTTAATTAGATCTTTTATATTGTCTGTGTTGAAATGAAAGCCTCTGCAATTCCATTGTGAAATGGTGTGCATCATTTAGGTTTTGTTGAGGACGATTCATCTGACTGTTTTTTGAATGAGGAGCATTTTTTCTGGTCCTTTTTTTTGGGAAGGTGGGGCGTCCAATATCCATTGTGTCATTCGCATGGAGTTCCTCAATTTCTGAATGAATGTCGACTTACATGCTGTTGGTGGGCGATTCAGTTTTCTTGATTTCTTTCGTGGTTTTCAATTGTTCACTGTCAAGCAAAACCTTTGCATTATCGGTCGGGATGCTAATTGGAGTGTTGGTTGCTTCACTGGTTTTAGCTTGAGATGTGTTTTTTCCAGAGTTTGCTAATGTAGTTTTAACCCAGTTAGCTATAGATGTGTTGGGTGGTATTGATACATCAGTTTGAGCTCCTGTTGAGTGAGAGCTTCTAGTGTATGATGCACAAAAACAGCTGGGCATTGTCAACATAACTTGTCTGCGTGCCTCATGGTATATCACTTTATGTTCTGTTTTATATTTTTGTATTTTCTTTCCTGTTTTTCACATTTCACATGATTTTGAAAAGGCTGGATGACTTTCTTTACAGTTCGGGCAAACGGGAGTAGAGGCTGTACAATCTGCTTGAGTATGCTCCTTGGAACTACATATAGGACATATCGCATCACCTCTACATGCCTGCTGGGAGTGTCCATATTTCTGGCATTTAAAACAACGAATGGGATTAGGGATATAAGACCGAATTCTGCAATTTAAATAGCCAGCTTTTACTGAAGATGACAAATTCTAGGGTGTTGAAAGTTAAGAACGAATTGGAACAAGATTTCCATCTTTCTTAGTCATACGTTTGGCGCTGATTACCTTTTGATTGCTCAATTCTTTAACTAATTCTTCTTCAGACGCTGTAATTAGGTCCCATTCTGTGATGACACCTTTGCATGAATTTAAGGTATTGTGAGAGGTGACAGATACTGGCAGCCCACCAAAAGTTGTTGTTTTGAACAGCCACTCAGAATGTTTGGACGATGCTGTTTCTATCAGGAGGTCCCCTATGTGAACCCCTGGGGTTATTTCAGTCAGAATTTCCCTTATGCTTGTGCATAAGGGAAATTCTGACTGAAATAACCCCAGGGGTTCACATAGAATGGATGGGCTTGGCACACCCAGGCTCCTGAGCTGGATATCATCATTCTTTTTTTTTTTGGTGATTCTCTCTCTCTCGGGATAATTCAGAAAATTTTTTTTTGGCTCATGCAGCACAAGCCTCAGGCTTCCTTGCACCATATGGCTAATAATAATAATAATTGATTGAATCAAAAAAGGAATATTGGATGAACATGTAAATAGAATTATTTACTGTATTTATTCAACTTTTTATCTCATGTACAGGAAAAATTACAAAAGCATGCAATTTAAAAAATTTCAAAATTATAAAATTACAAAAAAAAAAAGAGGAGACAGGCATAAGTCAGTGTTTTACCTCTTGAGCATCGTGGCCAGAATCGAAGTCTTCAGCTGATAAGTATGCAGTGTGGAGATTTAGAAGGGGCTGGCTGCTCAACCTTACGAAAGAACATTAATGTGTGACTGAACGGTGGCGTTTTTCTTTTCATTGTAGATTTCTTTGTAGCAACCAAGCATATCATTCACTCCTCTGTTAACTTTTAAGAATCGTTAGCTGTCAGGATCCATCTTGTCAAACCTTGCCATTGCCCGATGCAATTTCACGAAATGCCATTGCCATCTCTCTAGTAATGAAGCATCTCGGCTCCTCATTTGGTTCATCTTGAGCTTCTCAGCATTTTCTTCTTTCACTATTGCTGCCTGCAAGACAATAAGTTCTTCATTAGATAATTCCTTCTCTTCTTCCTCTATTAACTCCTCCATGTCTTTGGCATCAACCTCTGCAACCTTTACAATCTTATCTGTAACCTCTTCATATGACTCATCTTTTTCAATCCTTCGAAGCCTTTTACGTTATGTGCTGTAGGCATATTTTCTTCCATGCACATTTAAGCAACTTTTAGTAATTTCTGCTCAGGCCTTATTAATGTTTAAGATGGCGTGGCAAATATTGTAAGATTTCCAAAATTCTCTTAATGTAAAATTTTTCTCATCTACTGCAGACAATGCCTGAGCAAATGTCGTGTGCATAATAGTATGCTTTTAAATTTGAAATAACACCCTGATCTATAGGTTAGATGAGTGAAGTCGTATTTGGCAGTAGAAATATGACTCTCGCATTCGAATTGAAATCATCTAGATGCATAGGTTGTCCAGGAGCATTATCTAATAGAAGCAAAATCTTGAAAGGAACGCTGTTATCTTTACAATATTTTTCAACCTCGGGAATGAAGCAGCATTTAAACTGATCCTTAAGGAGAGATATTGTTATCCATGCTCTCTGGTTCGATCGGAAATGCACGGGTAGGGTGGCTTTATTGATGTCATTAAATGCATGAGGATTTCCAGAATGGTACACAAGCAGTGGCTTTAATTTGTAATCTCCTGCTGCATTAGCCCCAAGCAAGAGCTTGGCCCTACCGTTTGAAGCTTTGAAATCTGGCATTGTCTTTTCCTCTTTGGTAATGTATGTTTGATCCTGCTTTTTTTTTTTTTTTTTTTCAATACAGAGCAAACTCGTCAACGTTAAAAATTTGCTGTGTTGAATAGCCGCCGCCTTCAATAATTTTTTCCAACACATCACAAAATACTCTGCAGCTGCAGAATCGGCACTGGTGGCTTCACTACATACTTTAACGTTGTGGAAACCAGCACGATGCTTAAAGCACCCATTGTTTGCCACAATCTTGGCTTGGGGTTCACCATACTTATCCTTAATATCTTCATAAATACTTATTGCTTTTGCTTGAATGGTCATTAGACTCAGGGGCACTAGCTTCTGAATCTGATTTTACATCCATATTATTAATATTTGTTCCATCTTTGATATAGCACCTGAATGCTGTTTTGTGATCACTGTTGATCTTAAGTGCATTGATCCTTCGACATGTTCTTTTATATGCACACTGTCCTTTAAAATAGTATTCACTGTTGAAGCAGCGAGACCTAATTCCCTTGCAATAGATGAAAAACTTTGTCCTGCTTCGTACTTCTTAATTTTTCATCTTCGTTTCCTGGTACTACCACCACTTGCACTTTCCGTTGGTTGCTTTCCCTTCATCAAGGCAATGGTCAGGCCATACCTGGAGTACTGTGTACAGGTCTGCAGGCCTCATTTTAGGAAGGATGTAGAGTTGCTAGAATGAGTACAAAGAAGGGCAACAAGATTGGTGAGGGGAACAAAGAGTGCTCTTACCAAGAAAGGCTTTAAGTTCTGCAAGTTGCAGCAGCTGGAGACTAGGCACCTGAAAGGTGATCTGATCAAGGTGTATTAAGGCATTGAGTCGTTTGAGCAAGCTCAATGCTGACGGGATTCTTCTGCTTGTTCAGATTGAGAATCCGATGTGGCATAGATTCAAATTTAGGAAAGACAGGGGTAAATAGATGTGTGGAAATTTGCCTTTAGCCAGTGGATGGTTGATTGGTGGAACAGACTTCCATCTCTTGTTGTGGAAGTTGATAGCCTAAATAAATTTAAGGCTGGGCTGCACAGGCATTTGAAATGAATGGAGGGGTGAAATGAGGTTTTTTTTTTTTTTTTTTTTGGCTGATGCTGCATAAGCTTGCTTTCTTGTATTGTATGCCTCTACTAATGCTAACTTGTCCTTAATGCCATACTGCTCTGATTTGTACAGTAGTCTTCCATGTGCAACAGTATCAAAAGCTTTCCTAAAATCCAAGTATATGATATCAAAATTATTTTTTGCATCCATTTCTTTTGTGACCACATCATAGTATCCAATCAAATTTGTCGGACAATACTTCCCTGTAACAAATCCATGCTGTGTATGAACTATAACTGCAGCCTTGTCTAGATGACCCTGCAGTGCTTTTATAATCAGCAACTCCATTATTTAGCATCATCTACTTCTTCTACCAAAATTTTTGGTACAGCTTCTGCATTTGGTGTCGGATCCAGTTGTTGGAGGCTGGTGCTGTTGTTGCTTGTGTTGCAGCAGTCCATTATCCTTATAAAGATTTGAATAAAATTATTCCACTTGTTTTAGTATTTGTTGGTTTTGTTGTTGCACCATCCTCAATCTTCAACGAAATATTTGGCTCTTGTATGTAAACATTTTTCATTTTGTTTTCTTTATCCTTCAATTTTCTTCTAGTGCTCTTCTGACAAGATCAACGTTGAAGTTACACATTTCTTTTATGCACTTTCTAATGGTCTTACACATTTCTACATATTCTACCTTGTTTCTTATGTTACCACTTTGCTTCATTTCTTGCCACTTGTTCATCATGGCAATTGTTGCTTTTGATATTCCAGTTGGTTTTACTTGTTTTACAGCAGATTGGTACTCCTGAACCTCCCTGGACTGAATTCGTAACTCTCTGTGACTATTTATTTTTAAGATGGGGAAAGAACTCCCTGGCTAATACAAATTTTCAACAGCTCCATAAATCACATTCTTGGAAAACTCAGAAAAAGTACGTATCTATACTGATTGGCTCCAAAACAGATACAGCAGTAGGTGCACAGCAGTTTCTTCTACCTTCTCAGTAGCTGTCTCTATTTCTGTTGGATGCAGTATCTATACTGCAGAATTATTGAAATAAAACTGGCTCTAGATAATATAAACCACTACCACATCAAGGAATCTTTGATAAATACAGACTCTTTAAGCACAATCACTGCCATTCAATCTACCTTTTCTCCCTCTCACCCCATTCTTAAAGAGATCCGATCTAAGTTATTTTACTATCAAACAGTCAATCAGAAGGTTACCTTCTGCTGGATCCCTGGTCATGTCGGCATCCCAGGTAATGACCATGCGGATGCTGCTGCTAAACATCCCGACTCTGGATCTTCCAGACAACTAAAAGTTCCCTACACCGATTACAAATCTATCATTAAAACAACATGCAGGAAACAATGGTCTCACCTTTGGAAAACTAAAATCAATAATAAACTTCTGCAGATAAAAAAAAAGGGCCACAACTGTGGACATCTAGTTCCAGGAGAAGCAGGCCACAAGAAGTGATTCTAGCAAGGTTCCTCATCAGTCATTCGCATCCAACTCACCTGTATTTGCTTATGGCAGAGAATCCTCCTTGGTGTTTCTTTCGTCAGTCACAGCTAACAATAAAACACGTCGTCATAGAATGTCTCCAACATTCAACAGTCAGAAAATCAAGCTTCAGCTCCCTATCCAACTTACAGGAATCCTTAAACTTATTTCATATTCTTGACAATGAAGCAAATTTCGAGGAACTGTTTAATTATTTGAAACACATAAATCTGTATAATAAACTGTGATCACAGTGACAAGCAAATCATGAACAGGCACAATATGGCCAAGAGGCCCTTGTGCCAAAAAACCCCAAATACTACAACAACGACTTGCAGTCAAACCATACTGTTTAAAAGAAGTTGAAGACCTCCTCATACAGATACCTCCACCTTTCTGTATATTAGAGGACTTTAATGGGCATCACTCCTTATGGGGTACTACTAAATTAGACAGGTGGGGTCAACTCATTGAAAGCCTTTTAGAGGCACTAAACCTCGCCATACTGAATACTGGTGCATACTGAATACTCGCCATACTGAATACTGGTGACATACTTCAGCAATAGATCTTTCCATTTGTTCTCCAGTACTGGTCCCGACCATAGAGTGGTATGTTATAAACGACCCTATGGGCAGTGATCACTTCCCAATCGTATGCAAGGTATTGATAGCTCAGGCTCCTTTAACTAAACCCTGCAGGAAATGGAAATTTGCCTGAGCAAACTGGGCAAAATTTCAGTCATCGATCTCTTTCGATGAGAAAAAAAAATCAGTCTCCAGCCTATTGATGATGTGACAGATTACATCACGTAGCATCTCCTAAATGTGACCAAAGATACAATACCATTATCAAATCCCCCGGGCCAAAAGCATTATAATTATTGGTGGAATGAGGAATGCACAAAAGCAAAAAAATAAAGCCTGGAATTTGTTTCGGCAATATCCAATCACAGCCAATCTGATAAATTATAAGAAATTAAGGGCAAAAGCATGTTTCATACAGAGGCAAGCCAAAAAAGAATCCTGGACCCGTTTTGCATGAATAATTAACAGAAACACTGGAAAAAAATTAGACAGTTATCTGGTAAGTTTCCAACCATACTTTCTCCAGTCCTCTCCTGGAATGGGCGAGATTTATCTAGTCCCTCGGATATAGCTAATTCTTTTGGCAATACTTCTGCTGAAATCTCAGAAACATCAGCTTATACTACATCTTTCCAGTGAATTAAAAACAGTAGAGAAGAGTATTCTATTAACTTCCAAATTGCCCTCATTCTACTGTATAACAAACCTCTACAATATTCTGAACTTTTGCATGCCATTAAAACAGCTTATAATGGTGCTGCCAGACCAGATGGGATCTATTATTGTCATGCTGCAACATCTTGATGACAAAGCTTTGCACCTCCTCCTGGTCTTTTACAACCGTATTTTTTTAGAAAAAGTTTATTCAGCTTCTTGGCACCACTCTATTGTTTTGATATTCCTGAAGCCTGGAAAATATCCATCCAACCCCCATAGCTATAGACCAATATCTCTCTCAAGCTGCCTCAGCAAAATCCTTGAAAAAAAAATTGTCCACCCTAGACTCATCTGGATCATTGAGTCACAACATCTATTGAGCCATAGTCAACATGGCTTTCGACAAAACAGGTCATGCTTGCATCTCGTGATCAAAGGCTGAATTTGCCATTCGCAATGCCTTCATTAAACACGAACATCTAGTAATGGCTATAGATATAGAGAAGGCTTTTGATACCGCATGGCATACTTAGTGATCATTATTCTCTCGGTCTACGGGGCAACCTTCCCATATTTGTTCAGAACTTTCTACACACTAGATCATTTCAAGTAAGATACCAAAATGACCTCTCTACAACTTTCATTCAGGAAGAAGGTGTTCCACAGGGATCAGTACTGAGTGCCACTCTTTTTTTTTCTTTTAGAATCGATTCTATCACTAAACAGCTTCCAAACACAGTTGAGATGTACCTTTATGCAGATGACCTTTCCATCTCCTGCCATTCCCAAAACATGAGATCTATTGAAAGGTAGTTTCAGATATCACTCAATAAAATACAACAATGGACCAGCTTTAATGGCTAACGACTCTCACAACAGAAAACAGTTGCTATCCATTTTTGTAGACAACGCAAACTTCATCTGGATCCTGAACTTCAAATTTCCAATGTCATCCCAGTCACTACTAACATCAGATTTCTAGGATTAATCCTTGACAAGAAATTAAATTTCTTAGACCATATTAAAAATGTACATACTTCCTGTTTAAAAAAGTTAAATATACTCAGAACTTTGTCCGCCCTAACATGGGATGCAAATTGCACCTCTCTGCTTTGGTTATACAGAGCATTAATCAAATCCCGTCTCAATTATGGTGCTCCTGTCTATGATTCTGCCAGAGCAAGTGCTTTGCACTGGCTTGATCCAGTTTAGCGCAGTGGGGGCTTTAAGAACATCACCAGCACATAGCCTCTACATTGACACTCATGAGCCCCCGTCAACTATACGTAGGAAAACACTGCTACTGAAGTATGCTGTCAAAATACAAAGTTGTGCCTCGCATCCAATTCAATCATACCTATTCAATCCACCATTAGAAAACTACAGAAATAAGCCTAATATAGTAAAACCAGCTGATCTTCTCCTTCTTGAACTGATGCAGGTTTGGAATGCTTCCATTAATTCTGTACAACAGGTAGTAATGTGTGCTCAACCACCATGGATTCATACTCCTCTACCCACCTGTGACACTTACCTTTGCTAGTGGGGAAAAAAAATTTTCAAGCATCAAATGTGAAACAACTTCATGCAGTTCACACTCACAGATATTTTGATTATTTGCCAATTTACACAGATGGCTCTAAATCCAACTCAAACGTTGGAGCAGCAGTGTTCCTAAATGCCACTATTTCAGCATCCCTTCCCCCTGAATTCAGTATCTTCTCAGCAGAATTATATGCAATTAAACTAGCCTTAGAAAGCCTCTGTTCTGACTGCTCATTAACATTTGTCATTTACACTGATTCCCTCAGCTCAATTATGGCATTATGTAACTCCTCACATAAAGTTTGTCCTTTTCTAAATGAAACTAGAAGATTATTACTGCAGATTGAAGAGTGCCACCAACTGATCACCTTCTGCTGGATTCCGGAATTTCTGGTAATGAAATTACCAGTCTGCTGTCGAGGTTACTAGGAGACGGTCGTGTTCAAAGCCGCTAAGTGGATTTTTCTTATTTATTCATTTGAAATTATTGTTTTTCTAAAACTTTTGATTTAAATTTAGTAGTATAACATTATTTGTGATTTTCTGATTAATTTGGTGTATTTATTCTTTTACTTGACCTTGTAATTGCATAAAAGTATCGGTAAGGGTATCCACGTGTTTGCAACTCCGCTGAACGAGAAGTTCTTTAGCCATATTTAGTCGCTTGATTGAATATTTTTTACATCAAATTATTTCTGTAAGTAGCTTATAGACCTAGTGGGGATCGTTAGTTTATTCTGAATTGAGACAGCGAGATTTGAAAGTTAATTAATACTTAAGTGTCCGTAGATTTACCGTTCGTAACTTTCCAGCCTTTGTGATATGATAGTTATATACCGTACTAGATAGCGTTAGTTGAACTTCGTTAGCAGTTAAATTGTACTTTTAAATAAATACATATAACGACTTAGATTACAAACGTAATATAATTAATTATATTTAACATAATTAATAATATAACATAATTAATTAATAAATTAATAGAATCATGACTCAGACCAGAGCAGCAAAGCAAAAGGCTCAAGCTAATGGAAGTGCTGTGGCTCAGAGCAGAACTGAGGGGGGCAGTTTTCCTCTGACTCACAGCCTTATAAAATGCACTGTTTGCTTGATGTTTGCAGAGCAATCGGGTATGGGACATGATACTGCCATGGGGGATGTCTTTGTGTGTGCGCTATGCAAGGAGTGTATCGATATCAGGCAACAACTCAGCGTTCTTGTGGGCCTATATGAGAGCTTGAAGGACAGGGTGGATGCCTTCGAAGAAACTAAATTGAGGGGCCCATCAAGCTCTCAGCTGCCCACATCAACGCCAGAGCTTGCACTTGGGCATCACGTGACACAGAGGCAAACCCCAAGGCAGAATGCGCTGGTCCCATAGGAACTAGTAGTTGTTGGTGACTCTATTGTCAGGGAAACAGGGAACATGCTTTGTAAAAAGGATAAGTGGAACAGGACCAGGGTATGTCTGCCAGGGGCAAAGGTTGATGATGTTGTAGAGCAAATATCATCTTTTAAGGGCACAAAATGTGATATAGTTGTACACGTTGGCACTAATGATATTAAGAGTAGGAGACCGGCAGAATTACTTAACAAGTACAGGTCACTGTTGAACAAAAGCTGAGAATTAGGGTTGAATTTGAAAGTATCTGCAATTCTGCCCAGACACGATAGGAGGGAGTATATGATGAGAGCCTTGTCGATCAATTCGGCCCTGGAAAGATTGTGCAAGGCTCAAGGGGTAGAATTTTTTTTTCAGCCTGGACTGTACTTGTTAACAGGAGAGATTGCTTCTACAGGGATGGGATACACTTAAATAGAAAGGGTGCAAGAATATTTGCTGATGCTATCGAGGCAGTATTAGGTGGGTCGGAAAACTGCTAGCTTGGGGGGAGACAAAGACCAATAGATTGACAGTAGCCACTGGAAAGAGGTGAAAGAGATTCTTGCACTGCTTCTATTAGAATAAGCAGAAACCTGAAAAACAAGATGCATGGTATTTCAGAGACTGCTGGGAGCCATTGCGGTACAAGTAAACACATGGGTTGTGTTAGAGTAGCTAAGAATAGAAACAGGTGCACGTATACTTGCGTGTACACCAATGCTAGTTGTTTAGTAAATAAATTTGATGAATTTGAGGTATTGCTCAAAACATCAAAGGCAGATATTGTTGGGATATCAGAGACGTGGTGTCACACAGATATAAGGGATGCAGAACTGCAATTTGGGGAGTACAACGTCTACAGAAAGATAGACAGGATAGGAAGGGGGGAAGGGTTATGCTATTAGTTAAGAAACACATAAAACCAAGGAAGTGAAGCCAGTCGACATCGCTGGATAGTGCAGTGTTGAGTCAGTTTGGTGTGACATAAGCATTGGGAGATCAAAATTGAGAGTAGGAGTGTGCTATAGGCCTAATGACTCTGATGAGTATAATAAGAAACAGTACAGGGAAATAGAGTGGGCCAGTAAATCAGAGATCTTACAATGGGAGATTTTAATTTCCCGGATATTGACTGGAATTTGGGGGCTGGTCACTCACACACTAGCAGGGCTTTTGTGGATTTATTGGATGATTGTTTTCTACATCAGCATGTTCGGGAGGCAACTAGAGGGAGTAATACTCTTGATTTGATTATCAGCAGTGATTCTTCATGCATTAAGAATCTGCAGATAAATGAACCACTAGGTGGCAGTGATCACAGTGTGCTGAAGTGGGATTTACTCAAAGAGGTAACTACCATTAGGGGTAAAGGGAAGGGTTATTGCTTCCGTAAAGGCGACTACGATGGACTGAGACAGTATTTAAATTCTATACAGTGGGGCCAACTGATGATGTTACCAACAGCAAATTCAAAATGGGAAGCATTCAAAGAACTTATCTTGGAAGCTACTAGGCTTTACATACCAACTAAGAAATATTGTTCAAGGTTTAGGCCTAAATGGATGTCAGATGAACTAATGAGGCATATGGCAGAGAAGAAAAATGCATGGGATACTTACAAATTAACACATGACACAGAAGCCTATGATAGATACATGTTGATATGCAACCAAGTTACAAAGGAGGTTAGGCAGGCGAAGGCAGATTACGAGAAATCCTTGGCAAGGGATGCAAAGAAAAACAGCAAAGAGTTCTTTACTTATGTAAACTCTAGAAGGAATGGGATGAATCAGATTGGTCCACTTGATATTGATGGGTCAACTGTTGATGATCCTGCTCAGGTAGCTAACAAACTAAATGAATATTTTGCATCGACATTCACACATGAGGAGTTATTCAGCAAGGGGAATGCCAGAGGTGTATTCAACTTGAGAAGTAAGCTACAGAATCTTGAAATAACTGGGAGTAAAGTGGAGGAGAAACTGTTGAAGATAACCACAAGAAAGGCACCCGGGGTGGATGGGATCTATCCAGTTATATTAAAGGAGGCAGCAAAGGAAGTAAGCAAACCCTTAGCCATAATTATGAGAGCTTTTTTTTTTTTTTTGGCTGATGCTGCATAAGCTTGCTTTCTTGCATCACATACCTCTACTAATGCTAATGACTCAGGGGAGGTACCCATAGACTGGAAATGTGCAAATGTGACCCCAATTCACAAAGGAGGATCAAAGGCTGACACAAGTAATTATAGACCTGTGAGCTTAAATTCTGTTCCAGGAAAATTAATGGAGGCACTGGTTAAAGAAGCACTGCAGGATCATTTAGACAAGACTTCAGTTATAGCTCGGACACAGCATGGTTTTGTTAAGGGGAAGTCTTGCCTGACCAATTTGATTGGATACTATGATGCCGTCACAAAAGAACTGGATGCAGGGAATAGCTTTGATATTATATACTTGGATCTTAGAAAGGCTTTTGATACTGTTGCACATGGAAGACTGCTACACAAATTGGAGCAGTGTGACATTGGAGGCAAATTGCTGCTATGGATAAAGGGGTGGTTGAGTAGGAGAAGACAGAGAGTGGTAATCAATGGACACTGCTCATCGTGGACTAATGTTATTAGTGGAGTCCCTCAGGGCTCAGTGTTGGGTCCATTATTGTTTTCTGTATTTATAAATGATATTGATGATGGTATATCAAGCTTAATGTCCAAGTTTGCAGACGATACAAAGGTTGGCAGGGTTGTCAAGGACACTACTGACACTATGTTGCTGCAACAGGATCAGGAAAGGTTGAGCAGATGGGCTGAGAGGTGGCAAATGAAGTTTAACATTGACAAATGTAAAGTACTGCACATGGGAAACAGCAACCCCAGAGCAACGTATCAACTCTGTGGTACTACACTGACAGTGGTAGAGAATGAAAGGGACTTGGGGGTGGTTGTGCAGGCAGATATGAAGTTCTCTGAGCAGTGCAGACGGGCTGCAAGAGTAGCTCATGGAGTATTGTCAATGATATACAGGAATTTTTCCAGCAGGGATAAGGAGGTGATTATTCCCTCGTATAAGGCAATGGTCAGGCCACACCTAGAGTACTGTATACAGGCCTTGAGGCCTCATTTCAAGAAGGATGTAGAGCTGCTGGAACGAGTACAGAGAAGGGCAACAAGATTAGTGAATGGAAAAAAGGGGTGCTCTTACGAAGAAAGGCTTAAGTTTTGCAAATTACAGTGTCTGGAGACTAGGCACCAGCGAGGTGATCTGATAGAGTTGTACAAAGCCTTGAATGGTTTGAGCAGGCTCAATGCTGATGGGATTCTTCCTCTAGCTCAGAATAATCACCTGAGAGGGCATAAATTCAAATTGAGGAAAGACAGATGTAGGATAGATGTGCGGAAATTTTCCTTTAGCCAGCGTGTGGTTGGATGGTGGAACAGACTTCCATCCCTTGTAGTGTAGGTTGATAGCCTAAATAAGTTTAAGGCTCAGCTGGACAGGTATTTTGAACAAACAGAGGGGTGAAGTGGAAGTGGGTTTTTTTTTTTTTTTTTTTGGATGATGCTGCATAAGCTTGCTTTCTTGCATCAAATGCCTCTACTAATGCTAATGCTAATTTACCCAATATCCCTGTTCCAGCATCAGACTATCCACAAATCATTCATGGTGCATGCATAACAGAATGGACAGCAATCTGGCACTCTCAAACAAATAAACTTTTTCAATTTAAACAGAATTCTAAAATTGGGCATTCCAGTGTCTGTACATCAAGACAAGAAGAAAGTTCTTTCAAGAGCAAGAATAGGCCATACACATTTAACTCACAGGAGATGATCCACCAATGTCCACATTGTTCTATAAATTTGACTGTTAAACACATTCTCGTTGAATGCTCATACTATAAACAAGACAGAAACACAACCCTGCTATCATTAGTTAACCTTCAGAAACCAATAACTCTAGAGAATGTCATTGGTGAAAATGCAAAAATTCCTGCAGCAAATTGGAGTCTAGTTATTTTTGATTTCAGCCTTTTCTGACATTACTAGAATTTCTTATATATATTACAATAAATGAATAGGTGCACTATAGCCAGAGCAGCTTATGCTCCATCAAAATCCCAACAACAACAACAACCTTCCCTTTCATTATTTCAATTAGCTGATCATTGAGTTCTTCGATTGTGTGTTGGATTCTACAACTGATAGTATTGTTGGATAAAGTTACCGTTGAAAGCAGTCTTTCCACAGAGTCGTCAACCATAATGTTGACCATATCCACTGCAGCCGTTAAAATCAGTTCTTCTGCGATGGTGTGAAGCTTTTTACACTTTGCAAATCCATATGCCACCTTGTAGGATGCTAGCAAAGCATTGCTTGGTATTGATGCTTGTTTAAAAAATGTACCTTTTTGTTCTTTCAATTCTTTTAACTTTCTGGTAAAATAATCATGGGATTTACTAGCCGTGTTAGGATGACTGGTCTCTGAGTAACGTTTTAGTTTACTTGGAAGCATGTCCTCTGGATACAAAACTTTCAGACATAATACACACTGCGGGTGCTCTTCATGATTGACAGCTACCAAAATCTAGATAAATATCATCATATTTCTGTTTCTTACAACATTGCCACTGATCTGTGGTTCGTCATCTTTTTCTTCGCTCCCACACTTATTAATATTCAAAAACCTTTCCATTTTTATGCACAAGGACTAAAAACAACAAAACAATTCACTGAATTTTGCTAGACCTTGCAGACACTTGATCAAATTATCCTTCAGTTATTTCAATTACTGACTGACCTGGAGGGTCGACAAGTATTTATATACAAAATATATATAAATAAGTACACCATATCGGCAAGTGGTATTGAAGGCTTTCTCAATATTGAGATTAATCATGACTAGATGTTCTCTCCTTATGAAGGCATTACGGATTTTTGCCTCTGTTTTATCATCACATCTAGCATTAGCATTAGTAGAGGCATTTGATGCAAGAAAGCAAGCTTATGCAGCATCAGCCAAAAAAAAAAAAAAACACTTCCACTCCACCCCTCTGTTCGTTCAAAATATCTGTCCAGCTGAGCTTTAAACTTATTTAGGCTATCAACTTCCACGACAAGGGATGGAAGTCTGTTCCACCAACCAACCAGCCGCTGGCTAAAGGCAAATTTTCGCACGTCTTTCCTCAATTTGAATTTATGCCCTCTCAGGTGATTATTCTGAGCGAGAGGAAGAATCCCATCAGCATTGAGCATGTTCAAACCATTCAAGGCTTTATACACCTCTATCAGATCACCTCGCTGGTGTCTAGTCTCCAGACACTGTAATTTGCAAAACTTAAGCCTTTCTTCATAAGAGCACCCCTTTGTTCCATTCACTAATCTTGTTGCCCTTCTCTGTACTCGTTCCAGCAGCTCTACATCCTTCTTGAAATGAGGCCTCCAGACCTGTATACAGTACTCTAGGTGTGGCCTGACCATTGCCTTATACAAGGGAATAATCACCTCCTTATCCCTGCTAGAAAAATTCCTATATATCATTGACAATACACCATGAGCTTCTCTTGCAGCCCATCTGCACTGCTCAGAGAAATGCATATTTGCCTGCACAACCACCCCCAGGTCCCTTTCATTCTATACCACTGTCAGTGTAGTACCACAGAGTTGATACGTTGCTCTGGAGCTGCTGTTTCCCATGTGTAGTACTTTACATTTGTCAATGTTAAACTTCATTTGCCACCTCTCAGCCCATCTGCTGAACCTTTCCAGATCCTGTTGCAGCAGCATAGTGTCGTTATGTTATGTTGTTGTTATTTAGTTTTTAGGAGCATTAGCAACTAAGGCCATATTGCTCCGGGAATATGCGGTGGTCATTCCCTGACCTTTCCGCATCCTCTGTATTTGGTGGTGACGGACTCGAACCTCGGTCTAATCAAGAAGCGTGTGCTATGCACTGCTGCTCCTTCCCACCTGGCTACGGAGGCGCCACAGCATAGTGTCAGTAGTGTCCTTGACACCCCTGCCTACCTTTGTATCGTCTGCAAACTTCGACACTAAGCTTGATATACCGTCATCAATATCATTTATGAATACAAAAAACAATAATGGACCCAACACCGAACTCTGAGGGACTCCACTAATAACATTAGTCCACGACGAGCAGTGTCCATTGATTACCACTCTCTGTCTTCTCCCCCTCAGCCACCCCTTTATCCACAGCAGCAATTTGCCTCCAATCCCACACTGCTCCAATTTGTGCAGCAGCCTTCCATGTGCAACAGTATCAAAAGCCTTTCTAAGATCCAAGTATACAATATCAAAGTTATTCCCTGCATCCAGTTCTTTTGTGACTGCATCATAGTATCCAATCAAATTGGTCAGGCAAGACTTCCCCTTAACAAAACCATGCTGTGTCCGAGCTATAGCTGAAGTCTTGTCTAAATGATCCTGCAGTGCTTCTTTAACTAGTGCCTCCATTAATTTTCCTGGAAGAGAAGTTAAACTCACAGGTCTATAATTACTTGTGTCAGCCTTTGATCCTCCTTTGTGAATTGCTTTGAGGTATTGCTCAAAACATCAAAGGCAGATTTTGTCGGGATTTCAGAGCCGTGGTGTCACACAGATATAAGGAATGCAGAACTGGAATTTGGGGAGTACAATGTCTACAGAAAGGATAGACAGGATAGGAAGGGAGGAGTGGTTATGCTATTAGTTAAGAAACGCATAAAATCCAAGGAAGTGAAGCCAGGCGACATTGCTGGACAGTGCAGTGTCGAGTCAGTTTGGTGTGACATAAGCATTGGGAGATCAAAATTGAGAGTAGGAGTGTGCTATAGGCCTAATGACTCTGATGAGTATAATAAGAAACTGTACAGAGAAATAGAGTGGGCTAGTAAATCACAGAGAGTCTTATAATGGGGGATTTTAATTTCCCAGATATTGACTGGAATTTGGGGGCTGGTCACTCACACACTAGCTAGGCTTTTGTGGATTTATTGGATGATTGTTTTCTACATCAGCATGTTCGGGAGACAACTAGAGGGAGTAATACTCTTGTTTTGATTATCAGTAGTGATTCTTCATGCATTAAGAATCTGCCCCAATCTGCAGATAAATGAACCACTAGGTGGCAGTGATCACAGTTTTCTGAAGTGGGAGTTACTCAAAGAGGTAACTACCATTAGGGGTAAAGGGAAGGGGTATTGCTTTCGTAAAGGCGACTACGATGGACTGAGACAGTATTTAAATTCTATACAGTGGGATCAACTGATGATGTTACCAACAGCAAATTCAAAATGGGAAGCATTCAAAGAACTTACCTTGGAAGCTACTAGGCTTTACATACCAACTAAGAAATATTGTTCAAGGTTTAGGCCTAAATGTATGTCAGATGAACTAATGAGGCTTAGGGCAGAGAAGAAAAATGCATGGGATACATACAAATTATCACGTGACACAGAAGCCCATGATAGATACAAGTTGATCTGTAACCAAGTTACAAAGGAGGTTAGGCAGGCGAAGGCAGATTACGAGAGGTCGTTGGCAAGGGATGCGAAGAAAAACAGCAAAGAGTTCTTTACTTATGTAAATTCTAGAAGGAAGGGGATGAATCGGATTGGTCCACTTGATATCGATGGGTCAACTGTTGATGATCCTGCTCAGGTAGCTAACAAACTAAATGAATATTTTGCATCGACATTCACACATGGGGAGTTATTCAGCGAGGGGAATGCCAGAGGTGTATTCAACTCTAGCAGTAAGCTAGAGAATTTTGTAATAACTGAGAGTAAAGTGGAGGAGAAATTGTTGAAGATAAACACAAGAAAGGCACCTGGGGTGGATGGGATTTATCCAGTTATATTAAAGGAAGTAAGCAAACCCTTAGCCATAATTATGAGAGCTTCATTGGACTCAGCGGAGGTACCCTGAGTCCAAGGAAGGACTTTGCATCCCTTGCCATTGACTGGAGATGTGCAAATGTGACCCCAATTCACAAGGGAGGATCAAAGGCTGACACAAGTAATTATAGACCTGTGAGTTTAACTTCTGTTCTCGGATAATAAATGGAAGCACTGGTTAAAGAAGCACTGCAGGATCATCTAGACAAGACTTCAGTTATAGCTCGGACACAGCATGGTTTTGTTAAGGGGAAGTCTTGCCTGACCAATTTAATTGGATACTATGATGCAGTCACAAAAGAACTGGATGCAGGGAATAACTGATATTATATACTTGGATCTTAGAAAGGCTTTTGATACTGTTGCACATGGAAGACTGCTGCACAAATTGGAGCAGTGTGGCATTGGAGGCAAATTGCTGCTATGGATAAAGGGGTGGTTAAGGGGGAGAAGACAGAGTGGTAATCAATGGACACTGCTCATGGACTAATGTTATTAGTGGAGTCCTTCAGGGTTCAGTATTGGGTCCTTTATTGTTTTCTGTATTTATAAATGATATTGATGATGGTATATCAAGCTTAATGTCCAAGTTTGCAGACGATACGAAGGTTGGCTGGGTTGTCAAGGACACTACTGACACTATGCTGCTGCAACAGGATCTGGAAAGGTTGAGCACATCGGCTGAGAGGTGGCAAATGAAGTTTAACATTGACAAATGTAAAGTACTACATATGGGAAACAGCAACCCCAGAGCAACGTATCAAATCTGTGGTACTACACTGACAGTGGTAGAGAATGAAAGGGACCTGGGGTTGGTTGTGCAGGCAGATATGAAGTTCTCTGAGCAGTGGAGACGGACTGCAAGAGTAGCTCATGGTGTATTGTCAATGATATATAGGAACGTTTCTAGCAGGGATAAGGAGGTGATCATTCCCTTGTATAAGGAAATGGTCAGGCCACACCTAGAGTACTGTATACAGGCCTGGAGGCCTCATTTCAAGAAGGATGTAGAGCTGCTGGAACGAGTACAGAGAAAGGCAACAAGATTAGTGAATGAACAAAGGGGTGCTCTTACGAAGAAAGGCTTAAATTTTGCGAATTACAGTGTCTGGAGACTAGGCACCAGTGAGGTGATCTGATAGAGGTGTACAAAGCCTTGAATGGTTTGAGCATGCTCAATGCTGATGGGATTCTTCCTCTTGCTCAGAATAATCACCTGAGAGGGCAAAAATTCAAATTGAGGAAAGACAGATGTAGGATAGATGTGCGGAAATTTGCTTTTAGCCAGCTGGGTGGCTGGTAGGTGGAACAGACTTCCATCCCTTGTTGTGGAAGTTGATAGCCTAAATAAGTTTAAGGCTCAGCTGGACAGGTATTTCGAACGAACAGAGGGGTGAAGTGGAAGTGGTTATTTTTTATTTTTTTATTTTATTTTTTTTGGCTGATGCTGCATAAGCTTGCTTTCTTGCGTCAAATGACTCTACTAATGCTAATGCTAATTGGGGTAACATATGCACATCTCCACTCTGTGGGTACCTCCCCTGAGTCCAAGGAAACTCTCATAATTATGGCTAAGGGTTTGCTTACTTCCTTTGCTGCCTCCTTTAATATAATTGGATAGATCCCATCCATCCCAGGTGCCTTTCTTGTGTTTATCTTCAACAATTTCTCCTCCACTTTACTCTCAGTTACTACAAGATTCTCTAGCTTACTACTAGAGTTGAATATACCTCTGGCTTTCCCCTCGCTAAATAACTCCTCATGTGTGAATGTCGATGCAAAATATTCATTTAGTCTGTTAGCTAGCTGAGCAGGATCATCAACAGTTGACCCATCGATATCAAGTGGACCAATCTGATTCATCCCCTTCCTTCTAGAGTTTACATAAGTAAAGAACTCTTTGCTGTTTTTCTTTGCATCCCTTGCCAAAGATTTCTCGTAATCTGCCTTCGCCTGCCTAACCTCCTTTGTAACTTGGTTACAGATCAACTTGTATCTATCATAGGCTTCTGTGTCAGGTGTTAATTTGTATGTATCCCATGCATGTTTCTTCTCTGCCATATGCCTCATCAGTTCATCTGACATCCATTTAGGCCTAAACCTTGAACAATATTTCTTAGTTGGTATGTATAGCTTAGTAGCTTCCAAGATAAGTTCTTTGAATGCTTCCCATTTTGCATTTGCTGTTGGTAACATCATCAGTTGGTCCCACTGTATAGAATTTAAATACTGTCTCAGTCCATCGTAGTCACCTTTACGAAAGCAATAACCCTTCCCTTTACCCCTAATGGTAGTTACCTCTTTGAGTAAATCCCACTTCAGTACACTGTGATCACTGCCACCTAGTGGTTCATTTATCTGCAGATTCTTAATGCATGAAGAATCACTGCTGATAATCAAATCAAGAGTATTCTTCCCTCTAGTTGCCTCCTGAACAGGCTGATTTAGAAAACAATCATCCAATAAATCCACAAAAGCCTTGCTAGTGTGTGAGTGACCAGCCCCCAAATTCCAGTCAATATCTGGGAAATTAAAATCTCCCATTATAAGACTCTCTGATTTACTGGCCCACTATTTCCCTGTACAGTATCTTATTATACTCATCAGAGACATTAGGCCTATAGCATACTCCCACTATCAATTTTGATCTCCCAATGCTTATGTCACACCAAACTGCTTTGACACTGCACTGTCCAGCGATGTTCACTGGCTTCACTTCCTTGGATTTTATGTAGCATAACTAGTAGCATAACCCCTCCTCCCTTCCTATCCAGTCTATCCTTTCTGTAGACGTTGTACTCCCCAAATTCCAGTTCTGCATTTCTTATATCTGTGACCAGTGTGGACTAGCGTGGACCAGTTCTTTCGAAATCCATACTGGCTGCTGTTTAGTAAATTGCTTGCCTCCAGGAACCACGCTAGCCACCTGTGAACCATTTTTTTTTCAAGACTTTTCCTAAACAACTAGTCTGTGAAATCGGCCTGTAGTTATGCGGAAAGGTACGATCCTTTCCTGGTTTCGGAAGGCTAGAACAATTGAGTGACACCAGCAGAGTGGGTAGGTATTTTCTAAGAAAATTTGGTTGTAATATTTTAACAATGTTCTTTTTTGCTCTGTTGTCAAGTTGTTTTAACATTATATAATTGACCTCATCTGGCCCAGCAGCACTACTGGTTGTTTTATTGAGTGCCCCTAGAAATTTTGTTAATGCGTATGGCTGGTTGTATGGGTGTGAAACTGCTGTAGAAAAATTTATCTTATGCTGTTCTACTGATTTTTTAATTTGTTGAAAGGTTGGGTTATAGGTGGATATTGATGATATGCTGGCAAATGATTCCGCTAAGGCATTTGCTCTCATTTGTTCTTTCCAGTTCCAATTTTGTATTGTAGATGGGGACTGAACATATTTGCCATTGAGCATTTGAATTTTCCTCCAGATGATTCTGCTGTCTGTCTATTTATACTTGAGGAAAGGCTAATTCAGGCATCTTTCTTTGCTTTTCTTCTTATTTGGACGAACTTTGCTTTCAATCTTTTGAAGTTTTTGTTGTTATTTTGGTTTTGAGGAGCATTAGCAACTAAGGCCATATTGCTCCAGGAATATGCGGTGGTCATTCCCTGACCTTTCCGCATCCTCCGTATTTGGTGGTCATGGGCTTGAATCCCGGTCTAATCAAGAAGCGTGTGCTATGCACTGCTGTTCTTGCCCACCTAGCTACGGAAGCACCCTTTTGAAGTTACTAGTTGGTTGTTATTTGGTTTTTAGGAGCATTAGCAACTAGGGCCATATTGCTCCGGGATATGCGGTGGTCATTCCCTGACCTTTCCGCATCCTCCGTATTTGGTGGTGACGGGCTCGAACCCCGGTCTAATCAAGAAGCGCGTGCTACGCACTGCTGCTCCTTCCCACCTGGCTACGGAGGCGCTGTTACTAGTTGGCTGCAAGTAGATTGACCAAGTGTTATTGAAATAGGGAGCGTTATACGAACAGCAACAGCTTCCATTTCAGTTTGAAGTGGGATATGCTTAGTTGGAATCTTTGAATTTATTAGGATTGCCACACCACCATGGGCAGCATTTGCTGTATTACAACCTCTTCGATAAAGGCAATAGTTCTTTATTGAAGGAGAAATTTGTGAAGTTAGGTAAGTTTCCTGAAGACAAAGAGCAACTGGAGAATACCGGTAAATTACATCATGGATATCATCTGTGTTGCAATGAAAGCCTCTGCAGTTCCATTGCAAAATACAAAGCATTATTTGTGTTTAATTGATGGAGCTGTATCTGACTGCTCTTTGAAGGTGACTGGCTTATGATGTTCTAATTTTGGTTTATCTTTTTTGGAGAAAACTGGCCGACCAGTGTCCATCTCCTCTTCTTCGGCATGGATTTCTAATATTGGATCTTCCTATATAGATGAGACATCTGTATCCATGGTTGTGTCCTGGGTATTTTTCATTGCATTTAAATTTGTAATATCGGATGTAGTAGCACACATTGGAGGAGAAGATGCCGCTGGTATTGTCAGAGGAGTATTATTTGCCTGGTCTGAAAGTTTGGGTTGTTGTTTATGCATACTTGATTGTTGCTCTGAGAGGACAGTTCTAGTCCAGTCAGAAATTGATTTGTTAGTGTGAACTGTGATATCTGTTTGAGTGGAAACTGTTTGGTATTTTTTTTATTACATTAGCATAGGTAATATTTTTGTTTACCGTAGGTGCAACTAGTTTTCTTGGTAGTAGCTGACTTTATTCTCGACCTTGTATATTACAATTTTTTTCTCAGTTTTCCATTTTTCACAAGTTTTGGAATATGCAGGGTGGTCCCCTTTGCAGTTCAGGCACATCATTTTTGTAGCTGAACAGTTGCTCTGATTGTGATCTGGGGGACCCACAATTGGGGCAGACAGGAACTCCTCTGAATACAGTTTGAGAGTGGCAATACTTTTGGCATTTCTAACATCTTAAAGGATTGGGAATGTACAGGCAGGTGCAGCAAAGTAAATAACCTGCTTTCACAGAGGTGGGTAAGTTGGGTGTATTGAAGGTGAGAATAATATTTCTGGTTGGTATAAGTTGATAAGCAAAAATCAAATCCATGGGAGTGCATTGGAAATATAGTTACAGTCATTTGTCTTTTGACTACTGACTATAATTATAAAACAAATAAATAGTTAACATATATTTAATAGTGCCTGTAAAACAAATAAATAGTTTGTTTTTACATAATATAAAAATCTGGAAGAACCTGATTTAAAAAATATTAAAATTGAATACCTTTTTCAATGTCATCATAAAGTTTGTCTATTAGGTTATTTAACCTCTCCCTTTCTTCATATGATAAATCCAATGCATCACAATTTTTCATCCATGCACTCAGGGCACTGAAAAAAATTAGAGACAGTGTTTTAAAAAAAAAAAAAAAAATGTTTTCATTTCGCTAATTATTCACTCATTCTATGGTTTCATCTGTAATAGAAATAACCAATGGAATCCCAATAATTCTATTAAAATGATTATTTATTTTGCAACAGTGTGCATTTTATGAATGCACATTATATTCTCTTCCATACATATTTTTTGTTCAGTGGAAAGTATTATTAGTATTGGTTCATCAGCAGTTACATTGTGGTAGCTAGTGATGAGATTCACATTGAATGTGTCCTTTCAAATATTTTTTTAGATATTAGATAAAGGAAGATATTTCAGTGCAGGAGTTGAAAATGCAAAGAGCATGAGGGGGTTAAGCACATTCAGTATTCTGATGGGCTTATATGAAGAATTGCAGAACAGACTGTTATCCTGGTTAGGTGGAATAGGACCAGCTATCATCTTTTAAGGGCAAATAATGTGATATTGTTGTACATGAGGTACTAATGACAAATGCAGGACAAAAAAAAAAAGTAGCAAGTTAGGATTAAAATTCTGTCCAGATACAATCAGAGGAAGTATGACAACGCGATGAAAACCTTATCAATCAAATTTGGCCTGAAGAAATTTAAGGCCTCATGGGATAGAATTTTTCTCAGGTTGAACTGTTCTGTTTACAGGAGACTTTTTACAATACAAAATATGCTTTAATAGAAGTGGTGCAAGAATACTTGCTGATGCTGTTGAGACAACATTTGGTAGATCAAAAAACTGCTGCTGATAGATTAACAGCAGCCGAATTGGAATATTCGGCTGCTGTTAATCTATCTGCAGCAGTTTTTTGATGTTAATCTGAAAAGCAAGGTGCCAGAAATTTCAATTTCTGCTGGAGAGGTCCTCATTTAACGAGAAAATAAACGGGTTGTGTTAGGCTAACTAAGAGTAAAAACAAGCACATGTATACATGCATATACACTAATGCAGGGAGCACAGTAAATAAATTTGATGAATTTGAAGTACTGGACCAGTCATCAAAGGCAGCGACTATAGAGATATTGGAGACATGGTGTTGCTCAGACATAAGAGATGCAGAATTTGAATATGGGGAATTTGAATAACATATATAAAGAGAGCAGATAGGAAAGGAGGGGGTTAAGCTCTTAGTTACAAAGCACAAAATCTAAGTCTGGACATCCATTTCAACTGTGCAACAAGTTGACATGGGTGGTTTATGCAATGTGCAGTCAGTTTGGTGCAAGTCTGGGGGGGGGGGAAATTAAAAGTGGGAACATGTTAATGACTAATTATGTGGACTAATGACTACGATAAGCATAACAAGCAACTGTACAGACACAGAATGGGCAAGTAAATTAGAATGTCTGATAATGGGGATATTTAACTTTGCAGATATGGAAACTTGTTGATTGGTCACTACACAGTAGCAAAACGTTTATGGACGACTGTTTCCTACACCATTTAGAAACTGATGATGGTTTCAGAAAGCCCTTACCAGGATCTGGAAAGGTTGAGCAGATGGGCTGAGAGGTGGCAAATGAAGTTTAACATTGACAAATGTAAAGTACTACATATGGGAAACAGCAACCCCAGGGTAACGTATCAACTCTGTGGTACTACACTGACAGTGGTGGAGAATGAAAGGGACCTGGGGGTGGTTGTGCAGGCAAATATGAAGTTCTCTGAGCAGTGCAGATGGGCTGCAAGAGTAGCTCATAGTGTATTGTCAATGATATATAGAAATTTTTCTAGCAGGGATGAGGAGGTGATCATTGCCTTGTATAAGGGAACGCCAGAGCTTGCACTTGGGCATCGCGTGACACAGAGACAACCCCCAAGGCAGAATGCGCTGGTCCCGAAGGAACTAGTAGTTGTTGGTGACTCTATTGTCAGGGAAACGGGGAACATGCTTTGTAAAAAAGATAGGTGGAACAGGACTAGGGTATGTCTGCCAGGGGCAAAGGTTGATGACGTTGTAGAGCAAATATCATCTTTTAAGGGCACAAAAGGTGATATAGTAGTACACATTGGCACTAATAATATTAAGAGTAGGAGACCGGCAGAATTACTTAACAAGTACAGGTCACTGTTGAACAAAAGCCGAGAATTAGGGTTGAATTTGAAAGTGTCTGCAATTCTGCCCAGACACGATAGGAGGGAGTATATGATGAGAGCCTTGTCGATCAATTCGGCCCTGGAAAGATTGTGCAAGGCTCAAGGGGTAGAATTTTTTTCAGCCTGGACTGTACTTGTTAACAGGAGAGATTGCTTCTACAGGGATGGGATACACTTAAATAGAAAGGGTGCAAGAATATTTGCTGATGCTATCGAGGCAGTGTTAGGTGGGTCGGAAAACTGCTAGCTTGAGGGGAGACAAAGACCAATAGATTGACAGTAGCCACTGGCAGAGGTGAAAGAGATTCTTGCACTGCTTCTATTAGAATGAGCAGAAGCCTGAAAAACAAGATGCATGGTATTTCAGAGACTGCTGGGAGCCATTGCGGTACAAGTAAACACATGGGTTGTGTTAGAGTAGCTAAGAATAGAAACAGGTGCAGGTATACTTGCATGTACACCAATGCTAGGAGTTTAGTAAATAAATTTGATGAATTTGAGGTATTGCTCAAAACATCGAAGGCAGATATTGTTGGGATATCAGAGACGTGGTGTCACACAGATATAAGGGATGCAGAACTGCAATTTGGGGAGTACAACGTCTACAGAAAGGATAGACAGGATAGGTGGGGGGAGGGGTTATGCTATTAGTTAAGAAACACATAAAAACCAAGGAAGTGAAGTCAGTCGACATCGCTGGACAGTGCAGTGTTGAGTCAGTTTGGTGTGACATAAGCACTGGGAGATCAAAATTGAGAGTAGGAGTGTGCTATAGGCCTAATGACTCTGATGAGTATAATAAGATACTGTACAGGGAAATAGAGTGGGCCAGTAAATCAGAGAGTCTTATAATGGGAGATTTCAATTTCCCAGATATTGATTGGAATTTGGGGGATGGTTACTCACACACTAGCAGGGCTTTTGTGGATTTATTTGGATGATTGTTTTCTACATCAGCATGTTCGGGAGGCAACTAGAGGGAGTAATACTCTTGATTTGATTATCAGCAGTGATTCTTCATGCATTAAGAATCTGCAGATAAATGAACCACTAGGTGGCAGTGATCACAGTGTGCTGAAGTGGGATTTACTCAAAGAGGTAACTACCATTAGGGGTAAAGGGAAGGGTTATTGCTTCCGTAAAGGTGACTACGATGGACTGAGACAGTATTTAAATTCTATACAGTGGGACCAACTGATGATGTTACCAACAGCAAATTCAAAATGGGAAGCATTCAAAGAACTTATCTTGGAAGCTACTAGGCTTTACATACCAACTAAGAAATATTGTTCAAGGTTTAGGCCAAAATGGATGTCAGATGAACTAACGAGGCATATGGTAGAGAAGAAAAATGCATGGGATATTTACAAATTAACACATGACACAGAAGCCTATGATAGATACAAGTTGATATGCAACCAAGTTACAAAGTAGGTTAGGCAGGCGAAGGCAGATTACGAGAAATCCTTGGCAAGGGATGCAAAGAAAAATAGCAAAGAGTTCTTTACTTATGTAAACTCAAGAAGGAAGGGGATGAATCAGATTGGTCCACTTGATATTGATGGGTCACGTGTTGATGATCCTGCTCAGGTAGCTAACAAACTAAATGAATATTTTGCATCGACGTTCACACATGAGGAGTTATTCAGCAAGGGGAATGCCAGAGGTGTATTCAGCTCTAGCAGTAAGCTACAGAATCTTGAAATAACTGGGAGTAAAGTGGAGGAGAAACTGTTGAAGATAAACACAAGAAAGGCACCCGGGGTGGATGGGATCTATCCAGTTATATTAAAGGAGGCAGCAAAGGAAGTAAGCAAACCCTTAGCCATAATTATGAGAGCTTCCTTGGACTCAGGGGAGGTACCCATAGACTGGACATGTGCAAATGTGACCCCAATTCACAAAGGAGGATCAAAGGCTGACACAAGTAATTATAGACCTGTGAGCTTAACTTCTGTTCCAGGAAAATTAATGGAGGCACTGGTTAAAGAAGCACTGCAGGATCATTTAGACAAGACTTCAGTTATAGCTCAGACACAGCATGGTTTTGTTAAGGGGAAGTCTTGCCTGACCAACTTGATTGGATTCTATGATGCAGTCACAAAAGAACTGGATGCAGGGAATAACTTTGATATTATATACTTGGATCTTATAAAGGCTTTTGATACTGTTGCACATGGAAGACTGCTACACAAATTGGAGCAGTGTGACATTGGAGGCAAATTGCTGCTATGGATAAAGGGGTGGTTGAGGGGGAGAAGACAGAGAGTGGTAATCAATGGACACTGCTCATCGTGGACTAATGTTATTAGTGGAGTCCCTCAGGGCTCAGTGTTAGGTCCATTATTGTTTTCTGTATTTATAAATGATATTGATGATGGTATATCAAGCTTAATGTCCAAGTTTGCAGACGATACAAAGGTTGGCAGGGTTGTCAAGGACACTACTGACACTATGCTGCTGCAACAGGATCTGGAAAGGTTGAGCAGATGGGCTGAGAGGTGGCAAATGAAGTTTAACATTGACAAATGTAAAGTACTACACATGGGAAACAGCAACCCTGGAGCAACATATCAACTCTGTGGTACTACACTGACAGTGGTAGAGAATGAAAGGGACTTGGGGGTGGTTGTGCAGGCAGATATGAAGTTCTCTGGACAGTGCAGACGGGCTGCAAGAGTAGCTCATGGAGTATTGTCAATGATATACAGGAATTTTTCCAGCAGGGATAAGGAGGTGATTATTCCATTGTATAAGGCAATGGTCAGGCCACACCTAGAGTACTGTATACAGGTCTGGAGGCCTCATTTCAAGAAGGATGTAGAGCTGCTGGAACAAGTACAGAGAAGGGCAACAAGATTAGTGAATGGAACAAAGGGGTGCTCTTACGAAGAAAGGCTTAAGTTTTGCGAATTACAGTGTCTGGAGACTAGGCACCAGCGAGGTGATCTGATAGAGGTGTAAAAAGCCTTGAATGGTTTGAGCATGCTCAATGCTGATGGGATTCTTCCTCTTGCTCAGAATAATCACCTGAGAGGGCATAAATTCAAATTGAGGAAAGACAGATGTAGGATAGATGTGCGGAAATTTGCCTTTAGCCAGCGGGTGGTTGGTAGGTAGAACAGACTTCCATCCCTTGTCGTGGAAGTTGATAGCCTAAATAAGTTTAAGGCTCAGCTGGACAGGTATTTCGAACAAACAGAGGGGTGAAGTGGAAGTGGTTATTTTTTATTTATTTATTTTACTTTATTTTTTTTTTGGCTGATGCTGCATAAGCTTGCTTTCTTGCATCAAATGCCTCTACTAATGCTAATGCTAAACTGCGGCGCGTGCGAGGTTGGGACATGGTATGAAAAACACCTGATACCAAGCTCCATTAATCAGTGTTACTCTTGTTTTTCAGATGGGAAAGGCAGCGGACTTAAGCAAGTTTGACAAAGGTCAAATTGTAATGGCAAGACGACTGGGTCAGAGAATATCCAAAACGGCATGGCTGGTGGGATGCTCAAGGTCAGCCGTGGTTAGTACCTACCGAAAGTGGTCCAAGGAGGGAAAATCCACAAACCGCTAGTGAGGTGTTGGACGACCATGGCTCATCGATGCTCGAGGTCAGCGAGCGAAGGCACTCCCGGATGGTATGTGGTAACAGAAGGGCGACTGTGGCGCAACTCGTCGGTAACTGGAATGCTGGCTATAGGAGTAATGTGTCATAATACACAGCACATTGAACCCTGTTGAAAATGGGGCTGCATAGCCGAAGGTCGCTCTGAGTGCCCATGCTAACCACGGTTCACCGGTGACAGCACCTACAATGGGCCCGCGAGCATCAAAACTGGACCTTGAGTGATTGGAAGAAGATCATCTGGTCCAATTAATCACATTTCCTGTTGCACTCTGTGGACGGCCAGGTACGTGTGCATCATTTACCTGGGGAAGTGATGGAGCCTGGATGCACCGTGGGACGGAAACAAGCCGGTGGCAATGGTGTCATGCTTTGGTCGATATTCTGCTGGGATACTCTGGGCCAGTCATCCATGTGATGGGCATTTTGACTTCTACCACCTACCTAAACATCATTGCTGACCAGGTACACCCTTTCATGGCAGGTCTTCCACTCTGGCGGTGCTGTCTTTCAACAGGATAATGTGCCATGCCACACCGCCCGGACTGTTCGAGAATAGTTCGCGGAACATGAGGAAGACTTCCAGGTATTGCCCTGGCCTGCAAATTCCACAGACATCAATGCCATTGAGCATCTGTGGTTTGTGTTGGAACAGCAAGTCCAATTTGTGGCATCTCAACCCGTGGCTGAGACGCCGCAGATCGGAGTTACGTGTTGTTATCAGATACCACAAGACACATTTAGAAATCCAGTAGCGTCCATGCCTAGCCGGGTACAAGCTGTTTTGGCTATACGTGGACCAACATATTAGGTAGGTGATCATAATGTTTTGGTTCATCGGTGTATGATTGCACCAATAGCTATTAATTCATATATCAGACAAAAATGGAACTTAACTTTTTTATAGTAAATGGAAAAGGTCAGTCAGTGGTAAAAATCTTAAACAAAATAAATAAAACATTTTTACCTAGTTCCTACACCTTGACCATTAGTTCCTACAAGGGCTATCAAGGAACGAAATCCATCTGGTGTAAACCACTATTTTCAAGATATAAAACATATAGACAATTAAAAATTAATTTAAAAAATTGTAAAAAAAAAAAAAAAAAAAAAAAATACACAATCATTCTTTTATCTTAACTCTTACACATTATTACAATGAAATGATGATGGTATTACTGATTTCTCTTTCCAGTTTTATTTTATATATTTTTTTAAATTCATTAATCCATTGATTTCACTAAAATGTTTTAGTTCTGAATATATAAGATGGTAACCAAAAGTTTCCTTGCCATAGCAACTTGGATGTGGCTCTGCTGGCAGAAGGTAATAATACCAGGGAGTCTTAAATCACTACGCACCAATGTATTTTCGGGAACATATCTAGGTGTCTTATCTTGCTCAGGAATGTGCTGAAACATTCTTCTAGAGATTCCGGAATCTCTAGAAGATATTATGCACCTTTAATCTGATAACAGAGGGGGCATACGTGGATAGTTTTTAATCCTGTATTCACGTCAACTTCTGCAATTAATTAGAATTATTTATGTATTTTTAAAAATATTCAATTTCATGTGTTTTTAGGCACATCAACTTATATGCATAAAGCATATTGTCCCTGCCATGTCTGCCCATTTGTCCACCCACCTGCATGTTAACAATTCAACCCCTTAGTACAGTGTGGTGTCCAGTCTTTTCCCATACAGGGACCATATTCAAAGATAGATTTGTTTTGAGGGCTGCACTGAGTGATTCGAGAAAAAATTGTGTGTTGTTATTTTTTCCATACCTTGTTACATGTAAAAGGAAGTTTCTGTTTTCATGCTACCATTTTTTTTTTTTTTTTTTATATTTAGGCTATATATAAAAAGTGCAAATTCACAACACACTCATGTGCAGCAAATCTGTCTGTAATTTATTTTTTCAGATTTTATTAAAATTATAAAAATATGTTTTTTTTTTTTTTTAAAATACACTTTTGTTTTTTTTTTAAATACTTACTTTAGCTTAATACGAAATTTTTAGAAATCTTCAAGTACCGTGTTAATAGACTAGAAAAGAATAGCGAAAGCTTAAAAAGCGGTACTCACCTTGAAATTAATCTGCGATGGTTTACTTAGGTAGCGTGGTTAATGTTTAAGTTGAATTGTTAAATTTAAAAATTAAAAGGGGAGGGAAGTAGGTAAAAGTTGACTGAGTTAAATAGTCGCAAGGAAATAGAAGTGTACACATCCAATCCTTGGTTGTCATCGAAATAAAAGAAAAGAAAAGAATAGTTAAAAACTGTAAGTGAATCTGGTGAAGCCAATAGTCTTTACGAGGACTTTCGTTAGTTAAAGAACGTCTTCAGTTGGCAATGTGTGGGGAGAGAACGCGCATGGTATTTTAAGAATAAAAAATTATACTCTCGTGATGCCTTTTTTGATATGTGGGAACTTTAATCTCGAGAGGTTCCAAATTGGGGAAAGATTGAAGGGGAGTTTAGAATTTAGAATTTTGAAGTTAGAGTGGTGCTTGCACCATTCAATAACTAGGGCTTCATATTGAAGTATTCTGTAGCTGGATTTTAGTTTAATGATGGAAATGGCAGAGTCGATGAGCGGGTTGTGGTTGTGAGTCTGGGCATGAGTTGTAAGTTCTGTGACAGATTGGTTAGACATGAGACTATGGAAATGGTAGTAGGCACGGGTGTTGGATGTTTTTGATGAGCCAAATTTAGTAGTGGTACTTCCGATATAACATGTGTTGGTTTTGTTGACAATTAATGAGGTATATAATATTATTAAGGTTGTTTGTATGATATTTGTAGGAAACTCAGGCAAAATAGGGAAATCAACTTTTCCACACTATAGCAAATTGGAATTCGCAATAACATCCTCCCCCACATGTTCGGGATTATCAAGTTACACAAAGCTGACCACCCTTTAAGACCAATTGTATCATACAGCAATTCAGCTTTCGCTAATTTATCTTCCTTCCTGGTCAAAATTATAACCCCCCCTTACTAAATTTTCCACATTCAAGATCAATAACACCAATCAAGCTTTTCAAAAAATTAATAATATCATAATATCCGATACAGACATCCTAGCTTCCTATGATGTTACGTCTCTTTACACAAATGTCCATATTCCATTTACTTTACAAGCCTTACGCAAACTCTTAGAAACAGACGATACCTTAACAAAACGTACCTCCCTTTCTATAGACCAACCCTTGAACTCGCCACCCTTCTATTAGAAGCAAGATTTTTTAGATTCAACGGAAAAATCTTCCAACAAATATTTGGCTTGCCAATGGGACTGGGGATTTCGGCCCCATTATCCGAAATCTACCTAGCCGCCAATGAAGGCCAAATTCTACACCCCTTTCCCCCTGAACTAAAACTATATATGCGCTATGCCGACGACATTCTTGTAATAGGCAACAGATCCATTATTGATAACCTCTTCGTAAAACTTAACTCTGTGCATGATAGACTTAAATTCACCCTTGAAATTGGACAAAATAATCAGATAAATTTCCTTAATCTTACTATCTATATAACAGGCACAAAATTAAATACGAAAATTTTCAGGAAAAATACAAACACCGGCAAATACTTACATTTTGCTTCTCATCACCCTCTAAACACTAAAAAGGCAGTTTTATATAACCAAATTCACAATGCACTCAAGTATAGTTCCTTACCCACTGACCTTCACAATGAAATACAGTATATTACTGACAAATTTATATCCAGAGGTTACCCTCACCAACTTATTTTAAATACAATCCTTAACGCTAAAAATAAAATTAAATCTAACACCCCAACTAAAGACAAAAATAAAACAAACATCCGCATAGTCCACCCTTACCACAATGAACTAGCAGGACAGTTCCGACGCCTATTTAACAACACTGATATCTCCCTTGTTTTTTCCACCTAACACAAATTAGGATCCTTCTTCAGTACCTATAAAGACACATACAAATATCCTACAAACGACCTTAATAATATTATATACCTCATTAATTGTCAACAAAACTGCAACACATGTTATATCGGAAGTACCACTACTAAATTTGGCTCATCAAAAACATCCAACACCCGTGCCTACTACCATTTCCATAGTCTCATGTCTAACCAATCTGTCACAGAACTTACAACTCATGCCCAGACTCACAACCACAACCCGCTCATCGACTCTGCCATTTCCATCATTAAACTAAAATCCAGCTACAGAATACTTCAATATGAAGCCCTAGTTATTGAATGGTACAAGCACCACTCTAACCTCAAAATTCTAAATTCTAAACTCCCCTTCAATCTTTCCCCAATTTGGAACCTCTCGAGATTAAAGTTCCCACATGTCAAAAAAGGCATCACAAGAGTATAATTTTTTTATTCTTAAAATACCATGCGCGTTCTCTCCCCACACATTGCCAACTGAAGACGTTCTTTAACTAACGAAAGTCCTCGTAAAGACTATTGGCTTCACCAGATTCACTTACAGTTTTTAACTATTCTTTTCTTTTATTTAGATGATAACCAAGGATTGGATGTGTACACTTCTATTTCCTTGCGACTATTTAACTCAGTCAACTTTTACCTACTTCCCTCCCCTTTTAATTTTTCAATTTAACAATTCAACTTAAACATTAACCACGCTACCTAGTAAACCATCGCAGATTAATTTCAAGGTGAGTACCGCTTTTTAAGCTTTCGCTATTCTTTTCTAGTTTACTTTAGCTTTTAAATGCTTACTTTAGAAAATTTACAACCTGAAAAAGATCGCTGCTTTTTAATATGTTGAAAACCCAGGTGAATAGATAAATACACCTAATATTGAAAATATTTGAAAATTTAATAAGTACAATTCACGATATCATTTACTGAACAAAATTTAACCTTCAATGGGGTAACTGAGGCTGGATATTTTTAGATAATTGTTCAAAATTTGGTTGAAAATTTTTCACGACAATTCTAAATATGGAATGAAGATGCTCGCCTGTTATTGTTTATTTTTAAATATTTGATTTCAGGCGTGAAAAAAAATTTGCTTGCAAACATATGTTGATCTAAACAAAGTAGCCATTTTTATGACATTTCCTTTTATTAGCGAAAATCTTCAGATGGGAGAGCCTCAAAATTCAAGTAGTTTATTTATGCAGTCCATATACTGTACTTATTTTTGAAACTTGTTTAGACTTGAAGATTAATAATAATAATTTAAAATACAATAACAATTTTAAGTTGCAAGCTGGGATTGTAGTTTTCAGCCACAGAAGTAAATGGGTTCTCAAACAAGCTTATGTCTTTTTCATGGGATCTTATATCAGCAAATCGGCTTTCAAACTTGTCAAAAAAGTAATTGTAATAATGAGAGGAAACAATTCTTTGGAAATTTGTTTCTTCTTTAGCTCAGAACATTCAAAGCGAACTAAACTGTCTTGTTCAATCTGGGATTTAATAATAGCAACTTATTCTGAAATGATTTGATGTCACCAAACAAATCAGACCAATTTTCCTTCCCCTTGTAGTTTTAAATTAAGAGCATTAAAATTACTGGAAATGTGTGTATGAATGCAAAATCAAACAGCCACTCCATATTTGATAGTTGTTTTATTGGTTTCCTTTTTTTCTGTCATAAAAATATCAATTTCACGACGTAGTTTAAAGAAATGATATAATACTTTGCATGATTAAGTCATCTCACTGCACAATATAAAATTACATTTTTGTATTCAGTTTCAGTTTCTGAAAGAAACCGTTGAAATGTTTGGTGATTAAGGCCATGTGATCTTATAAAATTTACAGTTCAAATAATCACATTCATAACGTGTTGGAGATCCAATACTTTCCCATAAAGATCACATGGCATTTTGATGCACAACGCAGTGAATTCCAATTAGTGTTTCAGCTCTGATATCTATAATTTTCTTGGTTATTCTACTCATAAGCCCAATCATGTTTTTACCAATCATATTTTTTTCACCACCAGTTGTGACTCCTCTCAGGTTTTTAATATTTAATCCTAACTTTCCAATAGATTTGCAAAAATTTTCAAAGAGATTTACCTGTAGGTTTTCCGTGCATACTCTGTAGATAGATAAATGTTCAACTGGTACAAAATTATCATTAATTCCACGTATGAAGATAAGGAGTTGGACTGTGTAATTTAGATTAGTACTGTCACTCAGTGCCACACTAAAATATTTCATTTGGTTTATGTTTTGCAAAAGTTGTTGGAACAAATTCTTTCCATATCTTCTACTCTTCACATAATTAGTTTGTCGAGACAAACTAATGTCTTATTTCACTGTTCGTTTCTCCGGACAAATTTCTTCCACAACTTTTAAAAAACAATGCTTAACAAATTCACCATCACTGAAGGGTTTACTTTCAAAAGCAATAAAATGTGCAACTTGATAACTGGCACTTGTTTCACATTTTCAGTCTGTTTTGTTGTTTTCTTAATTTGTTTTGTAACTTTGAACACTTTTCTTTTCGCAGTACTCCTTTATGTTGACCATAAGATTTATGTTTGGAATCATAGTGTCATTTTAAATTATATTCTTTAAAAACCCACTCAGTCTCCTTACACACCAAACACACTGCTTTTTCGTGGTAATCAGTGAAGAAATAGTCTTTAGTCCACCTTTGATCAAAATCACGACACTCCAAATTGATTTTTCTCTTTTGGAACATTTTTAAGGATGATTTTTTTTTAATTCAATACAAATTACTATTATTAACCATATGGTGATGAAGCAAAGGCTTTTGCTGTACAATTAAAAAAAAAAGAAAAAAAAAAAAAAAAAAAAAGAGTTATCCTGTGTGCATGTAAGAGAGAGAGAGAGTCAGTAGCAGAATGGAATCACCAAGAAAGAGAAGGATGGTGATATCCAGCTCAGGATCAATACAATGAACAAAATTATATCAAAACAGTAGAATTTCACGATATGAAAATATCGATACGAACATATGACTGTATGAACAAATTTACATATTTCATACATCGAGCTCGACGCTTGCATGCCTGTACATGCAGTAGCGTGACTCTTTGAAATGCTGTTTTACTTCACTTTCTGCATGGGCCGTATAAAAATTATTCGTGGGCAGACTGGACCTCGCAGCAATAGTAGATGGATTTTCATTAAATTTTATATTTCGCTTTTAGAAAGATTTGTCAGGTCATCACAAATTTCACTAAAATTGAAGCAATAGAAACTCAGCAAACATATATATATTTTTTTCTTGTCTGTTCATGTGTAATAATCAGACTCTCAGTGGTAGTGGCTGGACTTAAAATGAAGTTTTTACATTTGGCTCATTTACAAAAATTATTTAACTGAAACTGGACCAAAATCTGATAATCATCATGTCTTTGTCTGTCATCATGAGGATTTTTGTGAATTTTTATTTTTGGCTCTTTTAAATCATCATCAGCAATTTTCTATCCACTGCAGGATGAAGGCATCTACAGCAACTTTCCAGTGTCTTCTGTTTTGTGCAATGGCCATCCATTTAATAGCTACAAACTTGTGAAGTTAATCTGTCCATCTCTGTCGTTGCCTTCCAGGTTTTATTCTAGCTCCTCTTGGGTACCATTCTGTTATTTTCTTAATCTATCTGTCATCATGTCTGCGAGCTATGTGTCCTGCCCAAGAGCATTTTAGTTCTTTAGTTTTAAAAGAACTCTTTATTGCATACAAGAATACAATAAAGATAGGAATGTCTTTACTTGAGTTTGCTGCCTGATCCATGTGTTTCTCAACAGTCTAATTACTAATATAATTCTTTCCATTCTTCGCTGTGTAGTTCTCAGCTTCTCTTCCATTCTTTTGGCGAGTGCCCAAGTTTCACTTCCATAAGTCATGGTGGGGGAGCATACATTGGTTCCATATTTTAAGTTTCAGAAAAACTGAGATATTGCTCTTTAGTATGTGACTATATTTCCTGAATGCTACCCATCCAAAATTTATTCTTATCTTGACTTCCAGCCATTATTACAGCTAATGACGTGTCCCAGATAAGTACATAAATCCAGCTTTTCAATTACTGCTGCTTCAATCATTATATCCCTTTGGGGCATACTTGTTCATCATTACCTTTGTTTTAGCCACTCATCTTTAGTCCAAAATCCTTACTAACTCTGCATAACTGATTAATATTGTCCTCTAATTCAACAGACACTACTCTTTGTGGACTAATGTTATTAGTGGAGTCCCCCAGATTTCAGTGTTGGGTTCATTATTGTTTGTTGTATTTATTAATGACATTGATGATAGTATATCAGGTTTAACGTCCAAGCTTGCAGATGATACAAAGGTCGGCAGTGTTGTTAATGACACTAATCACAGTACGCTGCTGCAACAGGATCTAGAAAAGTTGAGCAGATGAGCTCTGAGGTAGCAACTGAAGTATAACATTGACAAATGTAAAGCACTGCATATGGGAAGCAGCAACCCCAGAGTAACATATCAACTGTGTGGTACTACACTGAGAGTGGTAGAGAGTGAAAAGGACCGGGGATAATTGTGCAGGCAGATATGAAGTTTTCTGAGCAGTGCAGATGGTCTGCAAGAGAATCTCATGGTGTCTTGTCAATGATATACACAAAGTTTTCTAGAGGAATGTGGAGGTGATTTTCCCCTTGTATAAGGCAATCGTCGGGTTACACCTTGAGTACTGTATATAGGTATGAAGGCGTCATTTTAAGAAGAACGTAGAACTGTTGGAAAGAGTACAGAGAAGGGCAACAAGTTTAGTGAATGGAACAAAGCGTTGCTCTTATGAAGAAAGGATTTAAGTTTTTCAAATTACAGTGTCTGGAGACTAGTCACCTGCAATGTGATTTGATTGAGGCGTATAAAGGCTTGAATGGTTTGACCATGCTCAATGCTGATGGGATTCTTTCTCTTGTTCAGGATAATCGCCTGAGAGGGCATAAATTCAAATTGAGGAAAGGCAGTTGTGGGACAGATGTGTAGAAGTTTGCCTTTAGCCACTGGGTGGTCAATTGCTGGAACAAACTTTCATCTGTCATTGTAGAAGTTGATAGCTTAAACAGATTCAAGGCAGAACTAGGCAAAACTATGAGAAGGGTGTTTTTTTTTTTTGCTGATGCTATACTAGCTTGCTTTCTTGCATCATGTGTCTTTGCGAATGCTAATTATGTTTAAGTTTAAGGTGGCACGAGGAGACACTTTATGGGAGTTCCTCCAAGTGTTTTCAATTTAAGCAATTTATCCAACTTCTTGTGTTTGGTTGTAGTAGTGGCATGTGATGCAAAAAAGCAAGCTTATGTAGCAAAAAAAATTCACATATCCATTCTCCCAAAAAGTTTGTTCAGTTGCTCCTTGAATTTATTTAGGCTATTAACTTCCACAATGGTGGAAGTTTGTTCCAGCAATCAACTACCCGGTGGCTAAAGGCAAATTTCCATACATCTCTTCTATAGATGTTTTTCTAGAATCTTTCCTCAATTTGAATTTATGCCCCCTCAGGTTCGTAATCTGAGCAAGAGGAAGAATCAGAATTGAGCCTTCTCAACCGATTACCTGCTCTGGCAGCCTGTGTACATTGCTCAGAAATCTTCATATCTGACTGCAAAATTACTCCCAGGTCTTTTTCATTTTCTACAACCCTAAGTGTAGAACCACACAGTTGGTATGTTTCTCTGGGGTTACTTCTACCCATAAGCAGTACTTTGCATTTGTTAATGTTAAACTTCAGTTGCCACTTCTCCGCACATAATCTGAGGTACCTCTGAAGCCCACTGTGTTGTTTACTGGCAGTCTGATGCATGCACTATCCAGATAGATTTCTGGCTGAACTTGTATCCCCCAGGAAGTTGAGTACAATAGCAGGGAATAAAAACAGCAGGGTATTTGTACAGTTCATCTGTGCTCAAGAGGAAGAAGAGGGTGAGATTATGGCATCCTTTGATGTAGTTTCTTTTTTCACATGTATACCTGTCAAGCACGGCTTGGATTGTGTGTGGAATGCTTTGAGTAGGGATGGTACTTTGAAAGATAGGAAAGCCCTAAGTGGTGAAGTTATTTGTGAAGGTGTTGGCTTATGTACCAGCACGTTCACAGAGTGGCCATGGGTTCACCTATTAGTACAATTATAGCCAACTTAGCTATAGAAGAATTTGAAGATAGGATGTTGGAGAGCTCTAGTCCACCCCCATTACGTGCATGGAAGAGATACGTTGATGACACGTTCGTGATGATACAAAGAGGACATGAAATAGAAATACTCAAGTGGTTGAATAGCGGTTCACCTATATTCGGTTTACTTCAGAGGTTGAGCAACAGGGGTCCCTTCCATTCCTAGATGTGCGTGTATATAGAAAAGGCCGACACTTAAAAACTAAGGTTTACAGAAAACCTACGTGGGGAACCAATACACACACTTCAAAACAGCTCAGGCCAGTTGCCACAAAAGTAATGTAGTTAAGGCCTTACTGGAAAGGGTGGGGGTCCCACTGCTCCTTGTCTGAAGAGAGAGGTGACAAGATTAAACGTGGTACAACGGACCTAGTAACATGCGGTTACACCCAGAGCACCATTGAGAGGTGTTTAAGAGGTATGAACAGCCGCAGGAATGCTTTTCCACCTGTTTCCACCACATACATCCCCTACTATCCAGCATTTCGGAACCCATTTCCTGTATTTTATGTTTGTGTAAGATACGTTGTGTGCAGCTGCCAGGTTGGAGGCTGCATACAGTAGTGTCCGCAACTAAAGATCCTATTGTGGGTAATGACACTAGTGGGGTCATATGAAATTGAGTGTCCTGATTTTGGGAGAAACGAAACGCAGACTGCGGGATCGCCTGGGGGAACACAATAGAGCCTTTAAGACTGCAAATTACGGAGGTTCAGTTGTAACGGAACATGCCTGGGAAACTGGGCATGGCATTACTGCTAAAGAAGCCATGATCGTGGTAAGGCACATGACTTTTGGAACCAGAAATGGCTGGAGAGATTAAGAATAAGTTCGTCTGAGCGCTACAGTCTTAATAGGGATAAGGGCTGTCGCATTCATCCACTCTTTGAAGCCCTTATCCTACAAAGAGGCGAATGGTTTAGAGTGAACCAGATCGTTTAGAATTGGAACCAGAACGGTTATGTTCTGGTTCCAATGCACGAGAAGTGAACCATGTGCAGACACCATAGTTCAGCTGCAGACCTGCTGGGACATATGTGGTACATATAGATTGTCGGTCATCCTGTAACCACTATAGCTGATAAAGGTGGCCACTGCTGCCAAAAGCACCTGTGTTAGTTGTTCTAGTGATTTTAAACAACTTTTATCACTTTTAATTTTATATATTTTATTGTATTTTATTATACAGTTATAAGGTCAGTACGTATGTATTTATTTTATTTTATTTTATATTATCATAATAAAGGCATTTTACAGATTTGAGTCAATGTTATTTAGTAGCATTACAGATGAATTGTATGATATCAAAATAATTTTTTTGCAGCCAGTTCCTTTGTAACCACATCATAGTATTCAATCAAATTTGTTAGACAAGATGTTCCCTTAAACTCATGCTGTGTCAGAATTATCACTGCAGTGCTGTCTAGATGATGCTGCAATGCATCTTTAACCAGTGATTCCATTATTATAACCAGAACAGAAGTTAAACTAACTGATCCCCAATTACTAGTATTTGATGGCACAAGGGCAGCTGAGGCCAAAATGTGCCAGGTCCTATATTATTATCCTCAAATAATATTTGTTCGTTTCTGGTATCAAAGGAATTCATATATATGTATTTGTTTCAGAAATGTATAAAGTTCAGCTAGGTTAGCAGTGTTTCCAATCATGTGGGTAAGCGATAATAGTTCTTGCAGTTTTGATTGGGAGTGGAAAGTACTTTTGCTGAAATGGGAATACTGAGGACAATCTAAAAGTACATGCTTGACTGTAAGTGGTAATATGTACAATGGGTGCATTGAGGTGTGTCTGCCCCCATGAGCAGAAACATGTGTTAGGTGCATATGTCCATACCCTTATTCTTGCTATTATTATTTAGTAGCATTACAGATGCTATTAAAATTCTTGCTAGTACAAGTCAGTCCTCGTATAGCACGATAGTTGTGTTCCTAGAAACCCTCGCGCAATATAAACAACAGGCCCTATGGGAAAAATAGGGTTAGGTGCTGACCACCCAAGATTCAACACACATTGGTAACCAAAACATTACCAAACACAATAAATAACAGTAATAAAATACGTATTTTATAACGATTAAAATACGTAATAAAAAATATTATAATTTTTTATATTTTTTATTATTATTATATTATATTTTATTATAATATAATAAATAATAAAAAATACCTAAGTATTTTTTACGAATAAAATACTTACGTATTTTATTACGACTATTACGTAATAAAATATTGCTAATGCTTTTGCTTCTATCATAAGCAAACTTGTTTTTTTGTTTGATTTTCTATCCAAAGAGATGACAGCCGTTCCATCTCTTCCAATTCTTTGTGTCTTAATCTAATGGTTTTTAATTACACTTTTGAGTTGTTCCTGCTATGAAAGTTGTTTTTATTTTCTCTGCATTCTTTGTAATTCTCGGCGTTGCCTCATTTAGGTCTGTAGCACGTGCAATATCACATGATCTTTCATTTCGCTCAAAGCGTTTCACAATTTCATATTTTTTCTCTATCGACAGAGGAGGACTGGCCATAAGCCTTGCTGGGGAAACCCCGGTGGGCCAGAGTGATTTTGGCCATAAACCATAGTATGAGGCCACTATAAATTTTCCCGGGTAAGAATTTTTGCCCCAGTCCACCTCTGTTCTGTTTATCGATATTGCTTTTCTTTTTCTCTCTGAATCTGCAGTGTCTTCACCAGGACACTTCCTTTTAACACCTTTTATGTATTTTAGTAATTTTTAGGGAATAAAGCACAATTACAAAATGAGGAGGCATGCTTGATACACATAAACAAAGCTGCATGCGTGTAGCAGCTGAATAAACAACACCGTAAAGGCAGAGATACACTATTAACACCTCACATTTTACTAGAGCACATTTCTGGGGGTTACTACCATAAAACAATAAAAACAATTTCCAGTTGCATTTCTGCTAGTGGAATCTGTTATAAACTGGTAGTAAACTCGATCTAATTGCACTTGCGATTATACTGATAGCTAGAATTGTGTGGGTTACGAGAAATGGTGATTCTGCCATTTCTTGTAAAAATGGTTCGAATGCCATTTCTTGTAAACACAAAGGCGAATCGTGCATAAGCGAATTCGGTTCGTGTTACATTATATAACACAAACCAAATTCGCTTATGCATGATTAAGATATCGTTCCCCTATTTATAAATAGTGTAGTGTAAACACGTGTTATACGAGGACTGACTGTACAACTATTTTGTCTGAAGCTGGAAATCCATAATGCTGGTTCTTTGATTTGGAGCAATTTGTTTGACTTCCATATTTCTGACCACTGAAATGTACAGATTTTTTTTTTTTATATGCTTCAAATAATTTATATATGGTACTTTGTAATTTTCTGGTGTTGTACTGTTTGGTTTTTTGGCTACCTGATCTGCTCTCTCATTATCTACGATACCAGAATGGCCTGGAATCCAGCAGAATTTCAGTGAATGATTCCTACTTCATAGATGGTTTAAACAGGAAATAATTTGTTTTTTAATGGGAGGTGATATTGAAAACTGATTGCCCAATGCAGACACTGCACTCATGGATTCTGTTAGCACTGTCGAAAGCGTTAATATTCTGTAAGGCCAATCTAATCACATAACTCTGCAGTATAACTGCTACATTCAACCAGTAGTGATATGGAGGTTGTAAGACAGCTGTGGCACCAATGGCAGAACCTGTTTTTGAGCCATCTGTATATATTATGCAACTTTGCATATTGTTGAGGGCATGTTCATTATGTAGTTGTTTGATATTTTCATCTGGCAGGGATTTCTTCCCCCATTGTTGAAAGTAGGTATCACAATGAGGGAGATTTACAGACCAGGGTGGAATCAGGAACATCGGTGTCTTGAAGTATGTTATCAAAGTCAGTATTCCAGGTGTGAAGCAAATCTTTTATTCTAATGCCAGAACGTCTATTTTCAGCCTGTTTACTGTTATAGAATTCTGTTCATTCAGGCTTGGTAAGAAACGGCGTAACAGGATGGACTGAAAGGCTCTCAATTTTAGTTGCATAATTAAGAAGCAGCATTTTCCTTCTAAGGTGAAGTGGAAGTTCATGTGCCTCTACATACAGACTCTGGACAGGGGATGTCCTAAACGTGACCAGAGCAGTACGAAGGGCACTATGTTGGATGGAATTAAGTCTGATTAATGCGCTTTTCCTAGCAGAATCATATACAACAGCACCATAATCTAAACGAGACCTGATAGCACGATACAAATGTAATAGAGTGTATCTATCAACATCCCATGTAATAGCAGAAATGGACCTAAGTATATTAAATTTCTTTAAACAAACAGTTTGGAGGTAAGTGATATATGAAACAAAGTTAAGTTTGGTGTCCAATATAAAACCTAGGAAACGAAGATTACTGGTGAGAGGAATCAAATGGTTTTTTAATCTGAGTTCCGGTTCTGGGTGTAGCTTACATTTTTTGCAGAAGTGAACTGAATTGTTTTTTGTTCTGATAAACAATATCCATTCTGCAATGCCCATGTCTCCAACTTATTTATGGAAAGTTGCAGCTGTCTTTCAATGGTACGAATGTTTTTGTGAAAAACAAGATATAGTAAGATCATACATATATAGTTGTACAGTACTGGAGATGTTCTGTGTTATGGTGTTCAGTCTAAGTGAAAAAAGGGTAGAGCTAAGTACTGATCTTTCTGGGACACCTTCTTCTTGCATTAGAGGGTGTTTAATGACAGTACACTACTGCAACAAAGCCAGATGTGTTCAAAAGCTGCTAAGTGGTGGATTTTTAGCATTAGCATTAGTTGAGGCATATGATGCAAGAAAGCAAGCTTATGCAGCATCAGCCAAAAAAAAAAAAAAAAAAAAAAAATCCCTTCCACTTCACCCCTCCGTTCGTTCGAAATACCTGTCTAGCTGAGCTTTAATTTTATTTAGGCTATCAACTTCCACAACAAGGGATGGAAGTCTGTTCTACCATCCAAATACCCGCTGGCTAAAGGCCAATTTCCGCACATTTATCTTTCCTCAATTTGAATTTATGCCCTCTCAGGTGATTATTCTGAGCAAGAGGCAGTATCCCATCAGCATTAAGCATGCTCAACCCATTAAAGGCTTTGTACACCTCTATCAGATCAACTCGCCGGTGCCCAGCTCCAGACACTGTAATTTGCAAAACTTAAGCCTTTCTTCGTAAGAACAATCCTTCGTTCCATTCACTAACCTTGTTGCCCTTCTCTGTACTCGTTCCAGCAGCTCTACATCCTTCTTGAAATGAGGCCTCCAGACCTGTGTACAGTACTCAAGGTGCAGCCTGACCATTGCCTTATACAAGGGAATAATCACCTCCCTATCCCTGCTAGAAAAATTCCCGTATATCATTGATAAGACACCATGAGCTACTCTTGCCGCCCGTCTGCACTGCTCAGAGAACTTCCTATCTGCCTGAAACCCCCAGGTCCTTTTCATTCTCTACCACTGTCAGTGCAGTACCACAGAGTTCATACGTTGCTCTGGGTTTGTTGATTCCCATATGTAGTACTTTACATTTGTCAATGTTAAACTTCATTTGCCACCTCTCAGCCCATCTGCTCAACCTTTCCAGATCCTATTGCAGCAGCATAGCATCAGTAGTGTCCTTAACAACCCTGCCAACCTTTGTATCGTCTGCCAACTTGGATATTAAGCTTGATATACCATCATCAATATTATTTATAAATACAGAAAACAACAATGGACCCAACACTGAACCCCGAGTAACTCCACTAATAACATTAGTCCACGATGAGCAGTGTCCATTAATTACCACTCTCTGTCTTCTGCCATTCAACCATCCCTTAATCCATAGCAACAATTTGCCACCAATGCCACACTGTTCCAATTTATGCAGCAGTCTTCCGTGTGCAACAGTATCAACAGCCTTTCTAAGATCCAAATATATAATAACAAAGTTATTCCCTACATCCAATTCTTTTGTGACTACATCATAGTATCCAATCAAATTGATCAGGCAAGACCTTCCCTTAAAACCATGCTGTGTCTGAGCTATGACTGAATTCTTGTCAAGATGATCCTGCAATGGTTCTTTAACCAGTGCTTTAACAAAGGCGGATAAAAGGCTGACACAAATAATTATAGTCCTGTGAGTTTAACTTCTGTTCCAGGAAAAATTAATGGAAGCATTAGCTAATGCTTCCATTAGCTAATGGAAGCATTAGCTTCCATTGGAAAATCAATGGAAAATTAATGGAAGCATTAGCTAATGCTTCCATTAATTTTCCTGGAACAGAAGTTAAACTCACAGGACTATAATTATTTGTGTCAGCCTTTTATCCTCCTTTGTGAATTGGGATTACATTTGCACATCTCCAGTCTGTGGGTACCTCCCCTGAGTCCAAGCAAGCTCTCATAATTATGGCTGACGGATTGCTTACTTCCTTTGCTGCCTCCTTTAATATAACTGGATAGATCCCATCCACCCCAGGCGCCTTTCTTGTATTTAACTTCAACAATTTCTCCCTCACTTTACTCTCAATTATTACAATATTATCTCGCTCACTGCCAGTGTTTACTTCATCTATGGCATTCCCCTTCCTGAATAACTCCTCAGTGTGAATGTAGATGCAAAATATTGATTTAGTTTGTTAGCTACCGAAGCAGAATCAGGTAGCTAACAAGATTTTCATATTTATTGAATTGAAATTGTTTTTCTAAAACTTTTGATTTAAATTTAGTAGTATAGCGTTATTTTCTGATTAATCTGGTATATTTATTCTTTACTCAGCCTTGTAATTGCATAAAAGTATCGGTAAGGGTATCATATCCACGTGTTGCAAGTTGCAGCTCCGCTGAATGAGAAGTTTTTTAGCCATAGTTAGCTGCTTTATTGACCAATTGATACATCAAATTATTTTCTATAAGTAGCTTATAGACCTAGTCAGGATCGTTAGTTTATTCTGAATTGAGATAGCGAGATTTGGAAGTTAATTAATACTTAAGTATCCGTAGATTTATTGTTCATAATTTGTGCCACTGTTATACGATACAACGTTATATCCAGAACTAGATAGAGTTACTATAGTATAGTATATAATATAATATTCTCAATTAATCAGCAAAATCTATTAAATTTGTTAAACTTCACTGTCAATTAAATTGTACTTTTAACTAAATACATATAACGACTTAGATTACAAATGTAACATAAATAATTAAAACATAACTTGATACGGAAGTTATATAAACGGAACTCGTAGATATTTGATACTGAAAAATAAATATAGCGTTATAACTGTGTTGGGATACAAGTTTAGGGTTATAATTTTGTTCTGAAATTGAAATTTTACTGAAATTAAATCGAAATCATGACTCAGACGAAAGCAGCAAATCAAAAGGCTCAAGCTAATGGGAATGCTGTGGCTCAGAGGAGAACTGAGGGGGGCAGTTGCCCTCTGAATCACAGCCTTTTAAAATGCACTGCTTGCATGATGTTTGTGGAGCAATCGGGTACGGGACATGATACTGCCATGGGGGATGTCTTTGTGTGTGTGCGATGCAAGGAGTGTAACGAAATTAGATGACAACTCAGCGTTGTTATGGGCCTATATGAGAGCTTAAAGGACAGGGTGGATGCCCTCGAAGGATCTAAAGTGAGGGCCCATCAAGCTCTCAGGTGCCCACATCAGGGACAGAGCTTGCACTTGGTCATCGCGCAACACAGCAGCAACCCCCAAGGCACAATGCGCTGGTCCCACAGGAATTAGTAGTTGTTGGTGACTCTACTGTCAGGGAAACGGGGAACATGATTTGTAAAAAGGATAGGTGGAACAGGACCAGGGTATGTCTGACTGAGGCAAAGGTTGATGATGTTGTAGAGTGGATAAGGGCACAAAAGGTGATATAGTTGTACACGTTGGCACTAATGATATTAAGAGGAGGAGACCGGCAGAATTACTTAACAAGTACAGGTCACTGTTGAAAAAAAGCTGTGAATTAGGGTTGAATTTATGTAGAAAATATGTAGAATATTATGTAGAAAAGCATGTTTGGGGGTTGGCGAGCAAAGCGACAAGGCCCCCTAGTATAAATTATAAGTATTATAATATATATATATTATTTATAATTTTTAATTTTTTAAATATTTATATATATTTATAATATATGAGTATAATAGTGATGTAGTGTGCTGCAAAATTTTAACGCCTTTAAAAGTGTGTCGTGACAAAGAAATGGTTGAGAAAGGTACTAGTCTTTTTGTTCCAACTAAGAAATACTGCTCTAGGTTCAGGACCAAATGGATGTCAGATGACTTAATGAGACTAGTGGCAGAGAAGAAAAATGCATGGGATGCACATAAATTGTCAGGTGACACAGAAGCCTAATGTAGATACATGCTAATCTGTATTCAAGTCACAAAGAAGATTAGGCAAGCAAAGGCCGAGTAAAATCTTTGGCTAAGGATGCAAAGAAAAAACAGCAAAAACTTTACTTATAAGCTCTAAACGGAAGGGAATGAATCAGATTGGTACATTTCACATCAATGGTTTGACTGTAGATGATCATTCTAATTTAGCTGCCGAACTAAATGAGCATTTTGCATCTACATTCATACATGAGTTATTCAAGGAGGAGAGGCCAGATGTTTATCAAACTCCAAGAGAGAATTAAATGATTTTGTAATAACTAAGAGCAAAGTGGAGAAGAAATTGTTGAAGTTAAACATAAGAAAGGCACCTGGGGTGGATGGGATTTATCCAGTAAAGGAGGCAGCAAAGGAAGTAAGCAAACCCTTAGCCATAATTATGAGAGCATCCTTGAATTCGGGGGAAGTCCCCATGGACTGGAGATGTGCAAATGTATCTCCAATTCACAAAGGGAGATCAAAGTGTGATATGAGTAATTACAGACCTGTTAGTTTGACTTCTGTTTCAGACAAAATAATGGAGACATTGGTTAAAGAAGCCCCGCAAGATCATCTAGACAAGAAAACAGTAATAATTCAGACACAGCATGGTTTTGTGAATGGGAAACCTTGTCTGACCAATTTGGTTGGATACTATGTGGTCACAAAGGACTGGATGCAAAAAATAACTTTGATATCATATAGTTGGATTTCAGGAAAGCTTTTGATACTATTGCACATGGAAGACTACTGTACAAATTGTAGCAGTATGGTATTAAGGGCAAGTTGCTACAATGGAGAAAAGGATGGTTGAGTGGGAGAAGACAGAGTGGTGATCAATGTGTACTGCTCTTCGTGGACTAATGTTATTAGTGGTGTCCCTCAGGGTTTGGAGTTGGGCCCATTGTTATTTTGTATATTTATCAATGATATTGATAAAGGTATATCAAGCTTAATGACAAAGTTTGCAGATGATACAAAGGTTGGCAGGGTTGTTAATACCAGCAATGACAGTATGCTGCTGAAACAGGATCTGGAAAAAGTTGGGTAGAAGGGCTGAGAAGTGGCAACTGAAGTTTATAATTGACAAATGCAAAGTCCTGCATACGGGTGCAGTAATCACAGAGAAATTAGCATTAGCATTAGTAGAGGCATTTGATGCAAGAAAGCAAGCTTATACAGCATTAGCCAAAAAAAAAAAAAAAAAAAACCCACTTCCACTTCACCCCTCTGTTCGTTCAAAATACCTGTCCAGCTGAGCCTTAAACTTATTTAGGCTATCAACCTCCACCACAAGGGATGGAAGTCCGTTCCACCAACCAACCACCCGCTGGCTAAAGGCAAATTTCCGCACGTCTATCCTACATCTGTCTTTCCTCAATTTGAATCTATGCCCTCTCAAGTGATTTTTCTGAGCTAGAGGAAGAATCCCATCAGCATTGAGCATGCTTAAACCATTCAAGGCTTTATACACCTCTATCAGATCACCTCGCTGGTGCCTAGTCTCCAGACACTGTAATTTGCAAAACTTAAGCCTTTCTTCGTAAGAGCACCCCTTTGTTCCATTCACTAATCTTGTTGCCCTTCTCTGTACTCGTTCCAGCAGCTCTACATCCTTCTTGAAATGAGGCCTCCAGACCTGTATACAGTACTCTAGGTGTGGCCTGACCATCGCCTTATACAATGGAATAATCACCTCCTTATCCCTGCTGGAAAAATTCCTGTATATCATTGACAATACTCCATGAGCTACTCTTGCAGCCCGTCTGCACTGTCAGAGAACTTCATATCTGCCTGCACAACCACCCCCAAGTCCCTTTCATTCTCTACCACTGTCAGTGTAGTACCACAGAGTTGATAAGTTGCTCTGGGGTTGCTGTTTCCCATGTGTAGTACTTTACATTTATCAATGTTAAACTTCATTTGCCACCTCTCAGCCGATGTGCTCAACCTTTCCAGATCCTGTTGCAGCAGCATAGTGTCAGTAGTGTCCTTGACAACCCTGCCAACCTTTGTATCGTCTGCAAACTTGGACATTAAGCCCGATATACCATCATCAATATCATTTATAAATACAGAAAACAATAATGGACCCAACACTGAGCCCTGAGGGACTCCACTAATAACATCAGTCCACGATGAGCAGTGTCCATTGATTACCACTCTCTGTCTTCTCCCCCTCAACCACCCCTTTATCCATAGCAGCATTTTGCCTCCAATGTCACACTGCTCCAATTTGTGTAGCAGTCTTCCATGTGCAACAGTATCAAAAGCCTTTCTAAGATCCAAGTATATAATATCAAAGTTATTCCCTGCATCCAGTTCTTTTGTGACTGCATCATAGTATCCAATCAAGTTGGTCAGGCAAGACTTCCCCTTAACAAAACCATGCTGTGTCTGAGCTATAACTGAAGTCTTGTCTAAATGATCCTGCAGTGCTTCTTTAACCAGTGCCTCCATTAATTTTCCTGGAACAGAAGTTAAGCTCACAGGTCTATAATTACTTGTGTCAGCCTTTGATCCTCCTTTGTGAATTGGGGTCACATTTGCACATTTCCAGTCTATGGGTACCTCCCCTGAGTCCAAGGAAGCTCTCATAATTATGGCTAAGGGTTTGCTTACTTCCTTTGCTGCCTCCTTTAATATAACTGGATAGATCCCATCCACCCCGGGTGCCTTTCTTGTGTTTATCTTCAACAGTTTCTCCTCCACTTTACTCCCAGTTATTTCAAGATTCTGTAGCTTACTGCTAGAGTTGAATACACCTCTGGCATTCCCCTCGCTGAATAACTCCTCATGTGTGAATGTCGATGCAAAATATTCATTTAGTTTGTTAGCTACCTGAGCAGGATCATCAACACTTGACCCATCAATATCAAGTGGACCAATCTGATTCATCCCCTTCCTTCTAGAGTTTACATAAGTAAAGAACTCTTTGCTGTTTTTCTTTGCATCCCTTGCCAAGGATTTCTCGTAATCTGCCTTCGCCTGCCTAACCTCCTTTGTAACTTGGTTGCATATCAACTTGTATCTATCATAGGCGTCTGTGTCATGTGTTAATTTGTATGTATCCCATGCATTTTTCTTTTCTGCCATATGCCTCATTAGTTCATCTGACATCCATTTTGGCCTAAACCTTGAACAATATTTCTTAGTTGGTATGTAAAGCCTAGTAGCTTCCAAGATAAGTTCTTTGAATGCTTCGCATTTTGAATTTGCTGTTGGTAACATCATCAGTTGGTCCCACTGTATAGAATTTAAATACTGTCTGTCTCAGTCCATCGTAGTCGCCTTTACAGAAGCAATAACCCTTCCCTTTACCCCTAATGGTAGTTACCTCTTTGAGTAAATCCCACTTCAGCACACTGTGATCACTGCCACCTAGTGGTTCATTTATCTGCAGATTCTTAATGCATGAAGAATCACTGCTGATAATCAAATCAAGAGTATTACTCCCTCTAGTTGCCTTCCGAACATGCTGATGTAGAAAACAATCATCCAATAAATCCACAAAAGTCCTGGTAGTGTGTGAGTAACCAGCCCCCAAATTCCAGTCAATATCTGAGAAATTAAAATCTCCAATTATAAGACACTCTGATTTACTGGCCCACTCTATTTCCCTGTACAGTTCCTTATTATACTCATCAGAGTCATTAGGCCTATAGCACACTCCTACTCTCAATTTTGATCTCCCAATGTTTATGTCACACCAAACTGACTCCACACTGCACTGTCCCGCGATGTCGACTGGCTTCACTTCCTTGGTTTTTATGTGTTTCTTAACTAATAACATAACCCCTCCTCCCTTCCTATCCTGTCTATCCTTTCTGTAGACATTGTACTCCCCAAATTGCAGTTCTGCATCCCTTATATCTGTGTGACACCACGTCTCTGATATCCCAACAATATCTGCCTTCGATGTTTTGAGCAATACCTCTAATTCATCAAATTTATTTACTAAACTCCTAGCATTGGTGTACACGCAAGTATACCTGCACCTGTTTCTATTCTTAGCTACCCTAACACAACCCATGTGTTTACTTGTATCGCAATGGCTCCCAGCAGTCTCTGAAATACCATGCATCTTGTTTTTCAGGCTTCTGCTCATTCTAATAGAAGCAGTGCAAGAATCTCTTTCACCTCTGCCAGTGGCTACTGTCAATCTATTGGTCTTTGTCTCCCCCCAAGCTAGCAGTTTTCTGACCCACCTAACACTGCCTCGATAGCATCAGCAAATATTCTTGCACCCTTTCTATTTAAGTGTATCCCATCCCTGTAGAAGCAATCTCTCCTGTTAACAAGTACAGTCCAGGCTGAAAAAAATTCTACCCCTTGAGCCTTGCACAATCTTTCCAGGGCCGAATTGATCGACAAGGCTATCATCATATACTCCCTCCTATCGTGTCTGGGCAGAATTGCAGACACTTTCAAATTCAACCCTAATTCTCGGCTTTTGTTCAACAGTGACCTGTACTTGTTAAGTAATTCTGCCGGTCTCCTACTCTTAATATTATTAGTGCCAACGTGTACAACTATATCACCTTTTGTGCCCTTAAAAGATGATATTCGCTCTACAAAGTCATCAACCTTTGCCCCTGGCAGACATACCCTGGTCCTGTTCCACCTATCTTTTTTACAAAGCATGTTTCCCGTTTCCCTGACAATAGAGTCACCAACAACTACTAGTTCCTTCGGGACCAGCTTATTCTGCCTTAGGGGTTGTCTCTGTGTCACGCGATGCCCAAGTGCAAGCTCTGGCGTTGATGTGGGCAGCTGAGAGCTTGATGGGCCTGAAATGACCAACAATGCGGTGTTACACTCAGGATAGTGGAGAATGGGCGTAATTGTGCAGTCAGATATGAAGTTTTCTGAGCAGTGCAGGCAGGCTGCAAGAGTAGGTCATTGGTCTTGTTTTGCAAGATAAGGAGGTGATCCCCTTGTTATAAGGCAATGGTCAGGCTACATCTTGAGTACTGCGTACAGATCTGGAAGCCTCATTTTAGGAAAGGTGTAGAGTTGCTAGAATGAGTACAGAGAAGGGCAACAAGACTGGTGAAGGGAACAAAGGGGTGCTCTTCTGCAAATTACAGCTTGCAGAAGTTGAACAAATTGTTCTGCTATTTGCAGAAGTTCTGTAAATTGCAGCCTCTGGAGACTAGGCACTTGCGAGGCAATCTGATTGGGGTGAATAAGGCTTTGTATGAATTGAGCAGGCTCAATGCTGATGGAATTCTTCCTCACGCTCAGATTACAAACCTGAGGGGGCATAGATTCAAAATGAAGAAAGACAGTTGTAGAAGAAATTTGTGAAAATTTGCCTTTAGCTAGCAGGTAGTTGATTGCTTGAACAAAACTTCCAACTGTTGTTGCAGAAGTTGATAGCTTAAATAAATTCAAGGCAGAACTAGACAAACATTTCGAATAAATGGATCAGTGAAATGGGAATTTTTTTTGTTTTTTTTTTGTTTTGGCCGATGCTTGCTTTCTTGCATCATGTGCCTCTACTAATGCTAATGACAGTAATGACAGTATACTATTGGAACATGATCTAGAAAAATTGAGCAGATGGGCTGAGAGGTGGCAAATGAAGTTTAACATTAAGGAATTTAAAGTAATGCATATGGGTAGCAGTAACTCCAGAGTAATGTACCAACTGTGTGGTACTACACTCAGGGTGGTAGATAATGAAAAGAACCTGGGGTAATTGTGCAGTCAGATATGAAGTTTTTTGATCAGTGAAGAGAGGCAGGCTGCAAGAGTAGCTCATGGTGTCTTGTCAATGATATACAGAAATTTTGCTAGCAAGGATAAGGATGTGATTTTGCTCTTGTATAAGGCAATGGTCAGGTCCCACCTTGAGTACTGCATACAATTCTGGAGGCCTTATTTTAGATAGGATGTAAAGCTGCTGGAATGCGTACAGAGAAAGACGAGACTGGCGAGTGGAACAAAGGGTTGCGCTTACCAAGAAAGACTTAGGTTCTGCAAATTTCAGTGTTTGGAGACTAGGCACCTGTGAGGTGATCTAATTGAGGTGTATAAGGCCTTAAATGGCTTGAACAAACTCAATGTTGATGGGAATCTTTCTCTTGCTCAAATTACTCATCTGAGAGGACTTTGGAATAAGTCCAACTTGATATATGTCCTGTTTGGATGTGAAAAATTTTGTTTGGTATACGACCTTTGTTTGGAATACGACTCGCGTGCGTAAAAATGATTCACGACACTGCACACTACCCTTGTTTACCTCTCTTGAGACAAAACCACGACTCAGAGATGCCAGATCTTACCCGCTCTCCAAAAACCGAATAAAAGCCGACCAAGGATGGATGCTAGCAAAGTAGGCGTGCCCGTCCTCACTTGGCTTTCCGAATAAAACCAACTGAGGACATATGCGCACTTATGTCCTCGATCGACTGAATTTGGTTTTTGGGGAGGGGGTAAGATCTGGCATCTCTACTACGACTGCCCACGAGCATCAGTACGACAGTTTCTACCATTCAGTGAACAACCCGCGCTATAACACTCTGAATTTTCATGTGATTTTGTGTTTTTTCGCGTAAATTTTTTGTAAATTCATTAACCATGAGTTCTAAGAAAGTTAATGAGAAGAGCCAAGCAACGAAGAAAATGGTTAGGATCACCATGGAGATGAAAAAAAGAGATTGCTGAAAAGTATGAAGGTGGCATGCGTATCCAGGACTTGGCTGCTGCATACTGTATGCCGAGAACGATGGTATCTACGATTGCGAAAAACAAAGACGTTATTAAATCTGCTTACTTTGTGAAGGGGATGAAATCGATAACCAAACAAAGATCAGGGCCATTAGAGCATGTTGAGAAATTGCTTTTGATCTGGATAACAGAAAAACAGTGTGCTGGCGATAGCGTATTGGAGGCAATGATTTGCGAAAAGGCAAAACTGATGCATGTCGATCTTTTGAAAAACAAGGCAGGAACAAGCCAAGAAAGTGAAGTGTTTAAAGCTAGCCATGGCTGGTTTGATAATTTTAAGAAGCGGACTGGCATTCACAGTGTTGTGAAGCATGGAGAGGGAGCCAGTGCTGATAAAGATGCTGCCAATGATTTTGTTGCAGAGTTTGGGGAATTTGTAGAGGCTGAGGGTTTTGTTCCCCAACAAGTTTTTAATTGTGACAAAACAGGCCTTTTTGGAAGAAAATGCCTAACAGGACCTATATTACACAAGAGGAGAAGGCATTGACAGAGCACAAGCCAACGAAGGACAGGCTAACTTTCTCGTTCTGTGGCAATGCAAGTGGGGATTGCAAATTGAAGCCTTTACTGATCTACCACTCTGAAAATTCGAGGGCCTTTAAGAAACATAACGTGCAGAAAACTCAGTTACCTGTGATGTGGAGGTCAAACAGCAAGGCTTGGGTAACCAGAGAATATTTCAGCAAGTGGTTTAATGTTATGTTTGGGCCAAGCGTAAAAAGTTATTTAGAGAAAAACCTGCTTCTGAAGGCCCTCCTCATAATGGACAATGCTCCAGCTCACCTTCCAAGCTTGCAGGACTATGTACTGCCGGAGTTTGACTTCATCACTGTAAAGTCCCCCCCCCCCCCCCCCCCCCCCAACAAGACTCCTCTCATTCAGCCGTTGGACCAGCAGGTCATCAGTAATTTCAAGAAACTCTACACTAAAGCACTATTCCAGAGGTGCTTTGAAGTGACCTCTGACACAGAATTAACCCTGAGAGAGTTTTGGAAAGATCACTTTACTATCATCCATTGGATATCTCTCATTGACAAAGCCTGGCAGGAAGTTTCCTACAGAACAATGAACTCTGCCTGGAGGAATTTGTAGCCAGAAGCAGTAACTGAAAGGGACTTTGAGCCTGTGCCTATAGCGGAGGATACTGTCTCTCTGGGCAGGTCCATGGGTCTGGATGTGAGTGATGGTGATGTGGAGGAGTTAGTGGAGGGGCACAGGGAACAGCTGACCACTGAGGAGCTGCAGGAACTTGAGAATTTATTTGTTTTTTTTTTTTTTTTTTTTAGGAGCATTAGCAACTAAGGCCATATTGCTCTGGGATAGGCGGTGGTCTTTCCCTGACGTTTCCGCATCCTCCGTATTTGGTGGTGACGGGCTTGAACCCAGGTCTAATCAAGAAGCGTGTGCTACGCACTGCTGCTCCTTCCCACCTGGCTTCACTTGGAACTTCAGAAGGAGGAGCACAAGACTAAGATGGATACACTCTCTTCAGGCTCGGAGGAGGAGGAGATAGAGGAAGCCCCTACTTCATTAATCAAGGATATCTTTGCTAAATGGATGGATGTCAAAAACTTTGCAGAGAAGTACCACCCCAACAAAGCCCAAACAAGCCGTAATAGCATTGTCTGGAATGACCAGACAATGTCACATTTCCGAAACATCCTGAGGAGAAAGCAGAAGCAAAGTTCTCTGGACAGATTTTTAGCAAACATCAAACCTGGTGATCCTCAAACAGGTCCAAGTAGGGAAAAGAGACAGAAAAGAGAAAATTAAAGTTTGTTAAATTTTCATTTATTTCATCTAATTGCTTTTGTATTTATGTATTTTAGTATTAAGCAGTGTTTAAATTATTTTATACAACCCCATCAATGTATAATATGCCAATAACAATAGGATTTTTTTTCATGGGAACGGATTAATCATTTTCCCTTTATTTCTTATGGGAAAAATTCGTTTGGCATACGTCCTGTTTGATATAAGTCCAAGGATCTGGAATGGATTAAGGACGTATACTGAGGTACCACTGTAAATTCAATTTAAGGAAAGACAATTGCAAAATAGATGTGTGGAAATTTGCCTTTAGCCAGGGGGTGGTTGATAGTTGGAACAAACTTCCATCTGTCATAGTGGAGGTCGAAAACTTTAAGTTCAATGAAGTTGAATGCCGACCCTTGGTGAGCTATGTACCACATTGTCACCAACAAGCTTCACCAGGAGAAAAGCTACTACTACTAATGGTTTCTCTACCCATATCTGGGATGACACTATCACGAACATTCTCAATGCATTATTCCCTGTTGAAGATCTTGCTCTGTCCTCCACTGAACAAGATATCTGTCATTTAATTGATAATTATATGCAGGAACTAAAACTCCCCTTTTCCCTGAAGAACTAAATGCTGCTATTGACTACACTGTGAACAATAAATGTAGTAGTAGTGGCATCTGATGCAAGAAAGCAAGTGCATGGGCTTATGCAGCATCAGCCAAGAAAAAAAAAAAAAAAAAAAAGAATCACACCATTCCCTCCAAATGCCTGTCCAGTTCCTCCTTAAATTTATTCAACCTATCAAGTTCCACAACGACAGATGGAAGTTTGTTCCAGCAATTAACCACCCGCTGGCTAAAGGAAAATTTCCGCACATCTATTCTATATCTGTCTTTTCTTAATTTGAATTTATGCCCCCTTAGGTTCGTAATCTGAACAAGTGGAAGGATCCCATCAGAATTCAGCGTGCTCAACCCATTCAAGGCCTTATACACCTCAATCAGATCAGCGTGCAGGTGCCTATTCTCCAGCCACTGCAATTTGCAGAACTTAAGCCTCTCTTGGCAAGAGGATCCCTTCATTCCCCTCACCAATCTTGTTTCCCTTCTCTGTACACGTTCAAGCAAATCGACATCCTTCCTAAAATGAGGCCTCCAGACACACACAGTACTCAAGGCATGGTCTGACCATTGCCTTATACAGAGGGACAATCACCTCCTTTTCGCTGCTGACAAAATTCCTATATATCATTGACAAAACCCCATGACCTGCCCTGGCAGGTCATGGGGTTTTTTCATTTTCTGCCACTTTTTCATTTTCTACCACCTTAAGTGTAGTACCACACAGTTGGTACTTTTCTCTTGGGTTACTTCTACCCATATGCAGTACTTTGCATTTGTCAAGGTTAAACTTCAGTTGCCACTTCTTAGCCCATCTGCCCAAATTATCTAGATCCTGTTGCAGTAGCACACTGCCATTACTGTCATTAACAACCCTGCCAACCTTTGTATCATCTGCAAACTTTAACACTAAGCCTGATATACCTTCATCAATATCATTGATAAATATACAAAACAACAGGGGACCCAACACTGAACCCTGTGGGACTCCATAAATAACATTAGTCCAAGAAGAGCAGCACCCATTGATTACCACCCTCTGTCTTCTCCCACTTAACCATCCTTTTATCCATTGTAGCAACTTACCCTTAATACCATTCTGCTCCGATTTGTACAATAGTCTTCAGTGCGCAACAGTGTCAAAAGCTTTCCTGAAATCCAAATATATGATATCAAAATTATTTTTTGCATCTAGTTCCTTTGTAACCACATCATAATAACCAATCAAATTTGTTAGACAAGAATTTCTCTTAACAAACCCATGCTGTGTCTGAATTATTGTTGCAGTCTTGTCTAGATGATCCTGCAATGCATCTTTAACCAGTGACTCCATTATTTTACCCGGAACAGAAGTTCAACTAAATGGTCTGTAATTATTCTTGTCACCCTTCGATCCCCCTTTGTCAACTGGGGATACATTTGCACATCTCCAGTCCGTGGGAACCTCCCCTGAGTCCAAGGATCAGGAGCTGACATGTGCTTCTTCTGCTTAGATGGATATGAGGTATGGCAATAAAGTTCCCAGAATGGTGCAATAAAAAGAACAAAGGGAAAGGTGCTTAAAATTATGTAATCGCCACCTGACTGAATGCATTTATTACACCATTCTAAAAGTTTCTGAAAAGGGTCATCGAAGGCATCGAAAGAGATGATATTCAGTTCAGCAGTTGTTTCTTTATCAAAATATATTATACAGTTAAAGAAGAAATTACCACTTACTGTTAAAAAAAAATAATAGAAAATTCAACTTATGAACTCATTAATAAAATATTTATTTAAATACTTACATGATGGATATCTTCATCATACAATGCTTTAGTCATTAATTGTCTCAAATGTTCAACCTGAGCCTGTAAATCAATTATAAAATGACTTCATTAAATTTTTTTTAATAAATTTCTGTCACTACCATGTACACTGATGAAAACAAAATAAACAACAACTAAGAAAAGGAGTAGGGTATATTTAAAAAGGTATTAAAATCTCACACTAAGCATTGACTGGCACCACGGGTAAAATAAACACTTCTTTGCTTTATATTTTTCTGTCTTACTGCCTCCTTGGGAACACTTTGTTCTCCTTCCAGTGAGAGAAACACATATTGACTGGAATTTGAGGATTGGTCACTCACACATTAGCAAGGCTTTTGTGGATTTATTGGATGATTGTTTTCTACATCACCATGTTTGGGAGGCAACTAGATCTGATTACTTGATCAGTAGTGATTCATCATGCATTAAGAATCTGCAGATAAAGGAACCACTATGTGGCAGTGATCACAGTGTGCTGAAGTGGGATTTACTCAAAGAGGTAACTACCCTCAAGGGTAAAGGGAAGGGTTTTTGCTTTCGCAAAGGCGACTACGGTGGTCTGAGACAGTATTTAAATTCTATACGGTGGACCAGCTGATGATGTTAACAACAGCAAATTCAAAATGGGAAACGTTCAAAGAATTTATCTTGGAAGCTACTAGGCTTTACATACCAACTAAGAAATATTGTTCAAGATTTAGGCATAAATGGATGTCAGATGAACTAGTGAGACATGGCAGAGAAGAAAAATGATTGGGATACATATAAATTAATGGGTGACATGGAAGCCTATGATAGATATAAGCTGTAACCAAGTCACAAAGGAGATTAGGCAGGCAAAGGCAGATTATGAGAAATCTTTAGCAAAGGATGCAAAGAAAAACAGCAAAGAGTTCTTTACCTATGTAAACTCTAGAAGGAAAAGGATGAATCAGAATGGTCCACTGGATATTGATGGTTCAACTGTTGATGATCCTGCTCAGGTGACTAACAAACTTTGGTCTCAGAAATACAAATATTAACTAGCAGGTTCTTAAATAGGGGTTATCCCCTTGCCACAATAAACCGAATTAGGGTACAGGCTAAGGATAAGATACAAAATTCTACACCAACCAACAATAGTAATATCAAAAAATACTTTATTTCTGTCCCATATGTTGAACAGTGGCATAAACAGCTTAATAAATTCTTTAAAGATACCAAATTTAAAAAATTGTGGCCAGGCCAATATGGAAAATATACTGAACAATCGCTCGGTTCTTTCCGCATTTGCAACACAAATTAATTATTTGGTATACAAGATTTCTTGCGGTAATTGCAACTTGTCTTACCAAAGCTCGACGCGATTTTCTCTGAATTTACACGAATGTGTAAATCAACATGAAGCCTCAGTTCGTGCTTCTCGTTCAGCAGCGTCAGAATTAGCCTTTCATGCCATTAACGAAAAACACTTTTTTATTTAACGAGGCCAAAATACTTAATGTTCAATGTAATTACACGTGACTATTAATTGCAGAAACCGTAGAAATTAAATTACACGAGAATTCTGTTAATGTTCGGCGGCCATATTTGATCTCCGATGCGTGGACCCTTACACACATGCGTGAAGACAAAATCACTATTTAAGTTTCAGGTTCAACCCTATTCGGTAATTTTCATTCCTGTGATCACAACATATGGTCGAAAAGCGTTGTCAGCTTCAGGAAGGAAAATCATTTTGAATATTTTCGTTAGATTTTTTAATTTTTAATTGTGCTAAATTGGTTTTTAATTAATTATGTATTTTTTACTCTTATGTAAGTTTTCGATTTTTTCGTTTTAATTTCTGGAGAGTATCATACGGAAGTGTTCTATGTACTATACTGAGGTAAACTCCTCTTATTTGCGCACACACGTGCAGTGTATGGCTGCCTGTAAAGTGAGCTCTTCATATAATATGCAATTTTAAAGCGATTCTTATCTTCCCAAGTATGAAATTTATGTCAAATGGTCCATCTCATCATCATGGAGCTGATGATCACATCTACTGAACTTGATGGTTACCAGGTAATCTTTTATATTAATTTTATTTAAGACTGTTGCTAAGAATATAGAAGCTGGGCTATTGTGTTGTGTATAACACGTCAAGCTAACCTCTTCTCTGTATGTTGGAAGGACAAAGTCAAAGGTGTGCCTAATACACTAATTCCCAAGGGTGACCTGCTAAAAGGAGGTAAAGTTAATCTTTGCCTCCAGCTCTCTCTCAACTGAACACTCTCTTGGTATAGCCTTATCTTCGATCACGCGCTTCGTGGAAACTGAACTTAAAAGCTTTTGAAACAGAACACAACATTAAAATGACAAACAATCAAAGTATCTGCGCAATTTGTAAGGTGAAATAAACTGTATTCCTCAGCTTCTGTGCAAGCAGGGTTTTGTAAGCCATGCATCCCCACAGTGCTATGGAAATTGAATAAAGAATGGCGAAAAATGTGGACATGCGATCTATGTAATAGAGACAGCATAATCAATGTATGATAATGAATCTGTAAATCCACGCAAAGTAGACAGCAGCATCCTAGCCACTGACGTCAATAAATCTCCATCACTGACGTCATTACCCCCTACTCAACCTCCTCATGACTGTGGTATTAACAACAATGGAACCAAGATCGCGTCTAAGGAATCCCGCACACAAACCAGTATGCTCGAAAGCCAAAACTTCAACCTAGACCAAGTAATCATCAATGATTTAATATCTAGAAGCCTTACAGACATCGTCACCGAGCACACAAGAACTATTACAGCCCTACAAACAGATAATGCAAGGATCATGTTAGGCAAGATGGAAAGAATGTCTGAAAACGTCATTGACCTCTTCTCAGAAAACCAGTTCCTATGGGCGCAAAACGTAGAGATCCTCCAAGAAGTATCCCAACTGAAAAGCCAACTTGAAGTATTTAAGAGCATGACTCTGAACTGTACCCCTTTGAAACCTGGCCGAGAGATAGGACTTCCGTTTGCCTCTTCTCTGCCAATCAATGAAATGAACAAAACCTCACCATTCAGTTACAGCAGCAGTCCAATGATAACCCCTGTCAATCAGTATGGGAGGACACTAAAAGAAGGTGATGTACTTGAACACCATCACACTGTCGCACTGACAAAGAACCCAGTGCAGAATCAGAAAGAAACCTATAAAGAAGCAACTGATAAAAGTAATGTTGAGAGTGAAAATCCTCCAGCTCTTTCAATAGCAGGTCTAACATGCACCACTCGCCAAAACGACGCACCAAAACAAACCTCGGATGGATCCATAATTACACCTACTAGATATCCAAATTATGTTATTAAAAACTGTCATGAAATCCATACGGAAGATCATTGTCATACTGACTCTGGCCCCACACTCCTGGGCTGAGGTTGTCGCTAGGCAATCCCCTCACGCATCCAGAGGTAACACAGCTAAAGAAAATTACAAAACCCAAGAGACAAGGGTAGGACCGCAGACAGGAATAAACAAGAGATCCAGACGATCACTGGGACAGCTCCAACTAACTGGCTCCAGTCCAGCGGGAAAGCAGCACATGTCGACCAACAACTCACTCGCAGAAGCCTGTTCACTTCATGATTGGCTCCACAAACAACCACAAAACAGGTTAAAAATGGCATAAAATAAAATCTAAACCTATCTGTTTATGTATCCCAATTGCCCACAAAATGGCCTTCCTATTCATCTTTTAGATTAGATTGCAACATAACCCAATACAAAATCTTGATTCAGCCATCTGATTGGCCTCGAGGGCTCCTCATCAGGCCCTTTTTTCAATCCCCCGCCTTAATGCATCAGCAGCACAGTGAAATACTGCATGGTCACATTAAAGGTACAGGTAACCCAACTAGCTGACTCAGCATGGAAATCATGGAGGGAAGACAAACACAATTCCTGTGAGAATATCTCAAAGAGACATCTCCAGAATAGAAAGAAACAGACCACAGAGGCAAAAAGTACTAAGGAAGATCCCCAGATGTAATAGCCTGGCCCTCTTCTAACAGAATGCCCGTAGCATTCTGTTAATGCAGAACAAAAGCCGAGAATTAGGGTTGACTTTGAAAGTGTCTGCAATTCTGCCCAGACACGATAGGAGGGAGTATATGATGAGAGCCTTGTCGATCAATTCGGCCCTGGAAAGATTGTGCAAGGCTCAAGGGGTAGAATTTTTTTCAGCCTGGACTGTACTTGTTAACAGGAGAGATTGCTTCTACAGGGATGGGATACACTTAAATAGAAAGGGTGCAAGAATATTTGCTGATGCTATCGAGGCAGTGTTAGGTGGGTCGGAAAACTGCTAGCTTGGGGGGAGACAAAGACCAATAGATTGACAGTAGCCACTGGCAGAGGTGAAAGAGATTCTTGCACTGCTTCTATTAGAATGAGCAGAAGCCTGAAAAACAAGATGCATGGTATTTCAGAGACTGCTGGGAGCCATTGCGGTACAAGTAAACACATGGGTTGTGTTAGGGTAGCTAAGAATAGAAACAGGTGCAGGTATACTTGCGTGTACACCAATGCTAGGAGTTTAGTAAATAAATTTGATGAATTTGAGGTATTGCTCAAAACATCGAAGGCAGATATTGTTGGGATATCAGAGACGTGGTGTCACACAGATATAAGGGATGCAGAACTGCAATTTGGGGAGTACAACGTCTACAGAAAGGATAGACAGGATAGGAAGGGGGGAGGGGTTATGCTATTAGTTAAGAAACACATAAAAACCAAGGAAGTGAAGCCAGTCGACATCGCTGGACAGTGCAGTGTGGAGTCAGTTTGGTGTGACATAAGCATTGGGAGATCAAAATTGAGAGTAGGAGTGTGCTATAGGCCTAATGACTCTGATGAGTATAATAAGGAACTGTACAGGGAAATAGAGTGGGCCAGTAAATCAGAGAGTCTTATAATGGGAGATTTTAATTTCCCAGATATTGACTGGAATTTGGGGGCTGGTTACTCACGCACTAGCAGAGCTTTTGTGGATTTATTGGATGATTGTTTTCTACATCAGCATGTCCGGGAGGCAACTAGAGGGAGTAATACTCTTGATTTGATTATCAGCAGTGATTCTTCATGCATTAAGAATCTGCAGATAAATGAACCACTAGGTGGCAGTGATCACAGTGTGCTGAAGTGGGATTTACTCAAAGAGGTAACTACCATTAGGGGTAAAGGGAAGGGTTATTGCTTCCGTAAAGGCGACTACGATGGACTGAGACAGTATTTAAATTCTATACAGTGGGACCAACTGATGATGTTACCAACAGCAAATTCAAAATGGGAAGCATTCAAAGAACTTATCTTGGAAGCTACTAGGCTTTACATACCAACTAAGAAATATTGTTCAAGGTTTAGGCCAAAATGGATGTCAGATGAACTAATGAGGCATATGGCAGAGAAGAAAAATGCATGGGATACTTACAAATTAACACATGACACAGAAGCCTATGATAGATACAAGTTGATATGCAACCAAGTTACAAAGGAGGTTAGGCAGGCGAAGGCAGATTACGAGAAATCCTTGGCAAGGGATGCAAAGAAAAACAGCAAAGAGTTCTTTACTTATATAAACTCTAGAAGGAAGGGGATGAATCAGATTGGTCCACTTGATATTGATGGGTCAACTGTTGATGATCCTGCTCAGGTAGCTAACAAACTAAATGAATATTTTGCATCGACATTCACACATGAGGAGTTATTCAGCAAAGGGAATGCCAGAGGTGTATTCAACTCTAGCAGTAAGCTACAGAATCTTGAAATAACTGGGAGTAAAGTGGAGGAGAAACTGTTGAAGATAAACACAAGAAAGGCACCCGGGGTGGATGGGATCTATCCAGTTATATTAAAGGAGGCAGCAAAGGAAGTAAGCAAACCCTTAGCCATAATTATGAGAGCTTCCTTGGACTCAGGGAAGGTACCCATAGACTGGAAATGTGCAAATGTGACCCCAATTCACAAAGGAGGATCAAAGGCTGACACAAGTAATTATAGACCTGTGAGCTTAACTTCTGTTCCAGGAAAATTAATTAGATAGTATGAATCAGAGCTGTAATACTCAATATGTTCTACGTTGATAATGATATTAGTAAATTAATAAGAGGAGTATACCTCAATATAGTACGTGGAACACTTCCGTATGATACCCTCCAGAAATTAAAACGGAAAAAACGAAAAAATCGACAACTTACCGGTACATTAAAGTAAAATATAAATAATTAAAGTAAATTATAAATTAATGGAGGCACTGGTTAAAGAAGCACTGCAGGATCATTTAGACAAGACTTCAGTTATAGCTCAGACACAGCATGGTTTTGTTAAGGGGAAGTCTTGCCTGACCAACTTGATTGGATACTATGATGCAGTCACAAAAGAACTGGATGCAGGGAATAACTTTGATATTATATACTTGGATCTTAGAAAGGCTTTTGATACTGTTGCACATGGAAGACTGCTACACAAATTGGAGCAGTGTGACATTGGAGGCAAATTGCTGCTATGGATAAAGGGGTGGTTGAGGGGGAGAAGACAGAGAGTGGTAATCAATGGACACTGCTCATCGTGGACTAATGTTATTAGTGGGGTCCCTCAGGGCTCAGTGTTGGGTCCATTGTTGTTTTCTGTATTTATAAATGATATTGATGATGGTATATCAAGCTTAATGTCCAAGTTTGCAGATGATACAAAGGTTGGCAGGGTTGTCAAGGACACTACTGACACTATGCTGCTGCAACAGGATCTGGAAAGGTTGAGCAGATGGGCTGAGAGGTGGCAAATGAAGTTTAACATTGACAAATGTAAAGTACTACACATGGGAAACAGCAACCCCAGAGCAACGTATCAACTCTGTGGTACTACACTGACAGTGGTAGAGAATGAAAGGGACTTGGGGGTGATTGTGCAGGCAGATATGAAGTTCTCTGAGCAGTGCAGACGGGCTGCAAGGGTAGCTCATGGAGTATTGTCAATGATATACAGGAATTTTTCCAGCAGGGATAAGGAGGTGATTATTCCATTGTATAAGGCAATGGTCAGGCCACACCTAGAGTACTGTATACAGGTCTGGAGGCCTCATTTCAAGAAGGATGTAGAGCTGCTGGAACGAGTACAGAGAAGGGCAACAAGATTAGTGAATGGAACAAAGGGGTGCTCTTACGAAGAAAGGCTTAAGTTTTGCAAATTACAGTGTCTGGAGACTAGGCACCAGCGAGGTGATCTGATAGAGGTGTATAAAGCCTTGAATGGTTTAAGCATGCTCAATGCTGATGGGATTCTTCCTCTAGCTCAGAATAATCACCTGAGAGGGCATAAATTCAAATTGAGGAAAGACAGATGTAGGATAGACGTGCGGAAATTTGCCTTTAGCCAGCGGGTGGTTGGTAGGTGGAACAGACTTCCATCCCTTGTCGTGGAAGTTGATAGCCTAAATAAGTTTAAGGCTCAGCTGGACAGGTATTTTGAACGAACAGAGGAGTGAAGTGGAAGTGGGTTTTTTTTTTTTTTTTTTTTTTTGGCTGATGCTGCATAAGCTTGCTTTCTTGCATCAAATGCCTCTACTAATGCTAATGCTCTTCTTCAGAATAGAACCATCAAAATGTCCATAGGAAAGCATACGCATACTAGGCAAATACAAGCTGGCGTACCACAAGGGGGGGTCCTGTCTGGAATTCTTTTCACAGCCATAATTAACCGACTAGATATGTCATCATATGCGGATGACTTGAAGCTCTTAACAAAAATAAAATCAACTGATAAAGCAATAGACACAACGGCAACCATCAACAAGACTTTATCAGAAATAAAGCAGTACCTCATGAGATTTGACCTGCAAGTCAATCCTGCAAAATCCGCCATCATGGTCTTCTCACTGAAACACACACCAACAATAATTCAACCTGCGATAGACGGAGTCTTGGTCCCCTGCGTCGAAAAGCAGAAAGACCTGGGTGTGACCTTTGATTGAAAATTAAGATTCCATCATCAAATTGAAGAACTCTGTGCAAAATTCAACAGGAAACGGTGGATTGCCAAGCAGCACTTGCTACATATTCATAACACCAATCTGATAAGAATGTATATCAGGACAATGATCTTCGGAGATATACTGAATGGGGGTAGAGTTGTGGGGCTCAGCTGCAGACACAACAATCAAACCATTGACCAACGCGGAATACTGGCTCCTGAAGTGGGCTACCTGGAAGTGTCATCTCCCGCCACAACTTCACACAACACCGATGGCCAAAGCACTAAATTTAACCAGATTCGCAGTCTTAATGAACGAAAGAAGACTAATCTTCACCATCAAATTGATCGCTGGAAGAATCTCAGTGCCCAACATTTGGGACACCGTGTGCTGGAGAATTCCTCAACCAGCACTCCACTCCACTCCCAAGCTTCTTGCTCTTCTGTCGAGGTTATATTTTAAAGATCGGTTCCTCCCTTATCAGAAGCTCCATCTAGCTCAGTCCTTGGATGCCGACTTGTGCAAAATCGTCGATTACAAAAAGTACAGACGGCGCATCCTGGATCTGCACGTGTGTTCCACAACCATCAACTGATGTGAGTTCGCTCCGGCTCGGCAAGAATTTCAGGGAAACTCTAATTCTAGAAAACTGTCATGTTATTTTAATTTATTTTATTATTTTATTATTGTTATTATATTTTATTTTTAACTAAATTCAATCTGCTGTATGCTATTTATTTATCCTATTATGTATTTATTACATTTCCGGCGAGATGATATCTCTGCTGCTTGTTAACCCCCTGGCTTAGTGCCGTGAAGGGTTTGTAAAGGTAGGGTACCTGCGTGTACCTAGGAACCTTATAATAAAGATCATATTTATTTATTTATTTATTATTTTACAAATATTAATATCAACGTAGAACGTATTGAGTATTACAGCTCTGATTCACACTATATAACGTTAACTGATAGAAGGTAAAACTCTATACTGAAATAGTGTTATTACTGCATTGAGATAAGTTTAGCGTAATATTTTAGTGTATAATTTTTTTTTAATTGTATTGAAATTGAATCGAAATCATGCATCTGACCGGAGCAGCAAAGCAAAAGGCTCAAGGTAGTGAGAGTGCTGCGGCTCGGGGGAGAACTGAGGGCAGTGGTTGTCCTCTGAATCACAGCCTTTTGAAATGTACTGCTTGTTTGTTTGTGGAGCTCACAGGAATGGGAAACAGTCTGTATGTGCTCGATGTAAGAAGTTTAACCCCTGGCTTGTAGCCGTGAAGGGTATTGTGTACGGCATATGCATTTTGTATGCAATAAAGATTTCTTCTTCTAAGTATGAAGAAGATAGGCCCCAACTCAGCATTGTTATGGGTCATAATGAGAAATTGAAGGATGAGGTAGATGCCCTCGAAGGACTTAAATTGGGGACCCATCAGGCTCTCAGTTGCACGCATCAATGCCAGAGCCTACACTTGATCATCAGGCAGCAATCCCTGAGGCAGAATGCACTGGTAACACAGGAACTAGGTGTTGTCTGTGACTATTGTCAGGGAAATTTGTGTAAAAAGGATAGGTGGAAAAGGACCAGTGTATGTCTGCCAGGGGGAAAAATTCTTGATGTTGTGCAGATATCACCTTTAAGGGCACAAAAAGGTCATTATGTTGTACATGTTGGAACTAATGACAATAAGAGTAGGAGAACGGCGTAATTACTTAACAAGTATAGGTCAATATTGAAAAAAAAAAAAAAAAAAAAAAAAAAAAAAAAGGCAGAGAGTTAGGGCTGAATTTGAAAGTGTCTAAAATTCTAGGAAGACACGATAGGAGGGCATATATGATGAGAGCCTTGTCGATCAATTTGGCCCTGGAGAGATTGCGCAAGGCTCATGGGGTAGAGTTTTCACAGCATGGTCTGTGCTTGTTAACAGGAGAGACTGTTTCTACAGGGATGACATACATTTAATTAGAAAGGGTGCAAGAATATTTGCTGATGCTATTGAGGCAGTGTTGGAAGACTGCTAGCTTGGGGGAATTCACAGACTAAAAGGTTAACAGTACCCACTAGCAAAGGTGAAAGTGATTCTTGCACTGCTTCTATTGGAATGAGCAGCAGCCAGGAAAACAAGTTGATGGGGATTTCAGAAACTGCTGGGAGTTATCACAGAATAAGTAAATACACGGGCTGAGTTAGGGTAGATAGGAATAAGAACAGGTCCATGTATACTTGTGTGTACACAAATGCTAGGGGTTTAGAAAATAAATTTGATTAAGTTGAGGTCAAAACATCAAAGGCAGATATTGTTGGAATATCAGAGACATGGTGTCACACAGATATAAGGAATGCAGAATTGGAATTTGGAGAGTACAATATGTACAGGAACGATAGACAGGATAGGAGGGGTTATGCTGTTAGTTTAAAAACACAAATCAAGGGAAATTAATCCAGTTGACATGGGCGGAGAGTGCTATTTTGAGTCAGTTAGGTGTGACACAAGCACAAGGAAAGCAAAATTGACAGTAGGAGTGTGTTATAGGAATAATGATTCTGATGAGTATAAAGAACAACTGCACAAAAAAACAGAGTGGGCAAGTAAATCAGATTGTCTTATAATGGGGGATTTTAACTTCCCAGATACTGACTTGGACTTCTGGTTAGTCACTCGCACACCAGCAAGCCTTTTTTTGGATTTATTGGATGATTGTTTTCTACATAGCCTCCATAGCCGAGTAGTCAGGAGTGGGAATGCAGTAGCACACGCTATTTCAGTAGACCGGGGTTCAAGCCCCTGACTGCTGAATATGGTTGATCTGCCAACCCGCACTGGACCAGCGTGGCAGATTATGGTTCATTTCCCTCAGCATGAATTGTTGAGGAGGCTTCCATCTTGCAGTGGGTTGATAATGGCTGCACTTTACCTTTTTTTTTTTTTTTTTGTTTTCTACAGCAGCATGTTCGAGAGGAAACCTTAAGGAGTAATACTCTTGATATAATTATCGATAGTGATTCTTCATGCATTAAGAATGTAATTACCATCAGTGGAAAAGGGAAGGGTTTTTTCTTTCGAAAAGATGACTAAGATGGTCTGAGTCAGTTTTTAAAGTCTATACAGTGGGACCAACTGATGATGTTACCAGCAGCAAATTCTAAATGTAAAAGATTCAAGGAAGTAATCTTGGAAGCTAATAGGCTTTTTGTCCCAACTAAGGAATACTGTTCAAGGTTTAAGCCTAAATGGATGTCAGATGAAGTAATAAGCCTTGTGGCAGAGAAGAAAAATGCATGAGATGCATATAAATCATCAGGTGACACAGGCACTTATGACCGATATAAGCTGGTGTGTAATCAAATCACAAAGGAGGTTAGGCAGGCGAAGGCAGGTGAGAAATCTTTGGCAAAGGATGCAAAAAAAAAAAAAAAAACAGTAAAGAGTTCTTTACTTATGTAAATTCTTGAAGGGGATGAATTAGATTGGTCCTATTGATATGAATGGTTCAACTGTTGGAACCCTGCTCAGGTAGCTGACAAACTGAAGAGTATTTTTATCTACATTCACACATTAGGAGTTATTCAGGTTTTGTTAATACTGAGAGCAAAGTAGAGGAGAAATTGTTCACATGAAAGGCTCATGGGGTGATGGGATCCATCTAGCTATATTAAAGGAAGCAACAAAGGAAGGTAGCAAACCTTTAGCCATAATTATGAAATGTTCTTGAACTCAGAGGAGGTCCCCATGGACTGGAGATATGCAAATGTGTCCCCAATTCACAAAGGGGGATCAGAGGGTGACATAAGTAATTACAGACTTGTTAAACTTTTGTTCCAGGGAAATTAATGGAGGCACTGGTTAAAGAAGCACTACAGGATCATCTAGACAAGACCCCAGAAGAATTCAGATACAGCATGGGTTTGTTAAGGGGAGCTCTTGTCTGACCAATTTGATTGGATACTATCATGTGGTCACAAAGGAACTGAATGAAAAAATAATTTTGATATGATATACTTGGATTTCAGGGAAGCTTTTGATACTCGCACATGGAAGACTACTGTACAAATTGGAGCAGTATGGCATTAAAGGCAAGTTACTATAATGGATAAAAGGATACCCATCCTTTTATCCATTGTAGAGTGGGAGAAGACAGAGTGGTAATCAATGGACACTGCTCTTCATGGAGTAATGTCATTAATAGTGTCTCCCAGGGTTCTGTGTTGGGCCCATTGTTGTTTTGTATATTTATCAATGATATTGATGTCCACGTTTGCTGAAGATACGAAGGTTGACAGGGTTGTTAATGACACTAATGACAGTACGGTACTGCAAAAGGATCAAGAAAAGTTGAGCAGATGGTCTGAGAGGTGGTAACTGAAGTTTAACATTGACAAATGTAAACTACTGCATATGCGTAACAGTAACCCAAGAATAAGGTATCAACTGTGTGGTGTTACACTCAGAGTGGTAGAGAATGAAAATGACCTGGTGCAGACCTGAATTGTGTAGTCAGATATGAAGTTTGAAGTTTTCTGAACAGTGCAGACAGTTTGCAAGAATAGTTCACGGTGTCTTGTCAATGATATACAGGAATTTTTCTAATAGGGATAAGGAGGTGATTATCCCCTTGGCAAAGAGATTTGTGAGGAGAACAAAGGGTTGCTGTTACCAAGAAAGGCTTAAGTTCTGCAAATTGAAGTGCCTGGAGGCTAAGCACCTGCTAGGTGATCTGACCGAGGTGTATAAGGCCTTGAATTGTTTGAGCAAGCTCAATGCTGATGGGATTCTTCATCTTTACCAGATTAGTCTGACAAATTCAAATTGAAGAAATAGACATGCTGAAATTTGCCTTTAACCAGTGGATGGTTGACTGCTGGAACAAACTTCCATCTGTAGTTGTAGAAGTTGACAGCTTAAATAAATGCAAGGCAAAACTAGAAAAACGTTTGGAATGAATGGATGGGTAAAATGGGAAGGTTTTTTTTTTTTTGGCTGATGCAACTTAAACTTGCTTGCACCATATGCTTCTACTAATGCTAATACTAACTTTTTTTTTTTTTTTAATAACAACAAATGTAAAACTTTTACCTGAAACTGTTCTCCTAGAAGTTTATGTGCTATTTCTTCTTCTTCATTTACTGTTTTATGACAAAACTGTGTAAACAGATGGGCTGCACCAGCTTTATCTTTAGCCTTAATAAAGGTAACTCTTATTAACAGGGCTTCACTAGTTATTACAAAATAAAAATTTTAACAACTAAAGCACAAAAATGTATATATATAATTACATATATTTATTAAAAAATGTAGACAAATTTTAAGCTAAATTTGCCCATTTATATTATGACATATTTACACCCATTTATATTATGACATTTATAATCAAAAGTCTAGGAGTCAAACATTTGTAGAAATATCGCATCACCATCTGATGAAATTTCAATAAAATTTTATATGGTGAATAATAAACCTACCAAAACAAAAAGTGAACCTGCATGTCATGAAAAAATAACCAATTCGTGGAAACCATGCAAATATACCATGAATAAAAATTTACACAAGGATTAGTATGGGATAATACACCTCTCATACCAAGCCCTCATAATGCCAACAATATCAGCGAGGTCAGTGGGAAACAATTACTATATTTCTATTTAAAGGCAGATTACTGCCAATGTATTATGTTTGAGTGAAATTATGATTTCACCAAATGAATTAAACCCTAAAAGAAAAGGGATGAATCAGACTGGTCCACTTGGTATTGAAGGTTTGACTGTCAATGATCCTGGTCAGGTAGCTGACAAACTGAATGAGTATTTTGCATCTACATTCACACATAAGGAATTCTGCATGGAAGTGGGCGTTATCAAACACCAACAGGAAGCTAAATTTTGTAATAACTGAGAGCTAAGTGGGGAAAAAATTATTGAAATTAAACATCAGAAAGGTACCCGAGGTGGTGGGATCTATTCAGTTATATTAAAGGAGGCAGTAAAGGAAGTAAGCAAACCCTTAGCCATAATTACGAGAGCATTCTTGGACTCAGGAAGGTCTCCATGGACTGGAGATGTACAAATATATCCCCAATTCACAGAGGGGGATTCAAATAGGAACACAAGTAATTACAGACCTGTTAGTTTAACTTCTGTTCTGGGGAAAATAATGGAGTCACTGGTTAAAGAAGCATTGAAGGATCATCTAGACAAGAGTGCAGTTATAGTTCAGACACAGCATGGATTTGTTTGATAGGTTACTATAATGAGGTCACAAAGGAACTGGATTCAAAAAATAATTTTGATATCATATACAGTAAACACCAGTTATAACGATCACTGGTTATTACACCGATGAGCCAAAACATTATGACCAGCAAGTCGTTATGTAAATCGAAGAAACTGCAGGTGAACTATGGCAGGTGCACAGGTTGGGATAGTACACAGGTGCACAGCAGGTGCTGAGCTCCGTTAATCAGTGTTACTCTTGTTCTTCAGATGGGAAAGGCAGTGGACTTAAGAGTTTGACAAAGGCTAAATTTTAATGCCAGATGACTGGGTCAGAGCATATCTGAAACGGCACGGCTGGTGGGGACCTACCAAAAGTGCTCCGAGAAGGGGGAACCCACTAATCGCTGGCAAGGTGTTGGACAACCACGGGTCATCGATGCTCGAAGTGAGCGTAGGCTCTCCCGGATGGTACGTAGCAACAGAAGGGCGACTGTGGTGCAAATCGCCGGTAATTGAAATGCTGGTGACAGGAGCAATGTGTCACAACGCACAGTACATCACACCCAGCTGACAATGGGGCTGCATAGCCGCAGGCTGCTCCAAGTGCCCATGCTAACCACAGTTCACTGGTAACAGCGGCTACAATGAGCATGCAAGCATCGGAACTGGACCTTGAGTGATTGGAAGAAGGTCGTCTGGTCCGATGAATCACATTTCCTGTTGTACCATGTGGATGGCCAGGTATGTGTGCGTTATTTATTTGGGGAACTGATGGCATCTGTATGCACAGTGGGATGAAAACAAGCCAGTGGCAGCGGTGTCATGCTTTGGGAGATGTTCTGCATGGATACCCTGGGTCCAGTCATCCATGTGCCAGGCACTCTTGACGTCTACCACCTACCTAAACATCATTGCTGACCAGGTATACCCTTTCATGGCAACAGTCTTCCACTCTGGCGGTGCCGCCTTTCAGAAGGATAATGCGCCATGCCACATCGCCCAGATTGTTCGAGACTGGTTCGTGGAACATGAGGAAGACTTCCAGCTATTGCCCTGGCCTCCAAATTCCCAAGATATCAATCCCATCAACCATCTGTGGTTTGTGTTGGAACAGCAACTCCGATCTGCGGCCACGGACCTTACAGGAGTTAAAGGATCTGCTGGTTATGTGGATTGGTACCAGATATCACAAGATACATTTAGAAATCTTGTAGTGTCCATGCCTTGCCGGGTACAAGCTATTTTGGCTGCACATGGAGGACCAATATCACATTAGGTAGGTGGTCATGTTTTGGCTCATCGGTGTAGAATCAGCCACTTTATAGAATCAAATTTCAAAGAACCATCATAGGCTTCCATGTCACCCATTAATACATATATATATATATGTATCCCAATTATTTTTCTTCTCTGCCATATGTCTCACTAGTTATCTGACATCCATTTAGGCCTAAACCTTGAACAATATTTCTTAGTTGGTATGTAAAGCCTAGTAGCTTCCAAGATAAATTCTTTGAATGCTTCCCATTTTGAATTTGCTGTTGGTAACATCATCAGTTGGTCCCACCGTATAGAACTTAAATAATGTCTCAGACCACCATAGTCGCCTTTGTGAAAGCAAAAACCCTTCCCTTTACCCCTAATGGTAGTTACCTCTTTTAGTAAACCCCACTTCAGCACACTGTGATCACTGCCACCTGGTGGTTCCTTTATCTGCAGATTCTTAATGCATGAAGAATCACTACTGATAATCAGATCAAGAGTATTACTCCCTCTAGTTGCCTCCCGAATGCTGACACAGAAAACAATCTTCCAATAAATCCACAAAAGCCTTGCTAGTGTGTGAGTGACCAACCCGAAAATTCCAGTCAATATCTGGGAAATTAAAATCCCCCATTAAACCACTCTCTGATTTACTGGCCAATTCTATTTCCCTGTACAGTTTTTTTATTATACTCATCAGAGTCATTCGGCCTATAACACACTCATGCTCTCAATTTTGATCTCCCAGTGCTTATGTCACACCAAACTGACTCGACACTGCACTGTCCAGTGATGTCAACTGGTTTCACTTCCTTGGATTTTATGTGTTTCTTAACTAATAGCATAATCCCTCCTCCATTCCTATCCTATCTATCCTTCCTGTACACATTGTACTCCCCAAATTCCAGCTCTGAATTCCTTATATCTGTGATACATCTTGTCCCTGATATCCCATCAATATCTGCCTTTGATGTTTTGAGCAATACCTCAAATTCATCAAATTTATTTACCAAACTCCTAGCATTGGTGTATACGCAAGTATACATGCACCTGTTCCTATTCTTAGCTATCCTAACACAATCCATGTGTTTACTTGTACCACAATGACTCCCAGCAGTCTCTGAAGTACCCTGCATCTTGTTTTCCGGGCTGCTGCTCATTCCAACAGAAGCAGTGCAAGAATCACTTTCACCCCTGCCAGTGGCTACTGTTAATCTATTAGTCCTTGTATCCCCACAAGCTAGCAGTTTTCCTACCCACCTAACACTGCCTCGATAGCATCAGCAAACATTCTTGCACCCTTTCTATTTAAGTGTATCCCATCCCTGTAGAAACAGTCTCTCCTGTTAACAAGTACAGAAAAAACAGGCTGAAAAATATTCTACCCCTTGAGCCTTGCACAATGTTTCCAGAGCCGAATCGATCGAGAAGTCTCTCATCATATACTCCCTCCTGTCGTGTCTGGGCAGAATTGCAGACACTTTCAAATTCAACCCTAATTCACGGCTTTTTTTTCAACAGTTACCTGTACTTGTTAAGCAATTCCGCAGGTCTCCTACTCTTAATATCATTAGTGCCAACGGATACAACAATATCACCTTTTGTGCCCTTAAAAGATGATATCTGCTCTACAACATCATCAACTTTTGCCCCTGGCAGGCATACCCTGGCCCTGTTCCACCTATCCTTTTTACATAGCATGTTTCCCGTTTCCCTGACAACAGAGTCACCAACAACTACTAGTTCCTGTGGGACCAGTGCATTCTACCTTGGGGTTTGCCGCTCTGTTGCGTGATGATCAAGTGTAAGCTCTGGCGTTGATGCGGGTAGCTGAGAGCTTGATGGGCCTCTCAATTTAGATCCTTCAAGGGCATCCACCCTGTCCTTTGAGCTCTCATATAGGCCCATAACAACGCTGAGTTGTCGCCTGATTTCCTTACACTCCTTACATTGCGCGCGCGCGCGCACACACACACACACACGCACACACACACACACACACGCACGCACGCACACACACACACACACACACACACACACACACACACGCACGCACGCACACACACACACACACACACACACACACAAAGACATCCCCCATGGCAATATCATGTCCTGTACCCATTTGATCCACAAATGTTAAGCAAGCAGTGCATTTTAAAAGGCTGTGATTCAGAGGGTAACTGACCCCCTCAGTTCTACCCTGAGCCACAGCACTCCATTTAGATTGAGCCTTTTGCTTTTCTGCTCTGAGTCATGATTTCGATTCAATATCAATAAAATTTCAATTTCAATGCAAAATTATAACCCTAAACTTGTCAATTAAATTGTACCCTAAAAAAGTACAATTTAATTGACAATGAAGTTTAACAAAATTAATAAATTTTACTGGTTAATTGATAATATTATATACTATACTAAGCTAATGGGATATAATGTTGTATTGTATAACAATGGTGGCAAGTTACGAAATTTTTCCAAGTTTTTAAATTTTTCCAAGTTTTTTCTTTTTTCTTTTTTTTTTTTGCATTAGCGACTATTTCAAAAAATGTGGATTAATTATTCATGATGGTCAACTTAGTCACAATACTGATCACATTGAAAAGCCTGAAGACATGGGTGAACAATAGTTTAATGATTGGGTGATCATAGATGGTCATCTTCAAGCTACTACAGCTTTAACAGATGAAGAAATTGCCCAGTCTGTTACTGATAATTTCGCCAATGAGGAGGAAAATGAGGGTGAACAGAAAGAATTCCAGTTACAAAACTGGCAAAATCGTAACACTACAGCCGTCCTGAAGAGAGTGTCGAAAATGGTACAAGTGATTGTGAATATAGACTTATACAATATTAAAAAATCAATAAATAGATATACATATTAATAATTAATTAATATGTATATTAATTACGCTATGTACGTAAGTATAAATTTATTTTTATTTTGCTAACCTGTCGATAATATTCATCTGATTTTCATATATAATTTAATTGGCAATACAGCATATTTTCATATTTGGTTAAGTGTACTTTAAATTAAAATAACATGTAATTACATGCTTTATATCGTTATTTTTATAGCCAGTGGATAATATTCATAGATTTTTGCTTATTAGAATCACAATTCAATTTGCAAACGTGATCACTATAACCAGTGCTTACTGTACTTGGATTTTAGGAAGACTTCTGATATTGTTGCACAGGGAAGACTACTGTACAAATTAGAGCTGTGTGGCATTAAGGGCGAGTTGCTACAATAGATAAAGGGATGGTTGAGTGGACAGAGTGGTAATCAACGGACAATGTTCTCTTCATGGACTAATATCATTAGTTGAGTCCACCAGGGTTCGGTGTTGGGCCCATTGTTGTTTTCTTAATGTCCAAGTTTGCAGACATTACGAAGATTGGCAGGGTTGTTAATGACAGTATGCTACTGCAACAGGATCTAGAAAAGTTGGGCAGATGGTTGAGAGTTGGCAACTGAAGTTTAACATTGACAAATGCAAAGTACTGCATATGGGTAGTAGCATCCCCAGAGTAATGTACCAACAACCCTGAGGGTAGTGGAGAATGAAAAAGATTTGGGAGAAATTGTGCAGCCAGATAAGTTTACTGAGCAGTGCAGACAGGCTGAAAGAGCAGCTCTTGGGGCTTGTCAATGATATACAGGCATTAAGGATGTGATTATCCCATTATATAAGGCAATGTTCAAGCAGCACCTTGACAACCACATACAAGTCTGGAGGTCTAATTTTAGGAAGGATGTAGGGCTGCTGGAATGAGTACAGAGTAGGGCAACAAGATTGGTGAGGGGACCAACGGGTTGCACTTACCAAGAAAGGCTTTAGTTCTGAAAAACTGCAGCATCTGTAGATTAGGAACCTGTGAGATGATCTGATTGAGGTGTATACGGCCTTAAATAGTTTAGCAAGCTGAATGCTGATGGGATTCTTTCTCTTGCTCAGATTATGCACCTGAGGGGACATAAATTCAAACTGAAGAAAGACTTGTAGAATAGATGTGCGGAAATTTGCCTTTAGCCAGCTGGTGGATGATTGCTGGAAAATACTTCCATTTGTTGTTGTGGAAGTTGACAGCTTAAATAAATTCAGGAGAGAACTAGGTAAACTTTTGGGGAAACTGGATGGGTGAAATGGGAGGGTTTTTTTTTTTTTTTTTTTTATTGCCTGATGAAAAAGCTTGCTTTCTTGCATCATCATGCTAATTGCTCTGTTATTTGTTTGAGAAATTCTGGGTTCTGTTTATCCAGTTTATGGCACTGGAATTTCATCTTTTTGTTAGGAAGGGTAAGGGCATGTCCAATGTCCTTTTCTTATGCATTACAATGTAAGATTTACCAACAGTCCATCATTGATACCAACGCCTACACAGGTGTTCAAAGAAAGTGCATCACCTAGGAATTTGGGGGCGCCTCCGTAGCCAGGTGGGCAGGAGCGGCAGTGCGTAGCACACGCTTCTTGATTAGACCGGGGTTCGAGCCAGTGACCACCAAATACGGAGGATGCGGAAAGGTCAGGGAATGACCACCGTATATCCCCGGAGCAATATGGCCTTAGTTGCTAATGCTCCTAAAAACCAAATAACAAATAACAACAACAACCTAGGAATTTCACATTTCTAACCCTTTTTTGCGATAGTATGTTACATTAATGACTAGCATCACAAATAGAAATATAAACAAAAGATATTTATTAATAGTTAGGGCAAAGCTAAGTAATATTTGACAGATGCTCTCAAAATATTCCAAAATGAGCATTTGCAACCCTTGTACAACAGTTTTGGTAAACATGACAATTATGGCTGAAATGTTATCAGACGCCTTCAATTTGCTTCAGTTTATCATTTTAAATGGAACACAAAATGAAAAGTTCACCAGGTGCAAACTAATGTTTAGTTGAACTGCCTCTGGCCCTGATGGCGGCAGCAGCACACCGTCGAGGCATTGACAAGATCAATTTCTGAAGATAATCAACTGATAGTTCATAGTTCCAAACACGAATTATGGCTTCCTGCAGTTCACGAGGGGTCTTTGGTTTCTTTCTGGCAACTGCAGATTCCACATGGTGCCAACAGTTCTCTATAGGATTCAGGTCTGGGCTGTTTCCTGGCCAGCTAAGAGTTGTAATGGACCGTTCTCACAGGTGAAAAAATGGACAACTACTTTTTCGCCTGTAACAAACGTAAACATATTACTGTCGAACCTCTAATGCAGAAATGAAGCTAAAGTAACTACAGAAGTGCCTACTTACACTTTTAGCCCAATGATAAAGAGCAGCGTTGTCCTGAAAGATTCAGTTACTTGGCAGGTTGAAATGGTCTCTAATGGTTGGCAGCAATTTGTCGTTCAGAGCCTTGTCGATCAATTCGGCCCTGGAAAGATTGTGCAAGGCTGAAGGGGTAGAATTTTTTTCAGCCTGGACTGTACTTGTTAACAGGAGAGATTGCTTCTACAGGGATGGGATACACTTAAATAGAAAGGGTGCAAGAATATTTGCTGATGCTATCGAGGCAGTGTTAGGTGGGTCGGAAAACTGCTAGCTTGGGGGGAGACAAAGATTAATGGATTAACAGTAGCCACGGGCAGAGGTGAAAGAGATTCTTGCGCACTGCTTCTATTGGAATGAGCAGAAGCCTGAAAAACAAGATGCAGGATATTTCAGAGACTGCTGGAAGTCATTGCGGTACAAGAAAACACATGGGTTGTGTTAGGGTAGCTAAGAATAGAAACAGGTGCATGTATACTTGCGTGTACACTAATGCTAGGAGTTTAGTAAATAAATTTGATGAATTTGAGGTATTACTCAAAACATCAAAGGCAGATATTGTTGGGATATCAGAGACATGGTGTCACACAGATATAAGGAATGCAGAACTGGAATTTGGGGAGTACAACGTCTACAGAAAGGATAGACAGGATAGGAAGGGAGGAGGGGTTATGCTATTAGTTAAAAAACACATAAAATCCAAGGAAGTGAAGCCAGTTGACATCGCTGGACAGTGCAGTGTTGAGTCAGTTTGGTGTGACATAAGCATAGGTAAATCAAAATTGAGTAGTAGTGTGCTATAGGCCTAATGACTCTGATGAGTATAATAAGATACTGTACAGGGAAATAGAGTGGGCCAGTAAATCAGAGAGTCTTATAATGGGGGATTTTAATTTCCCAGATATTGACTGGAATTTGTGGGTTGGTCACTCACACACTAGCAAGGCTTTTGTGGATTTATTGGATGATTGTTCTCTACACCAGCATGTTCGGGAGGCAACTAGAGGGAGTAATACTCTTGATCTGATTATCAGTAGTGATTCTTCATGCATTAGGAATCTGCAGATAAATGAACCACTGGGTGGCAGTGATCACAGTGTGCTGAAGTGGGATTTACTCAAGGAGGTAACTACCATCAGAGGTAAAGGGAAGGGTTTTTGCTTTCGTAAAGGAGACTATGCTGGTCTGAGACAGTATTTAAATTCTATACAGTGGGACCAACTGATGATGTTACCAACAGCAAATTCAAAATGGGAAGCATTCAAGGAACTAATCTTGGAAGCTACCAGGCTTTACATACCAACCAAGAAATATTGTTCAAGGTTCAGGCCTAAATGGTTGTCAGATGAACTAATGAGACATATGGCAGAGAAGAAAAATGCATGGGATACATACAAATTAATGGGTGACGTGGAAGCCTATGATAGATATAAGTTGGTCTGTAACCAAGTCACAAAGGAGATTAGGCAGGCAAAGGCAGATTATGAGAAATCCTTGGCAAAGGATGCAAAGAAAAACAGAAAAGAGTTCTTTACCTATTTAAACTCAAGAAGGAAACGGATGAATCAGATTGGTCCACTGGATGTTGATGGTTCAACAGTTGAGGATCCAGCTCAGGTGGCTAACAATCTAAACGAGTATTTTGCATCTACATTCACACATGAGGAGTTATTCAGGAAGGGGAATGTCGTAGGTGAAGTAAACATTGGCAGTGAGCTAGATGATTTTCTAAAAACTGAGAGGAAAGTGGAGGAGAAATTGTTGAGGATAAACATAAAAAAGGCACCCGGGGTGGATGGGATCTATCCAGTTATATTAAAGGAGGCAGCAAAGGAAGTAAGCAAACCCCTAGCCATAATTATGAGAGCTTCTTTGGACTCATGGGAGGTACCCATGGACTGGAGATGTGCAAATGTAACCCCAATTCACAAAGGAGGATCAAAGGCTGACACAAGTAATTATAGACCTGTTAGTTTAACTTCGGTTCCAGGAAAATTAATGGAGGCACTGGTTAAAGAAGCACTGCAGGATCATCTGGACAAGAATTCAGTTATAGCTCAGACACAGCATGGGTTTGTTAAGGGCAGGTCTTGTCTGACCAATTTGATTGGATACTATGATGTAGTCACAAAAGAACTGGATGCAGGGAATAACTTTGATATTATATATTTGGATCTTAGAAAGGCTTTTGATACTGTTGCGCATGGAAGACTGCTGCACAAATTGGAGAAGTGTGGCATTCGAGGCAAATTGCTGCTATGGATAAAGGGATGGTTGAGTGGCAGAAGACAGAGAGTGGTAATCAATGGACACTGCTCAACGTGGACTAATGTTATTAGTGGAGTTCCTCAGGGTTCAGTGTTGGGTCCATTGTTGTTTTCTGTATTTATAAATGATATTGATGATGGTGTATCAGGCTTAATGTCCAAGTTTGCAGACGATACAAAGGTTGGCAGGGTTGTTAAGGACACTACTGATACTATGCTGCTGCAACAGGATCTGGAAAGGTTGAGCAGATGGGCTGAGAGGTGGCAAATGAAGTTTAACATTGACAAATGTAAAGTACTACATATGGGAAACAGTAACCCCAGATCAACGTATCAACTCTGTGGTACTACGCTGACAGTGGTAGAGAATGAAAAGGACCTGGGGGTAATTGTGCAGGCAGATATGAAGTTCTCTGAGCAGTGCAGACGAGCTGCAAGAGTAGCTCATGGTGTCTTGTCAATGATATACAGGAATTTTTCTAGCAGGGACAGGGATGTGATTATTCCCTTGTATAAGGCATTGGTCAGGCCACACCTTGAGTACTGTATACAGGTCTGGAGGTCTCATTTCAAGAAGGATGTAGAGCTGCTGGAATGAGTACAGAGAAGGGCAACAAGATTAGTGAATGGAACAAAGGGTTGCTCTTACGAAGAAAGGCTTAAGTTTTGCAAATTACAGAGCCTGGAGACTAGGCATCGCCGAGGTGATCTGATAGAGGTGTACAAGGCTTTGAATGGCTTGAGCATGCTCAATGCCGATGGAATTCTTCCTCTTGCTCAGAATAATCACCTGAGAGGGCATAAATTCAAATTGAGGAAGGACGGATGTCGGATAGATGTGCGGAAATTCGCCTTTAGCCAGCGGGCAGTTGGTTTGTGGAATAGACTTCCATCGCTTGTTGTTGAAGTTGATAGCCTAAACAAATTTAAGGCTCAGCTGGACAGGTATTTCGAACGAATTGAGGGGTGAAATGGGAGTAGTGGTTGTTTTTTTTTTTTTTTTTTTTTTTTTTCTTTTTTTTTTGGCTGATGCTGAATAAGTTTGCTTTCTTGCATCATATGCCTCTACTAATGCTAATGCTAATGCTAATTTGTCTTCCAATATAGCCAGGTATGCATTGGCATTTACGGAACCTTTTATAAACTGCAGGTGATATGAAATGCACCACCATATCATTTGGCTGGTAGGGAATTTCACTGCAGACACCATACAGTCTGGATGGTATTGTTCACCACGTCTAAGGCGAATCGTTTGTCTCCCATCAGAGACATGCAGGTTGAATTTCTTCTTATCCAAAAAAATAACTGACTTCCCGTGCTCGGGGGTCCATTTCATATGCTCCTTACACCAAATTAATTGGGCCTTTTTTCATTTTTTGTGTAAGGAGGGACTTCTTTTTAGGACTATGGGCTACAAGTCTATTTTTGAAGAGGTGTCTTCTGACTGCTACTGCACTTGCTACCACTCATGCATGTTCTTCCCATTCTCTTTTCAGCTCAGACGAAGAAGCTTTACAGTTTTTAAGGCATAAGTGCTTCAAAACGTGGTCCTGTTTTGGCGTAGAGACTCATTTGTATCCAGTTTCCTTTTTTCCTATCAGCAGAACCAGTATTCTTGAGTTTGGAAAATAATGTACTCACTGTTGACTGATTACAAGACACTCTGAAGCAATATGACGGGAAGAACGTCCTTCCTCACGTAAAGCAACGATAGCACTCTTTCTTTCAACTGCATGTAACTTGCCATCCTGACAAGCAAGAATGACTGCAACTCATGCAGAGCATGCTTACATAGCTGAAAGTAACAGCCGATGGAATATTACGCCATCACCTACGCGTGTCAATCTTATCTGATGCAATCTGTAAGAAATATTCCCATATACAGTGGATTCCAGTTATCTAGGCCACCGGTTAATTGGGGAAGCTGTTTATCTGGGAGAAATCTTAAAAAACAGAACCCAATCGAGAAAACAGCCAAGGTTTACTTTGCTTAATTGGGACAACATGCCGTTTAATCGGGGCAGGAGACCGCAGCACTTGAGATCACCCTACAATTGTCTCCGACTGTACCACGTGGTTCGGTCGAATTTCTGGAGGTCACAACCATAAAACAATTAGCAGTTACCTGTTTATTGGTCTTTTCTGTTAATGCAACCTATCATAAACGGATAGTAAATTCGATCTTATTGAATTTGCGATAATACTGACAGCTGGAATTCTGTGGGTTATTATGGTGAAATGTGTTTACACTTCCATGGAATCTTCAATCATATAAAAAAATTTATTTTCAGAATCTTCTCTTCATTCCTACTTTTAAAGCTTCGTAACTTGATACTCCATTCTCATTTGTGCATATCGTGTTACTTGCAATTTGTGTGCGCTGTGTTCTAAATCTCTAAGACAACAAACACTATTAGCTTTTATCTAGCATATAGCCTCACGTCTAAATTTAATAACATCAAAATTTTGCCCGACCTATTAGGTCTTTAACACACCTCTTTAGTGTTCAACCCCCCCCCCCCAACCAGCGATTTCTTAAAACAGCAATCCCATTAAGCACAAATGTCAAATACGTATTTTTTTTTTTAGGTCCTAGCCACTGAAATCCCAGGAAACTAGGTGGCAGGACCTGCCAGAGCAATATGTTGTGATACTGGATACACCCGGCTAGCCTCCACGTGGCAGGGTATGGGCAACGTCAGGCTCCACTTGGGGCCTGGTGGCCAATAAGCCGGTCAAACAATGGGCACAACATATCACGCTGCACAGACACAGCCCACACACTTTCAAGTTTCTGGCTTGACAGTGTATTGTCCTCGATACAGCGAAACACACACGGAGTTGGGAGAAATCCCAGGTGCCGTTTGACACGAACATACCTTATACCCTACTGACACCATCATATGCTTTTACATCGAAGACAACATAAAATTACACTCACGCCTCAGGGTTTTTTTGTATTCTTGCAAGTGTGTCAAGCAGGTTGGTACTAGTAGACTTGCCTTTGATTACTGTGTGGAGAGAGAGAGGGAGGCCTGTGGTTGAAGCAATGTTCTGTAAGTTCAGGGTTAATGGCCTTCTCGAAGAGTTTCAGGAATCCACAGCTGATGGTGATGGGAATGTAGCCTTTCGGATACTTACATTTTGGTACTGGGTGCACAAAGTATGTGTTCCAGATTTCTGGGGGATCTGTACTAATGATTATTTGATTAAAAATATGCACATGAATATCAACAATGTAAACGCTGCAGATTTGCAAAATAAACTGTGGAAACCCATCTGGACCTACTACTGCCTTTAGTGTAGCTTCTTTGTGATCTCAATCAGATGGTCTCTGCTGATAGCAAAATTAGAGAATACAGGGTAGCTTGTGTATCCTACCACAGGAAAGACGGACTGATTATGCTGCTGATTGGCCTGTTCGAAATGTAGCCCATTCCCTGAAGGTTTTCTCATCCATTGTACACTGATTTCGTGTAATTGGGGGCATTTTTTTGAGTTGCATCCTGTTGATAATCAGCTTCCTGTGAGTCATTCATTTCTCTAGTTCAAGGGAGAACTAGACAAACATTTGGAGTGAATGGATGGGTGAAATGGGATGGTTTTTTTTTTTTTTTTTAAAGCTTAGCATAAGTTTGCTTTCTACATCATATGCCTCTACTAATGCTAATGCCAAAATTGAGTATACTGAGTTATGTAAAGCCATTAGAAAGAGACTCAGAGAGAACATAAGATTTAACACAATAAAAGTAAAACAAGCATTAAGGGAAAACAAAGGACTAAAATCAGCAGTCATGAGAAGTAATACAGTAAGATAAATGATACTGAATTAGAAGAATAGTGATGGTGTGCTTATAAATAGCAGAAAAGACATAATTCAAATAGCAGAAGACTACTAGAAAGTATTATATAAGGAGCAAGAGAAGGAGGCCAGCTGTTGTTGTTGTTGTTGTTGTTTGGTTTTTAGGAGCATTAGCAACTAAGGCCATATTGCTCCAGGATATGCGGTGGTCATTCCTTAACCTTTCCGCATCCTCCGTATTTGGTGGTGACGGGCTCGAACCCCGGTCTAATCAAGAAGCGTGTGCTACGCACTGCTGCTCCTTCCCACCTGGCTACGGAGGCGCCCAGGAGGCCAGCAGTGGGGAAAATGGATCGCAAATAAGCAACATGTGACATACCCGATATCCTTCCTGATGAGATAGAATCGGCATTGAAGAAAATGAAGAAGCAAAAACCCCAGGTGAAGATGAAGTTATTAGAGAGTTATTAAAATTAGAAGGAAGAGACATGACACAGAAACTGGCAAGTCTTCACAAAATACATTACGAAAGGCGTGATGCCTAAGGAGTGGAATAATGCAATCATAATTTTGCTGCATCAGTAAGGAGATAAATCAGAAATTGGAAATTACAGACCACTTAGCTTGTTGTACCACATCTACAAGTTGTTCATAAGGGTCATTACTAACAGATTATAAAGAATACTTGACGAGAATCAACGGAAAGAGCAAGCTTCCTGGTTGTCATTTTATAAATGACAACCAGGAAAAAGTGGTGCACTTCGTCTTCCTAGAGACATGTTTTTAAGTTAATTAATCTATTAATATAATTGGGAACTTTTACTTTATACTTTTACTCTATTTACTTTCCTTTATGTAAATTTAACCCTAACCAATACGGATCTAGAGGCGAGTATAAGATAATAAGCTTTGCTAAGAATCTTAATAGATAATCAACAGTACTTCAAGCTTTCACCTATAAAATTAGTCATCATCGCTAACAGGTCTATAATTATTTGCGTCACCCTTTGCATTCTTTTTGTGAATTGAGGATACATTTGCACATCTCCAGTACACTGGGACCTTCCCTAACTCTACAGATGCTCCCATAATTATGGTTAAGGGTTTGCTTACTTCTCTTACTGCCTCCATCAAAATAACTGGATAGATTCCATCTTCCCAAGGTGCATTTTTTTTTTTTTTTCTTTAACTTCAAACAATTTCTCCTCCACTTTGCTCTCAGTTATTACCAAATCACTTAGGTCCCTGTAAACTTCCAGCATCACTTCATTGAATAACTCCTCATGTGTGAATGTAGATGCAAAAATACTCATTCAATTTATCAGCTACTTGAGTAGAATCATCAATAGAAGAACCATCTATGTTAAGTGGACCAATCTGATTCAGTGCCTTCCTTCTAGAGTTTACCTAAGTAAAGAACTCTTTGCTGTTTTCCTTTGAATCCTTTGCTAAAGATTCCTCGTAATCTGCTTTTGTTGCCTAACCTCCTTTGTGACTTGATTACATACTAGCTTATATCTGTAGTAGGTTTCTGTGTCATCTGATAATTTATATGCACCCCAAGACTCATTAATCCATCTTACATCCATTTAGATCTGAACCTTCAACAGTATTTCTCAGTTGGTAAGAAAAGCCTAGTAGCCTCTATGTTTAAGTCCCTGAAGGCTTCCCATTTAGAATTCACCATTGGTGAATTCTAAACGAGTACAGAGAAGGGAAACAAGATTAGTGAATGGAAAAAAAGGGTTGCTCTTATGAAGAAAGGCTTAAATTTTGCAAATTAGTGTCTAGAGAATAGGCACCTGCGAGGTGATCTGATTGAGGTGTATAAAGCCTTGAATGGTTTGAGCATGCTCAATGCTGATGGAATTCTTCCTCTTGCTCAGAATAATCATTTGAGAGGGCATAAATTCAAATTGAAGAAAGATAGATGTAGATTAGATGTGCGGAAGTTTGCCTTTAGCCAGTGGGTGGTTGGTTGGTGGAACAGACTTCCATCCTTTGTTGTGGAAGTTGATAGCTTAAATAAACTTAAACTGAGCTGGACAGGCACTTGGAACAAACAGAGGGGTGAAATGGGAGTGTGTTTTTTTTTTTTTTTTTTTGCTGATGCTGCATAAGCTTGCTTTCTTGCATCATATGCCTCTACTAATGCTAAAACAATCCTCCAATAAATCCACAAAGATCTTGCTAGCGTGTGAGTGACCAAAGCACAAGTCCAGTCAATACCTGGAAAGTTAAAATCCCCCATTACAAGACATTCTGATTTGCTGGCCCACTATTTCTGTTCGTTGTACTCATCAGAGTCATTAGGCCTATAACACAATTAGTTAGTTTAACTTCTGTTCCGGGTAAAATAATGGAGTCGCTGGTTAAAGATGCATTGCAGGATCATCTAGACAAGACTGCAGCAATAATTCAAACACAGCATGGGTTTGTTAAGGGAAAGTCTTGTCTGACAAATTTGATTGGTTATTATGATGCGGTCACAAAGGAACTGGATGCAAAAAATAATTTTGATATCACATACTTGGATTTCAGGAAAGCTTTTGACACTGTTGCGCATGGAAGACTACTGTACAAATTGGAGCAGAATGGTATTAAGGGTAAGTTGCTACAATGGATAAAAGGATGGTTAAGTGGGAGAAGACAGAGGGTGGTAATCAATGGGTGCTGCTCTTCGTGGACTAATGTTATTAGTGGAGTCCCACAGGGTTCGGTGTTGGGTCCACTGTTGTTTTGTGTATTTATCAATGATATTGATGAAGGTATATCAGGCTTAATGTCGAAGTTTGCAGATGACACAAAGGTTGGCAGGGTTGTTAATGACAGTAATGGCAGTGTGCTACTGCAACAGGATCTAGATAATTTGGGCAGATGGGCTAAGAAGTGGCAACTGAAGTTCAACCTTGACAAATGCAAAGTACTGCATATGGGTAGAAGTAACCCCAGAGAAACGTACCAACTGTGTGGTACTACACTTAAGGTGGTAGAAAATGAAAAAGACCTGGGAGTAATTGTGCAGTCAGATATGAAGTTTTCTGAGCAGTGCAGACAGGCTGCTAGGGCGGGTCATGGGGTTTTGTCAATGATATATAGGAATTTTGCTAGCAGGGAAAAGGAGGTGATTGTCCCTCTGTATAAGGCAATGGTCAGGCCACGCCTTGAGTACTGCGTACAGGTCTGGAGGCCTCATTTTAGGAAGGATGTAGATTTGCTTGAGCGTGTACAGAGAAGAGCAACACGATTGGTGAGGGGAATGAAGGGATTTTCTTACCAAGAGAGGCTTAAGTTCTGCAAATTGCAGTGGCTGGAGACTAGGCACCTGCGCAGTGATCTGATTGAGGTCTATAAGGCCTTGAATGGGTTGAGCACGCTGAATTCTGATGGGATCCTTCCACTTGTTCAGATTACCAACCTACGGGGACATAAGTTCAAATTAAGAAAGGACAGATGTAGAATAGATGTGCGGAAATTTGCCTTTAGCCAGCGGGTGGTTAATTGCTGGAACAAACTTCCATCTGTCGTTGTGGAAGTTGATAGGTTAAATAAATTTAAGGAGGAACTGGACAGGCATTTGGAGGGAATGGTGTGATTTTTTTTTTTTTTTTTTTTTTTTTGGCTGATGCTGCATAAGCTCCTACACTTGCTTTCTTGCATCATGTGCCACTACTACTACTACAATGTCTCTGATATCCCAACAATAATATCTGCCTTTGATGCTCTGATCAGCACTTCAAATTCACAAAATTTATTTACTATACTTCTAGCATTGGTGTACAATGCATCTGTTCTTACTGTTAGTTATCCTAACACAACCCATGTATTTATTTATTCCATGATGACTCCCAGCAGCTCTTGAAATCCCCAGCAACTTGCTCTCTAGGCTGCTGCTCATTACAACAGAAGCAGTGTAAGAATCACTATTAATTTTTGGTCTGTAAATCCTGCCAAGCCAGCAGTTTTATGACCCACTTAACACTGCCTCAATAGAATCAGCAAATATTCTAGCACCCTTTCTATTTAAGTGTATCCCATCCCTGTAGAAGCAGACTCTCCTGTTTGCAAGCAAAGACCACGCTGAAAAAAAATTCTGCCCCATGAGCCTTGTACAATCTCTCCGGGGTCGAATAGCCTGACAAGGCTCTCATCATAAATGCCCTCCTATCATGTCTAGGCAGAATTACAGACACTTTCAAATTTAACCCCAACTTGTGACATTTTTTCAGCATTGACTTGCACTTGTTAAGTAAATCTGCAGATTTCTTACTCTTAAGTCATTACTGTCAATGTGTACAACAATAAAAGATGATATCTACCCTACAACATCATCAACTTTTGCCCCTGGCAGACATACCCTGGTGCTGTTCCTCCTATCTTTTTTGCATAATATATTCCTCGTCCCCCCTGGCGTTGAGTTGGGTAGCTGAGAGCTTGATGGGCACTTATATTAATTTCTTTAAGGGGCGTCAACTCTACACCTGAAACTCTCGTAGATGCCCATCAGAATGCCGAGTTGGTGCCTAATTTCTTCACAGTCTCTGCACTTAGCACCCACAAAGACATCCTCCTTGGCTAAATCATGTTCTGTTCTAGACAGGTCTGCAAACATTTCACATTTTGCACATTTTTTTAGACTGTTGCATTGGAGAATAATCCACTTCAGTTCTCCTGCGAGGGGCAATACTACCGCTACTTTGTGCTCATTGATGTTGTTATACCACACTTGGAATACTGTGTTCAAGAATGGAGACCATACCTAAAGAAAGACATTGTGCTTCTTGAAAGGGTCCAAAGACAGGTAACTCACCTGGTGAGACTGACAAAAGGGTGTCCATATGAGGAAAGACTTCGAATGTGTGGGTTGCAGAGCTTGGAAACTAGGCACCTTTCAGGAGACTTGATTGAGGTGTTTAAGGCTCCTAGAGGCATAAGTCAAATGAATGAGGATGAAATCAATGACTAGTGATTCTAGAGCTAGTGGCCATAAATTCACGTTATGGGGGGGGGAGATGTTCAGACTAGATTGCAGAGGCGCCTCCGTAGCCAGGTGGGAAGGAGCAGCAGTGTGTAGCACACGCTTCTTGATTAGACCGGGGGTTCGAGCCCATCACCACCAAATACGGAGGATGCGGAAAGGTCAGGGAATGACCACCGCATATCCCGGAACAATATGGCCTTAGTTGCTAATGCTCCTAAAAACCAAATAACAACAACTAGATTGCAGGAAGTTTTATTTTAGTCAACAAGTTCTAAATTAATGGAATAAGTTATTTACATGGGTGTTAAAGGCTGACAGTTTGAGGAAATTCAAAGGTCAGGTAGATAATTACTCATGTGAGGAGGGAAATGCATAAGTTGTCTATTTCCTTTTCTCTTATTAATTTTTTATTTTTTAAAATTTTCTTATTATTATACTATTTTTTTTTTTTTTGCCTGGTACAGCATAAGCCATGCATCTTGGCTTCCTTGCACACGTGGCCATTGCTAATACTAAATTGAATGCAAATAATATTAAGGCAAGTCACATTTTGATACTTTTTCACAATCAAAATGTCATTTTATTTGTTGCTGCTTTTATATTTTATACCAGAAAATGGCAACTTAATTGTTTATCCTGCTCCACAGTTAATAGGTGTACTACAGTTATAATTTACAAGTAAGAAGTTATTAAAAAAAACTTTGGGTAACACACTGTGGAGCCCTGAGAAATACTTAGGGGACCACAAAGGATCTACAGATCACAGATTGTGTACCACTGCTATACCAGAGTTCCATGTAACATATTACGAATACAGAAAATGAAACAGCTATTAGCTATTGAACAGTTGGAGAAAGTTATAAAAATTAACTGGGCTTGTAATATTTTGAAATGATGAAGGAATGCATACCTGCTTTACAGTGGCTATCATGCGGGCAATCAACATAATACTGGCTGTTTCTGGTGGATAATGCATGTGTCTGTAAGAGAGAGATATAAAAGACATTTTTGCAAGTAAAATTAAGCACTGTGATAATAAGGTTAAAAAATAAGTTAAACAGGTTACATAACAAGAACAAAAAGCAAGTTCATTAACTAACTCTTTCCTAAATAACTAACCGTAATTTTAAAAGTTTATATTGATACATCATCATCATAATCAGCCATTTTCAATCCACTGCAGGATGAAGGCCTCTCCAGCAACTTTCCAGTTCCTTCTGTTTTGAGCACTGGCCATCCATTTGGCCAGTGCATCCTACTCAAAAACTCATGAATTTCATCTATCCATCTCCGCCTTTGTCTTCCAGGTTTTCTTCTAGCTCCTCTTGGGTACCATTCTGTTATTTTCTTAGTCCACCTGTCATCATGTCTTCGAGTTATGTGTCCTGCCCAAGACCATTTTAGTTCTTTAGTTTTGATAAGAATGTCCTTTACTTGAGTTTGCTGCCTAATCCATGTGTTTCTCTTCTTATCTAACAGTCTGATTCCCAATATAATTCGTTCCATTCTTCGCTGTGTAGTTCTTAGCTTCTCTTCCATTCTTTTGGTGAGTGCCCAAGTTTCACTTCCATAAGTCATGGTGGGGAGTATACATTGATTCATTATTTTACGTTTCAGACAAACTGGGATATTGCTCTTCAGTATGTGACTGCATTTCCTGAATGCTATCCATCCAAAATTTATTCTTCTCTTGACTTCCAGCCATTTATCATTATTACAGCTAATAACTTGTCCCAGATAAGTATATTACTCCACCTTTTCAATTACTGCTCCTTCAATCATTATTTCCCTTTCTGTGGCATACTTGTTCATCATTACTTTTGTTTTAGCCATATTCATCTTTAGTCCAAAATCCTTACTAACTGTGCATAACTGATTAAGATTTTCCTCTAATTCTTTGGGATTGTGGCTTATGACCACAATGTCATCTGCAAATCGTAAATGGTTTAGGTACTCTCCATTCACATTGACTCCTTTCTGCGACCAGTCTAATCTGAAAGCTTCCTCAAGGGCAGCAGTAAACAGCTTCGGCGATATTGTGTCTCCTTGTCGAACTCCTTTCTCGATTTTAAATTTGCTACTGTCTTTGTCTAGTCTAATAAAGGATGTAGCACTCTCATATATTTTCTTCAAAATCATAATATATGGAGTATCTATGCCTTGTCTTTCCAGTGCCCGAAACATTGCCTTATGCTTCCTCAAATGCCTTCCTCAAAGGCATTTGACTCCTGTATGGAGTCAAATGCCTTTTCATAATCCACAAATGCCAGGCATAATGGTGTTTTATATTCATTTGCTTTCTCCATTAGCTGTGATATTACGTGAAGGTGATCCATAGTTGAGGATCCCGTCCTAAAGCCAGCTTGCTCTTTCGGTTGATTCTCATTAAGTATTCTTTCTAATCTCATTGCTGGAGGGTTTGGTCTTTTCCTCTTCACGCTGACCAGGCGTCTTGAAGAGAACCAGTCTACACGTTCGTTGCCACCTAAGTGACGTAACAGGGCTTACCATCGAGAAGGTGTGCATGAGTGGATTTTAGGGAGGCAGGCCAACCGGACTTCTAAATCTTCTGTACTGTAATAGAGAGATATTGGATCCATCAGTGTTTTAGGCTGAGTGTCTGATAACACACAGGATACCTGGTCCCCTCTAAGCCCATTTTTTTTTTTCTTTTTTCGTTATTGATGCTGTATAAGCTTGCTTTCTTGCATAATATGCTATTTCTAATTTACATTTTCATTATCCTACAGATGTAATATGGGGCAGATGATGTTGATACACTATAGCCATATTCAAATTTTAAATACCATCATAAATACAGATTAGTTGTAACTAAAACTGTGCATTTAGAGGATGCCTACATTTAGAGAATGACTATCAAGCAGCAGTAAGATTTCAAATGATATTATCATTTTGAATGATATTCAGACTACAAACTAACACAAAATAAAATTTAAGAGAGTGATACCATCGCGAAGATAGCAAGTAAACCAGATGAATATAGCAAATGACAAGTGCACACACGGGGGGGGGGGGGGAGAAAGAGAGAGATATAAAAAGCAAACATACACCGAACAATCTGAACTCTAACATGGCAATCTATCTATCTAAAGATTCATGCATGCTTATATAACTGTTTTATCAGAAAAAAAAAACAGCTTTGTCCTAATGTGATTCACGAACATCATCTGCCCCATATTACATCTGTAGGATAATGAAAATGTAAATTAGAAATAGCATATTATGCAAGAAAGCAAGCTTATACAGCATCAATAACGAAAAAAGAAGAAAAAAAAAACCCACTTTTAGCATTAGCAAAAGCATATGATACAAGAAAGAAAACTTATATAGCATTGGCAAAAAAAAAACACAACACACCCTTCTTATTTCACCCATCCACTCGCTCCAAATGTTTTTCTAGTTCTGCCTTGAATCTATTTAAGCTATCAACTTCTACGACAGATGGAAATTTGTTCGAGCAATCAACCACATGTTGGCTAAATGCAAACTTCAACACATCTATTCAACGACTGTCTTTCCTCAATTTGAATTTATGCCCTCTAAGGTGAATATTCTGAGAAAGAGGAACAATCCCATCAACACTGAGCATGCTCAGACCATTCAAACCTTTATACACCTCAATCAGATCACTTCGCAGGTGCCTAGCCTCCAGACACTGTAATTTGCAAAACTTAAGCCTTTCTTCGTAAGAGCAACTCTTTGTTGAATTCACTAATCTTGTTGCCCTTCTCTGTACTTGTTCCAATAGCACTACAACATTCTTAATAAGAGGCCTCCAGACCTGTATACAGTACTCAAGATCTGGCCTGACCATTGCCTTATACAAGGTGAAATCTCCTATATCCTGTATATCATTGACAAGACACCACGAACTACTCTCGAAGACTGTCTGCACTGTTCAGAAAACTTCATATCTGCCTGCACGATTACCCCCCCAAGTCATTTTCACTCTCTACCACTGTCAGTATAGTATCACAGTTGATACATTACTCTGGGGGTTACTGCTTCCCATATGCAGTACTTTACATTTGTCAATGTTAAACTTCAGTTGCCACTTCTCAAGCCCACCTGCTCAACTTTTCCAAATCCTGTTGCAACAGCGTACTTAGTGTCATTCACAACCCTACCAACCTTCGTATCGTCTGCAAACATTAAGCCTGATATACCATCATCAATATCATTAATAAATACAGAAAACAACAATGGACCCAATACTGAACCCTGGTTGACTCCACTAATAACATCAGTCCATGAAGAGCAGTACCCATTGATTACCACTCTGTCTTATCCAACTCAACCATCCCTTTATCCATAACAGCAATTTGCCTTCGATTCCACACTGCTCTAATATGTGCAGTAGTCTTCCATGCGCAACAGTATCAAAAGCCTTTCTAAGATCCAAATATATGATACTGAAATAATTCATTGCATACAGTTCCTTTGTGACCACATGATATTATCCATTCAAATTGGTCAGACAAGAAGACTTCTCCTTAACAAACCCAAACTGTATCCGATCTATAACTGATGTCTTGTGTAGATGATCCTGCAATACTTCTTTCAACGGTACCTCCATTAATTTCTTTGGAACAGAAGTTAAACTAACAGGTCTGTAATTACCTGTTTCTCCTTTTGTGGATTGGGGTCACATTTGCACATCTCCAGTCCATGGGTATCTCCCCTGAGTCCAAGGAATCGTTCATAATTATGGGTTTCCTTACTTCCTTTGCAGCCTCCTTTAACATAACCAGACAGATTCCATCCACCCCAGGTGCCTTTCTTATGTTAATCTTCAACAATTTCTCCTCCACTTTACTCTCAGATATTACAAGATTATCTAGCTTACTGTCCGAGTTTAATACACCTCTGGCATTCCCTTCCTGAATAACTCCTCATGTGTGAATGTAGATGCAAAATATTCATTTAATTTGTTAGCTACCTGAGCAGGATCATCAAAAGTTGAACCATTGATATCAAGTGAACCAATCTGATTCATCTCCATCCTCCAAGAGTTTACATAAGTAAAGAACTCTTTGCTGATTTTCTTTTCATTCTTTCTGACATTGCCTGCCTAATCTCCTTTGTGACTTGGTTACAGACCAGCTTATATCTATCATAGGCTTCAGTGTCACCTGTTAATTTCTAGATATCCTATGCATTTTTTTTCTCTGCCACATGTCTAATTGGTTTATCTGACATCTATTTAGGACTAAATCCTGAACAATATTTCTTAGTTGGTATGAAAAGCCTAGTAGCTTCCGAGATTAATTCTTTGAGTGCTTCCCATTTTGAATTTGCTGTTGTTCCCACAGTATAGGATTTAAATACTGTCCCAGACCACCTGTAGTCACCTGTACAAAAGCAAAAACCCTTCCCCTTTACCCCTGATGGTAGTTACCTCTTTGAGCAAATCCCACGTCAGCACACTGTGATCACTGCCGCCTAGTCGTTCATTTATCTGCAGATTCTTAATGCATGAAGAATCACCACTGATAATCAGATCAAGAGTATTACTCTCTCTCGTAGTCTCTCTAACATGCTGCTGTAGAAAACAATCATCCAATAAATCCACAAAAGCCCTGCTAGTGACTAACCCACAAATTCCAGTCAACAACTGGGAAATTAAAATCCTCCATTATAAGACGCACTGATTTACTGGCCCATGCTATTTCTCTGTACAATATGTTTATTATACTGATCAGAGTCATTAGGCCTATAACACACTCCTACTCTCAATTTTCCTATACCAGTACTTATGTCACACGAAACTGATTCGACACTGCGCTATGCAGCCATGTCAACTGGCTGTACTTTATTGGATTTTATGTGTTTCTTAACCAATAGCATAACCCCTCCTCCCTTCCTATACACATTGTATTCCCCAAATTCCAGTTCTGCGTTCCTTATATCTGTGTTATCCCAACAATATCTGCCTTTGAAGTTTTGATTAATGTCTCAAATTCATCAAATTTATTTACCAAATTTCTAGCATTGTTGTTCACAAGTGTACATGCACTATTTTTAGAGGCATACGATGCAAGAAAGCAGGCTTATGCAGAATAAGCAAAAAAAAAAAAAAAAAAACCCTACTTTCAGCACCCAATCGTTCCAAATGTCTGTCCAATTCAGCCTTAAATTTATTTAGGCTATCAACTTCCATAACAAAAGATGGTCTGTTCCACCAATCAACTACCCACTGGCTAAACGCAAATTTCTGCACATCTATTCTACAACTGTCTTTCCTCAATTTGAAACTGTATCCCCTCAGGTTCTTAATCTGAGCAAGAGGAAGAATCCCATCAACATTCAGCTTGCTCAACCCAAGGCCTTAATCACCTCACAGGTGCCTACTCTCCAGGCACTACAATTTGCAGAACTTAAGCCTATCTTCGTAAGAGCACCCCTTTGTTCTCCTTCTTTGTACTTATTCTAGCAACTCTAATACTTTGCTAAAATGAGGCCTCCAGACCTGTACACAGTACTCTAGGTGTGGTCTGACCATTGCCTTGTATAACGGGATAATCACCTCCCTGTCCCTGCAAGCAAAATTCATATATATAATTTACAAGACTCCATAACCTGCCTGCACTGCTCAGCAAACTTCATATTTCACAGCGCAATTACCCCCAGGGCTTTTTCACTTTCCACTTCCCTGACTGTACTACCACACAGTTGGTACGTTTCTCTTCAGTTATTGTAACATCGTCCTGTACTTGTTGACTAAATCTGCAGATCTCTTATTCTTAATGTCATTAGTTCGAACATGTACAACGATATGATCTTTCGTGCCCTTAAAAGATGATATCTGCTCTAAAACTTCAACTTTTGTCCCTGGCAGACATACCCTGGTCCTGTTCCACCTATGCTTCTTGCATATTATATTCCCAGTCTCCCTGACAATAGTCACCTAGTTCCTTTGGGAACAGTGCATTCAGCCTTGGAGATTGCCTCTGTGTTGCCTGATGCACAGGAGTGAGCTCTGCCATTGAGCTGAGCAGCTGATGGTGGGGCCCCTCATTAATTTCTTCAAGGGCATTTACCCTACACCTCAAGGCGCTCATAGACAGCCATCAGAACACTGAGTTGGTTCCTAATTTCTTGACACTCTAGACATCTAGCACACACAAAGGCATCTTCCTTGGCTAGATCATGTGCCGTTTTAGAAAGATTATTGAACATTTCACATTTCGCACATTTTTCGAGACTGATGCGCTGGACTGTTTTCTAACGCGACCAGAACACCCTCGTCAACACAACACAAAATAAAATTTAATAGAGTGATACCATCGTGAGGATAGCAAGTAAACCAGATGAATATAGCATATGACAGGCACACAGAGAGAGAGAGAGAGCTATAAAAAGCAAATATACACCGAACAATCTGAACTCTAGCATGGCAATCTATCTATCTAAAGATAGATGCACTGCTTATAAAACTGTTTTATCAGAAAAAAACAGCTTTGTCATAATGTGATTCACAAACATCATCTGCTCCATATGACATCTGTAGAATAATGAAAAAAATAAATTAGCATTAAGCATATGATGCAAGAAAGCAAGCTCATCAACCAAAAAAAAAAAAAAAAAAACCACTTCCCATTCTTCTTCTCCATCTGCTCCAAAAGTCTGTCCAGTTCTTCCTTGAATTTATTTAAGCTATTAACTTTCACGACGACAGATGGAAGAACTTTCCAGCAATCAACCACCCACTGGATAAAGCAAATTTCTGCAGATCTATTCTACAACTGTCTTTCCTCATTTTGAATTTATGCCTCTCAGGTGCATAATTTGAGCAAGAGGAAGAATTCCATTCAGATTGCCCAAACCATTCAAGGCCTTATACACCTCAATCAGATCAACATGCAGGTGCCTAGGCTCCAGCCACTACAATTTGCAGAACTTATTCTTGGTAAGAGCACTCTTTGGTTCCCTTCACCAATGTGGTTGCCCTTCTTAACATGCATTCCAGCAGATCTACATCCTTCCTAAAGTGAGGACTCCAGTCCTGTATACAGTACTCAATATACATCCTAACCATGGTTTTATATAAAGGGATAATCACCTCATTATCCCTGCTAGCAACGTTTCTATATATCATTGACACAAAACACCATGAGCTGTCCTGGCAGCATGTGTGCTGCCAGGACAATTTCATATCTGACTGCACAATTACCTCCAGGTCTGTTTCATTTCCCCCCCCCCCCCGAGTACAGTACCACACAGTTGATAAGTTACTCTGAGGTTACTGCTACCCATGTGCAGTATCTTGCATTTGTCATTGTTAAACTTCAACTGTCATTTCTCAGCCCATCAACTCAATTTTTCCTATATCTTGTTGCAGTAGCTCACCCTGATAACTGTCGTGAACCAATGTTAGCCATGTCCCAACGAGTGCCAGTTGAACACGCGCCAGATCATTACCAACCGCCTGAACAGTTCATTGTTGATATGATGGGTTCATAGCTTTGTGCGGTTTCCACGAGATTCACACCCTCCCTTCCACTCGAAATAACTGGAAACAGGACTCATCAGACTCATCTCCAGTCATCCAAGGCCCAGTGCAGTTGAGGCGTAGAGTCCAGTGTTGTGGTGTTAGCAATGGAATTACGGTGGGTCGGCAACTCCCATAACCTATTGCATCTAATGATTACCTGATGGTCTTGGTGGAGACGTTTCTGGCACCTCTCTCTCTCTCGTTGAATTCGGTAGTGATTTGTGCCACTATCTCTCTCCGGTTGGCTGAAACAATGCAAGACAGACATCGACGACCATGTTCATCCACCACCTTTCTCTGCCCAATGTGCTATCCACGAGTTGATGTTATTACAAAAATGCCATATCCCAATACACTCTTGATACTGTTGAACAGGGATAGTGTAATTTCTCTACTACCTCTGCGATAGAGTGACCCATGCATCAGGGACCCGCTATCATCCGTCTTTCAAAGTCCATTAACTCACAACATTTATCCATACTAACATCGAATTGCCATCTATGTAAATGCAGTGTACCTATATACCTGCCAAGCAGTGGGGTCGTCCATTAGCGAGAGGGGTGACAGCGTCGAGTTGCTCAGGAACTAGGTATCCTATGAATTCTGTTCTTTCAGTGTATAACTTCATGCCATTATTCCTTGAGTCAGACTCGGGGATTGTGTCAGGGTTCTTTATTATCTGAGTCAACTGCTCTGCTATGTGCCTGTGTATGCAGCTGAATTTCTTGTACCAGTAGTTGTGGATGTTATCTATTCCTGGAGTTCACCAGTTATGGGATTTCCTAATATACTGTTGTATTTCTTCCCCTATTCTGTCATCTCTTGTAGGTTCTTGAAGTTAGCCATAATGGCCCTTGGATAGATCTAGAAAGAAAGAAAACCAAGAACCTACAAGAGATGACAGAATTTGCCTTCCTTTTAGTCTTGTCCGAATTTCCTGTAGAAGGCTCTCCGGTTTTCATCAAATATCCTGTTATCTGTTTTTCTCTGTAAAGGTGAAGTCTCTTTCTGAGTGACAGGAGTTCCTGCTGTGTCCAGGTATTCTTCGATCCTCCAAATATAGCTCTTGTGTGCTGTGGATGTTGTCTTTCTTGAGGATAGTACTGGGTCAGTCTCTTCTATATTCTGCTGTCTTCTTTCCCAGGCTGGTGGTTTCTAGTCTTTGCATTTTATGTAATGTTGTTCTCTGGTTGCCCTTCCATTCATCCTAGTGGCTGCTACAGAGGCACAGTAAATGGCTGTGCGGATGGTGTCTAGTGTTACTTCATTGTGGTTGAGTATTAGTCTGTAGCATGCCAAAGGATTCTGTTTCGTCTCTGTTTCGGTATGGTATGAGTCTTTGTGGGGTCCATTCCCTTGAATTCTGCTAGTGCTTTCTTCCACTCTTCTATTCTGGATATCACAATCTTGTCTGTTTACATTTCAGCTTCTCTGGGTTGTAGTTCTTGTTTTTCCTCCTCCAGTTCTGGTTCGATTATGTCTGTATTCATTATTGTTTGTAGTTGTTTGCTCACATCCTGCTTGATTTTTTTCCAAGATTGCAATAGCTATCAGGTTCTTCTTGACTATCTCTAGTCTGCTATTCGCTGTTCGGTAGCCTGCACATTCAGGAATCTACCACTTTGTGTGTAGATTCACCCTGTACACTGTCACGTCTGTCTCTAGTTTGGTTACTTCGTAGTATGTTCACATGATTAACATATTCATTTCGATGCTTCGTGTGTTGGCTTCTTTCCCCATGGGTGGTCACTAGTGCAGTTGCACAGGAAGCACTTCCAGTCAGTTGGGCTGGACGAGCTTGCCCTTCAGTTGTGGTAGCCAAACACAAGACAGCACTACTCGTTCCTTCATCTGCAGGAGCCTGTCTCTGACTTTTTGAACCTAACCTACCTAATGCCTGAAAGCGAGTTACTTTACCTTGCACCACACTCAATGCAGCATGTTCACAATTGCTACTTCACACCTCCATCCAGCTGTGGAGGTGGACCTGCTTTAGCTTCCAATGAAGCGACTTTTGGGATTTTTTTCCTTGCGGTGGAATTCAAACCCAGGTCCACGATACTGATTTATTATTATTTTTGGATTATTTTTTATTTTTATTTATTTATCCGCCCCCACTTCAGTGGGATTCAAACCTGGGTCAATGATATTAGTTTTTACTTTTTGGATTATTATAATTAAACCATTATTATAATTTGGATTATTATAATTATTATTATAATGGAAATATTTCCATCTGGTGACTGGGACCAAGTGCATGGGGTGCTTGGTTGTTTCTGGTTACTATTATTATTGTCTGTTTTTCGTATGTTTTCGAAAAACTTCCTGATTGACATAGCACTGCTATGTCAATCAGGAAAATAGCCATTTCCTTCTTGTCAATGAGAGTTGTGTGGTCTGTTGTGTGGAATTGTCGTATCACTTATTATGGCATGGTTCCAGTATGGTCTGCGAGCAGAGGCTTCTGATATCCCTTCTGATATTACCTCAAAATCGGTAAATACATAAAATCGAGTAAAACAGTGTGGCTAAATATAAATGTTCAATATTATATATATATCAGTAAATATTAATAGTTTGTAAAAATTTAAAAACATCTGCATATGTGGTAATTGTCTGATAAAATCTGTCTGATAAAGTATAAGGCTCAGTCAGATGGGTAAAAGTGATAAAATGTATTATTAAAATCTGGGCATTCTATTAAAATATGTTTCACGGATAAAACTGTGTCACAGGACTCATTCATAGGAGGGTCATCAACCCTCAGTAAATAGGAATGTGTCCTACACAGGGTCCGGGCAAGCACAACTTACTCTTTTTGATTCCTGCACAAACTAGACTGCCATAATTCAATTAGCATTAGCATTAGTAGAGGCATTTGATGCAAGAAAGCAAGCTTATGCAGCATCAGCCAAAAAAAAAAAAAAAAAAAAAAAAAACCACTTCCACTTCACCCCTCTGTTCGTTCAAAATACCTGTCCAGCTGAGCCTTAAACTTATTTAGGCTATCAACTTCCACAACAAGGGATGGAAGTCTGTTCCACCAACCAACCGCCCGCTGGCTAAAGGCAAATTTCCGCACGTCTATCCTACATCTGTCTTTCCTCAATTTGAATTTATGCCCTCTCAGGTGATTATTCTGAGTGAGGGCTCTATATCATTATATAAAGCCTGTAATTTGAATTACAGGCTTTATATAATGTAATTTATTTGTAGTCTGTCTCTGCCACTGCAAGTGAATCTTTTGATGAATTATTTGCCTGTAGTCTGTATAGGGGACTAACAGGCAACAATTATTAGTGGGAATTGCTGATTTGGCAGTCAGCCAAACCATTTCCACTAATCCCAATGTGACTGGGAGTCCAGCAGAAGTGGATGTCATATTCACGTTCAGGGAGAGAATGGATTTTCTGCTGAATTCAGGAGAGAGTTGGGTGGGGATTGTATAAAGTGTGTAAGCCACTTGAAGAATCGGAATATAGAATGAACCATTGGTACTGGCATTTATTAATGTGATCCAAGGCTAACTCTATAGTGTGCAGCTCTGCAGTAAATATGCTGCATTCAGGGAAAATCTGCTCTGACATAGTGGTGTTCAAAAATACAGCAGCAGACCCTATGTATGATTCCAACTTCGAGCAGTCTGTGTAAACTGCTGCGAAGTCAGAACATTTAGCCTGGTGTACTGAATAGAACTGCAGGAAGAAAGACTGAGTATCTGACTTTCCCCAGTTTTTAAGGGAAAATTCACATGAATGAATGTGAGCATGTCAAGGTGGAAGAGACTGCTTTGGTATTTGCACAACCTTGTCCACTGTGATGTTAAACTCTCTGAGTAGCTCTTCGACATGAATACCGAAAAGTTGGTTAGCAGTGTGATGGGCATTGTACAAATTTTCTCATCTTGGCTCAAAACTGGATGTAGAAGATTTTCCGGAAGAGTTGGGCAAGCGTGTTTGGGTAGGAGCAACAAGGTCTGCATTTGTATGAATCAGAAAACTGAAAAGCCGACACTATCAGGCCAGCGCATCAAAACCAGAAAAAGAGATGAAAAGGAGAAATACAACCCTGCAGGGTTTAGAGATTCCATCCTGCAGGGTCTCAATGAGACTGGGACTTATCTAGAACAGGTTTACAAGTTTCTAGACACTGCTGGATCTAAACCTGACTATAGAAGATACAGAGAAACTCTTTTTGACATTCTCCTTGCAGGGGGAATATTAGCTCCTGATGTAGACCCATCAAAAACTTCATGTACTGATGTGTGTATATTCACAGCTCAGATAACCTGAATACATTAAAAAACTATGCCCGTGTGTTTACCAAACTTATAAGGCAGTACAAATATCTTGAGAAGACTTTAGAAGATGAATTCAAGAAGATAATGGTCTTCCTAAAAGACTTTACTGCCCAAGGCTGTCAGAAATTGGCAAAAGTTGCAGCCATATTAATTGCAGGAAGTCAGGTTCAACCCCCTGTTTTTTCAAACACACTGCAAGATCATTTGGTAAAAGATGGTATTGCACAAGAATTTATTATGGAAGTCTTCAAGACTTGGCTTGCTGAAAGAGATAGTGCCACACTTTGGGTTGCCTTAAGAAAGGCAGGACTGGATACACGGCTTCTTGAATTTTTCCCTGTAGGCAAACTCAGTCAGGATAATATTACTGCCACATTCAGTTCACATGGCTTTAGCCAACTTGTGTCTACAAGTTGGCATCAGAAAGTCCAAGAAAACGGCAGTTTTCTTGGACTGAAAAAAGATTTGCAACAGCAAGTGGTTGGTCTGCTTAAAGATGAGGCACCTGTGAAAGAGATTGTCTCTCTGGTGAAGGATTACATGACTAAATACTCCCTTCCAGAACATGACGTTGCAGTTCTGTTGTGAACCTCCTTGATGGCTGCAGTTGAATGGAATAAGTAGGAGGAATTGGTAGCTGAACAGGCACTGAAACACCTGCGACAGTATACATTCCTTCTATCTCCATTCACTCAGAGTAACAAGGCAGAGCTTGCACTCCTTGAGTGCAAGAGTTCTGCTATGACAACATGAACTTCATGAAGGTGTTTCAGAGAATTGTCCTTTTTTATGAAGCTGATGTTTTAAGTGACGATGTGATAATGAAATGGCACAAAGAAGCACATTCTCCCAAAGGAAAGAGTGTGTGCTTAAGATCAAAAAAAAGTTTGTTGAATGGCTACAAAATGCAGAAGAATCTGAAGGGGAGGACTAAGCCCTTCCATATAACTGCCCAAAACTCAACTCTAGCCCACCTTCCCTCTGTGTAAGGCTGAGACAGACAACTAGGGGAGGTGATACTTACCTTTGGAGCCTTTGGCTCAGTTTCAGACAGTCCATGTGCATCTTGTTGCTTTTCAAATTGGAAGTGTCACTCTGTTGGCTAGTTTTATCCTTTTAATCTGAAACAATGAGTTTTCCTATACAAATTATTTTTGTAAGGTGGCTCAGATTTCTATATAACCTTATCCTTGTTTAGGCATTTGTCAGAGATGTGTGTTTGTGCATTTTAAAATAATGAAGCTTTTCTGCAATGAATTAACTACTCATCTTAAGAGCAAAGGAATAAAGGTGACGCATTCAAGTAGGGTGGTTTGGCAGGGGTTTCAATTTTAAAGCATACATTAGAGATAACTGCTTATGTCAAAGAGAGAGCAGTGGTTCATTTGCTTCAACGTATAGGCTCTGGAGAGATGTTCGAAATGCTCCAGTAGCAATACACATAGCCTGATGATGGACAGGTTCCAGTCATCGAAGTACACTGTCTCTGGCTGATGCGTATACTTGGGAACCATAGTCTAGTCCGTACAAGTGCACAGTACATGCATAGTAGGGTGCATTAGTCCGCACCCCAAGATTCAGAGGACAGAGAGTGGAGAATATTAAGCGAACATATCCACCAACTCCGTACTTTGTACTGAGATGGTGGATATGTTCAACAAAGGTCAACTTTTGATCGAAAACAAGTCCCAAGAATTGTGTGTCTGACACTACTGGAATAGCGTTTTGTTCAAGCCTTAATTCAGGTTCATAAGATAAAGATTCCATTTACGACAAAAGTGTACATTGAGCAAGTGCTAAGGAATTAAGGCAATTAATGGCTTGTTGCATTTGTCTTTCAGTAACCCTCATGTTGCATGACTGAGAAAATATGCTAAAGTCATCAGCAATAGGGGGTGCTATTTACAGTTGGAGTAAGTTGTTCTGCGATGTAATTTACTTTGATGGCAAAAAGTGTGACACTTAATACTGATTCTTGCAGTACTCCACACACTTAACATTGATTCTGGCAAAAAGAGCAAGAGAATGAGGATCCCACACAAACATGGAAAGACTGATTGGCTAAAAAGTTTTTAATAAAAATAAGGAGATGCCCTCTAAGACAAATATATGCAAATCTTTTAAGATGCCAAATCTCCACGTTATATCATATGCTTTCTCCATGTCAAAGAATGCAGACACCAAATGTTCTCTTTTTAGGAAAGCATCCTGGATGGATGTTTCCAGTCTAATAAGATGGTTCAGAGTGGACCTGTTCCTTCAGAAGCTGCACTGGATGTTGGAGAGATGGATTTTTTTTTTTTTTTTTAATGAAACCCCAAACACCGACAGGTATTAGAACCTATAGTACTTAGTACCATGCTTGGGCTGGAGGTTGAGAAGACGAAAGAAGATATTTGTTGACATTAGCTTTGAACTTCTGTAGACTGTAATTTTCAGGAAATTACGTATGAAGGAAGGTTGTTCCAGAAAACGGCAGTTGAATGAATAAACGAGGAAGATGAAAAGTTGGTTCTGCGAGTTTGAAGTTGGATGGTAAATGGATGTTGGCTGGTGCCAGCATGTGTTCGGACTGTTTTGAAAGAGAGAGCGGGAGCTACAGAAGCCAATTCAGAAGAACAGTGCCCATGGAAATATCTGTAGAAAAGGCATGCAGCAGAAACAGTAAGTCTGTGAGACAGAGAGTGGAGAGACTCTGTTAGAGAGCAATCATTAATTAACATAACTATCCTCTTCTGAATGGAATCTAGAAGCCTGAGAGAGGTTTTAGAGACACCGCCCCAGATGTGGGAACAATATTCCATGGTAGGGCGGATTTGCGATTTGTAAAAAGTGAACAGCTGTTTGGAAGAAAAGTAATGCCGAGAGCAAAAGAAACAACTAAGTTTTTTAGATGCAAAGGAAGCAATATTTGTAATGTGCTTGTGCCAAGAGAGATTAGAAGTCAGGGTACTCCCTAAAAGAGATATATCATTTTGCCTATAAATCGGAGTGTCACCAAATATAAGCATAAGAGCAGAAGAATCCTTTTTGCAAGATTTAAGACAAGACTAAGTTTTAGAAGGATTGAAATCGACTAAGTTGTCTTTGCCCCACTGGAGAATTACCTGGAGGTTGGCATTTAAGGAATTGGTAGTGGATATTCGAGAAGTCGAAGCTGATTGAGCACGACAAGGTTTTTCAAAATGGAAAGTGGAATGCAACGTGCTATCATAGGCAAAACTATGGATAGGATTTCCAGTCAACGGAAGAAGGCCATTAATATACAAGAGGAAAAGAGTGGGGGAAAGACCTGAACCTTGGGGGATACCAGCATTTGTGCAGAAGGAAGACAGAGACATCTACCATCACCCTCAGTGAGCGATCAAAGAGAAAACTGGATAACCAATTACTAAAACAGTTGGCAAACTATAAGATGAAAGCTTGTTTAGAAGACCTATATGCCTACTCTCAGTAGAGTAACTGCTTGTGTTTCACCAAAGTTTTCCATTGAATTTGTCCATAAATAGGTAACATATGCCAGAATATCACCAGTGGATCGACACTGACGGAATCCATACTGGCGATCGTTGATCAGACAGAAGGTTTCTAGGTAGTTTAAGAGATTGCGGTTAATTAATTTCTCCATTACTTTAGAAAGAGAAGAAGTAATTGGATGGGAGGGACTTGTCACCCTTTTTAGGAACTGGCTGGATATGAGCAAATTTCCAAGAAGGAAAAACACCTTTGGAATAAGAAAGTGAAAAATGGCGGCAAAGGATGGGAGTAAGTTCAGGAGCAGAGGTTTTAAGAACAGGTAGAGAAATACCATCAGGACCTGGAACTTTCTTAGCATCAAGATTCGTCAAAATCCTTCTGACATCCTTTTGACAGCAGACCACAGGAGGCAATGAATGGAGCGTGTTGGGAATGTGGGAGGTGTTTTACCAAGATCATTAATACATGAGTTGGAAGAAAAATGGGACGCTAGCAGGTCAGCTTTATCCTTGGCTGAAGTGACAACTGAACCATCTGGTTCTGACAGAGGTGGGAGCAGAGATGGGCAAAAGTCGCCGCCAATAGCATTCGCAAGAGACCAGAATGCTTGGCTATCATTTGGGCGAGAAGCAAGTTTTCTACTCTTAGCCTGTTCAAAATCTAGGTTGGACTGATTAATAACTGCTTTACAATTGTTGCGAGCTTTGGTGTAGGCAGAAAATGAAACTGAAGAATTGGAAACAAGCCAATTAGGATATGCAACATTCCTCTCTAGAACAGCCTTAGCACATTTATTGGAAAACCAAGGTTTAGATAAAGGACGAGATTTTAAAGTGGAGTGTGGAATAAAGGATTCCATTCCTACAAGAATAATTTCATTGACACGATCAGAGCAAACGAATTGACACCAGAAGTTTTGAAACAGTAGTCCGACCAATGAAAAGAAGAAAAGAAATATCGCAGGTCATCCCAATTTGCATTCTTGTAATGCCAAACAATAAGGTTGAGAATAGCCATGAGATAAAGGCTCCATTGGAGAAGAGACAATCACCAAGTTGTGATCTGAAGTACCTAAAGGACCACTCACTTCAACCATGTACTTAGAAGGGTTGTTTGTGAGAAAAGATCAGGCATGTTGGCTGTGTGGTTAGGATTGTCCGATATTCTTGTAGGTAAATGTACAATCTGTGCAAGGTCATTAGAAATTGCAAAAGCCTCAGCATCTTGACCAGCTGGGTTGCTGTGACTAGAAAACGGAAGACAGCTGGAGTTGTGAACATTAAAATCACCAAGGAAAATTACCTCACTGTTAGGAAAGTTGGGAGAACAGTAGAGACAGCAGATGAATTTATTATTATTAATAGCCATATGGTGCAAGGAAGCCGAGGCTTATGTTGCACCAGGAAAAAAAAAAAGTTCCCGAGTTATCCTGAGAGAGAGAGAGTCAAAAGTAGAAGGGAATCACCAAGAAAGAGAAGACCCTGGGTGTGCCAAGCCCATACTCACCAGATGTGAGCCCCTGGGGTTAAAATTTGACACAATGAGGTAGAGAGATTTTAAGCCAGAGAAGATTCCAATACCAATTCTCTGACAGGGAATATATCGGAACAGACATATGCACAAGTACCACCTTTGAGGCGAAAGGAATCATATAGCGAATATTTTGGGCAACCGCGATGAGCAGTATTTGAATCAACCGATAACGGTGATTCTGTCAGAAAAAGTACATGGGGTTTGGCGCAGACTGCAAGTGGAAATGGACATTGTTGAGATTAGAATTGAGACCACGTATATTTGTGAAATGAACTAGGAACTGTTTGGGAGGTTTAGATCTTTTCGCAGATAAGCTTACTCTATTAGTTTGAACATTCATGGTGTATTTAATAGTAAGAAAAAGTGGGGGTGACATGCTGTATGAAGTAAAGAAATTTTTGAATATGGCATACACATGGTAAGAATATTCCCAGAACCTTGACATAACGTGGCCTCGACAACGCTCCTACTTATAACCCTACAATGGTTATAGGTAGCAAAGGCTAAATTGGGGTCTGGTTGCCCACAAAGATAGCCACTCCTCCACGAGTACAGGACCATCCATAATTCTATCCTTGCGAAAAATTGTGATGTTATGCATGGTGAGATCATCATTTGTCTTTAGGTAAGTCTGCTGCAAGCAAACGCAGATTGTCTTGTGCTTTTTGAAGAGGGCTTTGATGTCATCAGTATTTTGCCAGAATCTAAGGCAATTACACTGTAGGAATTTAGCCATTATTTTGGGTTGGTGGATTCATCTGGTGGCTTCTGAGGGCTTAATTTTGTCTGTCTTGGTTTTATCTTTTTTGGGGAAGTATGGATGTTGTCCTGTGTCCATTTCTTCCTTTGCAAAGAGTTCCAAGACTGAATCATCATGTATTTCCTTGGTTTTAACATCCATTTTTTCTTGCCCTGACGTGTCGGTTCAGTTTAATGTTAATTTAGTGCTTGCTTTTGATAATTCTAGAGCACTAGGAAGTACTGCTATTGGAGTGGCAGCTGACTGCGCTTGTTGAGTATTGCAGGGACAACAGAGAATCTATGCTGGCTGGACTAGTCATAGATTTAGGGAACACTTCCCTATCCAAAGATGCTTTAACTGCCATAAATATGGTGACATTGCCAGAGACTGCAGTCAGAAAGAACATGTTTGTGGTCACTGTGCAGTAGCTGGCCACGATTACAAAAATTGCAAAAATAAGTCTCAGCAGCCAAAATGTGCTACCTGCAAGGTAGCACAGCTGACTCACTATACACATAGTATCAGGGATGATAAATGCCCCAGTTATAAAAAAATGGCAAAACTTATACAATCTAGGACCAACTATGGGCCAGATTGAAAACATAAATGTGACTAGAGCTCTAAATCTCGCTCAACTGAATGCTCAAAGAGCAAGAGCTGTTGTAGATCAGATCAAACTCAAATCAGAAGAAAATAATATAGATATCTTGGTACTTCAGGAGCCCTACACACACATATGGGTAGGGTTCAGGGATACCCAAGAGGCTATAAAATAATAGAATACACCCCAGGTGTCCCTTCTACAGCAATAGTAGTTAAAAATACTGAACTTACAGTCACAAAGGTGGGTCACCTCTGTTCCCCAGTGGGAGTGTGTGCCCATATAATCAGTGATGTAGGACAGTTTTACATTATTTCACTATATTTCAGACCAGGTGAAGATATAAATCGAACTATTGAATACCTACAAGTAGTCACAAACTTGCTACCTACTGCAAATATCATAGTGGGTGCTGATGTCAACTGCCGGTCAGCCTTATGGCATAGCCGTATGGAAGACAGAGCAGGCACACGCAATGGCCAGATACATTCAGACTATATAGCCACCTCACTAAGGAATCAGTAACTCTAAGGAATCAGTATACAGCTCTCATAACAGACAAGAAAAAGGCATGCTGGAGGCAGTTGGTGGGAACTACTGGAAACAATAAGCCTTGGGCAGTTGTCTACCGAATAGTGAACAACAAGCTGCCAAGAGGAGATGTCTTAGAAACTACTGTCAAACCAGATGGAACCCCAACCCTGTGTTGGGTGGATTCTGTAAATAACATCCTAGACAGTATCATTCAGACTGAAACTGGGAATCATTCCCCCACCCAGCTAGACATTATAAAAGAAAACATTGAATATGATAATGCAAATACTGAACCTCTGTTTACTATACAAGACATAGAAATAGCACTATCTAAAACCAAAAACAATAAATGCCCAGGTTTTGATCTCTTAGAGGTTGAGATTATCAAAAAATTAGCAGAAATGGCACCAGACAAATTAACAGCACTATATAATAACTGTATGATAGAAGGTATATTCCCAAAAATATGGAAAAAAGTAGTGTTAAGATTAATTCTCAAAAACCCTGAAAAAACACCCTACTGATCCCAATATCATATAGACCAATAAGCACTACTCCTTGTACTAGGGAAAAATATATGAAAGACTAATATATAGCAGATTAGCTCAATATTACACAGAAGCAGGTTTACATTCCAACAATCAGTATGGTTTTAAGCAGGGCACTTCTACGGAGGATGCCATACACCACCTACTGACAACAGTTAAAAACATGGAGGATAAATATATGCTAGCAATCTCCATTGACTTTTCTGGGGCATTTGACTCACTCTGGTGGCCAAGTGTCCTTAGGAGACTCCACCAGCAAATGCCTCACAAAACCTCTTAAGGTTTTGTGGGGCATTATATAATAAACAGCTATCTTACAGACAGAAGTGTCTCAGTATGCACAAGGTTCCAGGAATTGACATGCCCTGTGAATAAAGGCTGTCCGCAGGGTTCAATCCTTGGCCCTTTCTTCTGGAACATTGTTCTGGCCTTGGAAATAAATTAAATCGATATAAAAGATAATACTACTCACTATTACTAGAGCATGTCACCAATGGAAAGCCTGGCCTTTGCAGATGACATGATTTTCCTTGTAAAAGGTAACACATCAGTGGTTGTAGAACAAAGATCAAATGCCGCCCTCTTGCAGCTGCAGGAGTGGGCACAAATGCACATGCTCAAAATATCGCCTGAAAAAAACCAAACAAATACCTCTAAAAGGCAAATTGGACATAAGAAGACGTCCACAAATCAAAATTAACACAACCACTATAAAAATGGTAACAGAACTAAAATATCTTGGAGTGGTCTTTGATTCAAAATTTACTTTTTACCCCTATTTGATCTACTTGGCAAAGAAAGTGAGAAATTATGCAGGTATGACTGCCAGGATCAGTCAAGCAGATTGGGGACTGAAAAGAATGATCCAGGCAATCACATACCATGAAATGGTATGTGATTGCCTGGATCATTCGTTCCTACCTGTTATCACCTATGGAGATGGTCCGTGGTTCACCTGCTCGGCAATAGTAAGAAATAGGAATAAATTAGAATCGATACAAAGGACAATACTACTCACTATTACCAGAGCATGTCGCACAGTAAGCACACCTGCACTACAGTTGCTGCCGCCGGAGCTCTCCCACTTTAACTGGAAGTAGCCAAAAGAGGCTTATATTATAGATTTAAAAAGGGCATACGTACAGAATTTCTGGAGATAGTCCTTGATACAACCAACACCCTCAATGCTGAAAAAAAAAAAAGAATAGCCACAAAGCTCCATGAGCTAGGGCAAACAAAGTGGAAGCAGGAAACCAGAGGTCTAGTATCCAAACGGTTTCTGCCACGGGTGTCAATGGTTAGCCCAAAGCCACCTAAATGGTATATACCTGAACTGTTTACAACATTTATATTGACAGGTCACAGCTCCCTAAAGGAGAAACTAACCTCCTTACAGCTGACCAATGAACCCAAGCTGCACCTGTGGCGAGAGTGAAGACTGGGCACACATTTTATATGAATGTATAATATATGACATCCCCAGAACAAAGGGGAGAAGAACATCTGTTCATCATACAAGAGGAAAATTATACAGCTTTTACAACTTTCACACAAAGTATTCAAAGTGCACAGAACAATCCAAAGAATGGCAATTCAGCCTTCCAGCAATTAAACAATAATCAACAGTTAAAATTGCCCAAGTTTTCCACCACGCCCAAACGCTGACTTAAACCTGGCAGGATAACAGTATTCTGCAACCTGACAGAAACCTCACATGACAAAACTCCCCAGGTCTACCCTACCATATGTAGGAACCTGGGGCCCCACACCAAATAAATAACCAAGTAGGGGAGGGAGATGTACAGTCTTCAGACACTGTAATTTGGAAAATTTAAGCCTTTCTTCGTAAGAGCAACCCTTTGTTCCATTCACTAATCTTGTTGCCCTTCTCTGTACTTGTTCCAACAGCTCTACATGCTTCTTAAAATGAGGCCTCCAGACCTGTATACAGTACTCAAGGTGTGGCCTGACCATTGCCTTATATAAGGGGATAATCACCTCCTTATCCCTGTTAGAAAAATTCCTGTATATCATTGACAAGACACTATGAGCTACTCTTGCAGACCGTCTGCACTGCTCAGAAACCTTCATATCTGCCTGCACAATTATCCCCAGGTCCTTTTCGTTCTCTACCAAATGAGTTCATAGGTCACTCTGAGGTTGCTGTTTCCCATATGTAGTACAGCAGGCCCCCCATTATAATGCGGTTTGCTTTACGCTGATTCGCTATAACGCTGTTCTTATATTATAACCCGTATCTGACTATAACGCTGTCACAGATCACTATAACGCTCTTTTACAGATTACATTTTTTGGCATATTTAACGAAATCGTTTCATTTGATGGAGTCGATAGCTTGAAAATGAATAGCAAAACAGCATTAAAACGTTTCCCACGCCGACTTGAGGAATTTTCCCACGCTCAGTGAAATTTTCTTGCACGCTAATTTAATTGCAGTACAGTGACTTGTTACGTAGTTCCGAGATCAACATTTTAAAAAATTATCAAATATATTGCTTGTAATATTTGGGTTATATGCATTTATCCGAAGTCTAGTCATCACTCAGTACAGTATTAGACATCGTGCATAACGGAAAGTTTACTTGAACATTGTATCGTAATTAATTCAACCAACGCGGTTATATTTTCGAAGAGCTAATAATGACCGACAGGAATGAAAAAGCAACAATGTCTGGGTGCAGTACGAAGACTATAAATGTAAGAAAAAGACTGAATTTGAAAATTAAATTACACGTTTTGAAGCGAATCGATTCCGGTCAACGACAAGCGGATGTGTGCCATAATTTAGGACTTGCAAGTTTAACTGTAAGAACAATTATAAAAAATTAATTTTATCAGCGGGAAAGATAGCTGTTCCACTGCAAGCAACTAGGGCTAGGCCGGCTATTAGGATTGAAATGGAAAGACTAATTTTATTGAAGATAATATTCCAATGCAGAAGTCAGTTAAGTTAAATATTTAAAAAAAAAAAAAAAAAAAAGAGAGAGAGAGAGAGAAAGAGATTAGCCAATATGATGATCTGAAGAAAACTCGTCTAAAAAAAAAAAAAGTGTGGAACCATTTAAAACTGGTAAGGGCTGGTAGAATATATTTAAAATCCAGGGAGAAGCCGCTAGTGCAGATCAAGGGACCGAAACTTTCAAAAAAGAACTTGTTAAAATTATTGAAGAGGGGTATTATGTGTTATACTTCTCAACAAGTTTTTAACATAGATGAAGCGGGACTTTTGTGGAAACGAATGCCTAAAAGAAGCTTCATATTGAAAGAACAAAAAATATGCCAAATTTCAAAGCGGCGAAGGATCAGTTGACTTTATTGTTGGGTGGTAATTAAACTGCGGGCCATTTAAAATTAATACCCCTTTTAGTTTATTTGGAAGAGGGCCAAAGTTCAACTCAAAATCCACACATTTTTCATGATTAAATTCATCCATTAAATTAAATCAATTAAATTCATTATTTTAATGGAATTTTAAGTTTACTTTTGATACGCAAGTAGTTACTACATAATTATACGTATGTAATGCAAAATATTTTATATGTGCAAATATTTGAATATTAAATATTTTGACCGACATTTGTGCATCTTTTCATTACCGTTTATTGTTGATTAGGAAATATCCTATGGCACCGACCGCAGCTCACAAATACATATGTTACTTTATGGGAAAGCGGCGCTCGCTTAGCGCGGATTCACTTAGCGCTCTGTTTTTCCGGAACGAATGATCAGCGTTAAGCGGGGGTCACCTGTACTTTACATTTGTCAAATGTTAAACTTCATTTGCCACCACTCAGCCCATCTGCTCAACTTTTCTAGATCGTGCTGCAGCAGCGTACTGTCATTACTGTCCTTAACAACCCTGCCAACCTTTGTATCATCTGCAAACTTCGACATTAAACTTGATATACCATCACCAATATCATTTATAAATACAGTCACTCCTCGTATAACACGTGTTTACATTACACAAATTCGATCAACACGATTTATAAATAGGGGAACGATATCTTATATAATACGAACCGAATTCGCTTATGCACGATTCGCCTTTGTGTTTACAAGAAATGGCAGTCGAACGCAACACGATAGGAATGAAGAGAAGATTCTGAAAATGTATTTATGTTTTTTACATCAGTGAAGGGGAAACACATTTCACCATAACAACGTAAAAACCAACACAATTCCAGCTATCAGTATAATCGCGAATACAATTAGATTGAGTTTGCTACCAGTTTATAACAGATTCCACTAGCAGAAACACAACTGGAAATTGTTTTTATTGTTTTATGGTAGTAACACCCAGAAATGTGCTTTAGTAAAATGTGAGGTGTTAATAGTGTATCTCTGCCTTTACGGTGTTGTTTATTCAGTTGCTGCACGCGTGCAGCTTTGTTCATGTGTATCAAGCGTGCCTCCTCGTTTTGTAATTGTGCTTTATTCCCTAAAAATCAGTAAAATACTTAAAAGGTGTGAAAAGGAAGCGTCCTGGTGAAGACACTGCAGATTCACAGAGAAAAAGAAAAGCAATATCGATAAACAGAGGCGGACTGGATCAAAAATTCTTACTCGGGAAAATTTATAGTGGCCTCATACTATGGTTTATGGCCAAAACCACACCGGCCTCCGGCCCACCGGGGTTTTCCCGGTAAGGCTTATGGCCAGTCCGCCTCTGTCGATAGATAAAAATATGAAATTGTGAAACGCTTTGAGCGAAATGAAAGACCATGTGATATTGCACGTGCTACAGACCTAAATAAGGCAATGCCTGGAATTACAAAGAATGCAGAAAAATTTAAAAAACTTTCATAGCAGAAACAACTCAAAGTGTAATTAAAATCCATTAGATTAAGACACAAAGAATTGGAAGAGATGGAACGGCTGTCATCTGTTTGGAAAGAAAATCAAATAAAAAACAAGTTTGCATACGATAAAAGCAAAAGCATTAGCAATATTTTATTACGTAATAGTCGTAATAAAATACGTAAGTATTTTATTATGATTATTTAAGTTTTCGTTACAAATTGTGTTCAATCTTGGGTGGTCGGCACCTAACCCTATTTTTTTCCATAGGGCCTGTTGTTTATATTGCACGATTTTGTATTCCACGAGGGTTTCTAGAAACAACTATCGTGCTATACGAGGACTGATTTTACAGAAAACAACAATGGACCGAACACTGAACACTAAACCCAACTAATAACATTAGTCCACAATGAGTAGTGTACATTGTTTTCCACTCTGTCTTCTCCCACTCAACCATCCCTTTATCCATAGCAGCAATTTGCCTCCAATGCCACACTGCTCCAATTTGTGCAGCAGTTTTCCATGTGCAACAGTATCAAAACCCTTTCTAAGATCCAAATATATGATATCAAAAATTATTCCCTGCATCCAGTTCCTTTGTGAAATCATAATATCCATTCAAATTGGTCAGGCAAGACTTTCCTTTAACAAAACCATGCTGGGTCCAAGCTATAACTGAAGTCTCGTCTAGATGATCCTGCAGTGCTTCTTTAACCAGTGCCTCCATTAATTTTCTTGGAACAGAAGTTAAACTAACAAGTCTATAATTACTTGTGTTGCTCTTTATTCCTCTTTTTCTGAGTTTGGGTCACATTTACACATCTCCAGTCCATGGGTACCTCCTCTGAGTCCAAAGAAGCTTTCATAATTATGGCTAAGGGTTTGCTTACTTCCATTGCTGCCTCCTTTAATATAACTGGATAGATCCCATCCACCCTGGGTGCCTTTTTTATGTTTATCTCCAAAATTTCTCCTCCACTTTCCTCTCAGTTATTACAAAATCATCCAGCTCACTGCCAGAGTTCAACCCACTTCTGGAATTCACCTCCTTGAATAATTCCTCATTGGTGAATGTAGATGCAAAATACTCACTTAGTTTGTTAGCCACCTGAACATGATCATAAACACTTGAACCATCAATATCCAGTGGACCAATCTGATTCATCCCTTTCTTTCTAGAGTTTACACAGTTAAAAAAACTCTTTGTTGTTTTTCTTTGCATCCTTTGCCAAGGATTTCTCAAAATCTGCCTTTGCCTACCTAATCTCCTTTGTGACTTGGTTACAGACCAGCTTATATCTATCACTAGGCTTCCATGTCACCCATTCATTTTTATGTATTCCATACATTTTCATTCTCTGCACATGTCTCATTAATTCATCTGACATCCATTTAGGCCTAGAAGCTTCCAAGATAAGTTTTTTGAATATTTCCCATTTTGAATTTGCTGTTGGTAACATCATCACTTGGCGCTACCATATAGAATTTAAATACTGTCTCAGACCACCGTAGTCACCTTTACAAAAGCAAAAACCCTTCCCTTTACCCCTTATGGTAGTTACCTCTTTAAGTAAATCCCACTTCGCCACACTGAACACTGAAACCTAGTGGTTCCTTTATCTGAAGATTCTTAATACATGAAGAATTACTACTGATAATCAGATCAAGAGTATTACTCCCTCTAGTTGCCTCCCAAACATGCTGATGTAGAAAACAATCATTCAATAAATCCACAAAGACTTGCTAGTGTGTGAGTGACCAACCCACAAATTCCAGTCAATATCTGGGGAATTAAAATCCCCCATTATAAGACTCTCTGATTTACTGGCCCACTCTGTTTCCCTGTACAGTTCTTTATTATACTCATCAGGGTCATTAGGCCTATAGCAGCCTGGAAAATAAGATGCAGGATATTTCAGAGACTGCTGGGAATCACTGGGGTACAAGTAAACACATGGGTTGTGTTAGGGTAGCTAAGAAAAAGAACAGGTGCATGTATACTTGCATGTGCACCAATGCTAGGAGTTCAGTAAATAAATTTGATGAATTTGAGGTATTGCTCAAAACATTAAAGGCAGATATTGTTGGGATTTCAGAGATGTGGTGTCACACAGATATAAGGAATGCAGAACTGGAATTTGGGAAGTACAATGTCTACAGAAAGGATAGATAGGATAGGAAGGGAGGAGGGTTATGCTATTATTTAAGAAATACATAAAATCCAAGGAAGTGAAGCCAGTCGACATCTCTGGACAGTGCAGGGTTGATGCAGTTTGGTGTGACATAAGCATTAGGAGATCAAAATTGAGAGTAGGAGTGTGCTATAGGCCTAATGACTCTGATGAATTTAATAAGTAACTGTACAGGGAAATAGAGTGGGCCAGTAAATCAGAGAGTCTTATAATAGGGGATTTTAATTTCCCTGATACTGACTGGAATTTGGGGGCTGGTCCCTCACACACTAGCAGGCTTTTGTCAATTTATTGGATGATTGTTTTCTACATCAGCATGTTCGGGAGGCAACTAGAGAGAGTAATACTCTTGATTTGATTATCAGCAGTGATACTTCATGCATTAAGAATCTGCAGATAAATGAACCACTATGTGGCAGTGATCACAGTGTGCTGAAGTGGGATTTACTCAGAAAGGTAACTACCATTAGGGGTAAAGGGTTATTGCTTTCGTAAAGGCAACTACGATGGACTGAGACAGTATTTAAATTCTATACAGTGAGACCAACTGATGATGTTACCAACAGCAAATTGATAATGGGAAGCATTCAAAGAACTTACCTTGGAAGCTAGTAGGCTTTCCATACCAACTAAGAAATATTGTTCAAGGTTTGGGCCTAAATGGATGTCAGATGAACTAATGAGACATATGGTAGAGAAGAAAAATGCATGGGATACATACAAATTAACAATTGACACAGAAGCCTATGATAGATATAAGTTGATCTGTAACCAAGTTACAAAGGAGGTTAGGCAGGCAAAGGCAGATTACGAGAAACCTTTGGCAAGGGATGCAAAGAAAAATAGCAAAGAGTTCTTTACTTATGTAAACTCTAGAAGGAAGGGGATGAATCAGATTGGTCCACTTGATAACGATGGGTCAACTGTTGATGTTTGTTATTTTTGTTATTTAGTTTTTAGGAGCATTAGCAACTAAGGCCATATTGCTCCGGGATAGGCGGTGGTCATTCCCTGACCTTTCTGCATCCTCCGTATTTGGTGGTGACGAAACTGTTGATGATCCTGCTCAGGTAGCTAACAAACTAAATGAATATTTTGCATCGACATTCACACATCAGGAGTTATTCAGCGAGGGGAATGCCAGAGGTGTATTCAACTCTGGCAGTAAGCTAGAGAATCTTGTAATAACTGAGAGTAAAGTGGAGGAGAAATTGTTGAAGATAAAGACAAGAAAGGCACCTGGGGTGGATGGGATCTATCCAGTTATATTAAAGGAGGCAGCAAAGGAAGTAAGCAAACCCTTAGCCATAATTATGAGAGCTTTCTTGGACTCAGGGGAGGTACCCATGGACTGGAGATGTGCAAATGTGATCCCAATTCACAAAGGAGGATCAAAGGCTGACACAATCTGCCACCAATTCCTTAAATGCCAACCTCCAGGCAATTCTCCACTGGGGCAAAGACAACTTAATTGATTTCAACCCTTCTAAAACTCAGTCTTGTCTTATATCTAGCAAAAAGGATTTTTCTGCTCCTATGCTTATCTTTAGTGACACTCTGATTTCTAGGCAAAATGATATATCTCTTTTGGGGATTACTCTGACTTCTAATCTCTTCTGGCACTAGCACATTACAAATATTGCTTCCTGTGCATCTAAAAAAACTGTTTTCTCTTTCACTCTCGGTGTTACTTTTCTTCCAAACAGCTGCTCACTCTGTATAAATCGCAAATCTGCAGTGCCATGGAATATTGTTCCCACGACTGGGTCAGTGCCCCCAAAACCTCTCTCAGGCTTCTAGATTCCATTCAGAAGAGGGCAGTTAGGTTAATTAATGACTCATCTCTAACATTTCCAAGTCTCTCCACTCGCTGTCCCATAGACGTACTGTTTCTGCTGCATGCCTTTTCTACATGGGCACTGTTCTGAATTGGCTTCTATAATTCTCGCTCTCTCTTTCAAAATCGTCCAAACACATGCCACCACCGGCCAACATCTATTTATTGTCCAACTTCAAACTCGCAGAACCAACTTTTCATCTTTCTCGTTTATTCATTCAACTGCCGTTTCCTGGAACAACCTTCTTTGATACATATTTCTGAAAATTACAGTCTACAGAAGTCTAATGTCAACAAAATTCTCCTCTCGTCTTCTCAACCTCCAACCCAAGCACGGTACTAAATACTATACGTTCTAATACCTCTTGTGTTTGTGGTTTTCATATAAAAAAATTAATTAATGATTACCATTAGAAATGAGTTAATTCAATAAGTAATAGCATAAAATGGTACCAATCATAAATTAAAATCAGAATTGGCAGTGAATATTGTATTTTCTGGTTTTGAATTTTTATTTGTTATGATTGGTGCCATTTTATGCTATAACTATTGAATTAAATATTGATTTGCGCTTGCACACACACACACACACTAGATGTGCTCAATTTGCTGCAAAACAGCTAGTTCCTTCCTCCCCCCCTCCTTTTCTTTCTCTCTCGTTTCTCTCTCTCTCTTTTTTTTTCCCCATAAACTGCACCAAGTGTCCTTTTCTCCTTCCCCCCCCCTCTGGAATGGGTCCCCAGAGGATGCTCGCCTACCTTCTGGCAACTCCAGGTGGGTTATAGTCTCTTTTGAGACAGTATGTGCTTTACTGGGACAGGCCCACCTTCCCGTAGTGTGTACGAGTACGCGGACTCATCTCTCCAGGTGACTGTTGCTTCGGGTAGCCAAGCAGCCAGAACAGAATCAGAACACACACACACACACAATATACACAAATCTAGGCTTCTCACATCTCTAACCCTTTTACAGTGGTTTGTTCTTCACAGATACAAGGAGGAGTTAACTAATGTTCCCCTTACAAAAACACAAACAGATATCCACATATTTTATGGTTGTTGGAATTCGAGATGTGTCAAAGTGAGAATGAGATTTCTGGTAGGGATGATAACCATCTCTCTGGATTGTTATTCTTTTGATGTTTGTTAGTCTTCTGTCTTACTTTGTTGTAGAATTTTCTTCTGCAACATGGAGTAAATCCTGTTCCCAGATTACCCCTCAGGAAGGATTCAGCACTGTGTACGGCATGACCACTATGGGTATTCTCACAAAGTTTTTCACTTTGGAAGAATACCCAACTTAGAACATAGTTGTTCTGAGTGTTTATAACTTATTCTGTCCATTATGATGTTTGTTTGTTATTTTGGTTTTTAGGAGCATTAGCAGCTAAGGCCATATTGCTCCGGGAAATGCAGTGGTCATTCCTGACCTTTCTGCATCCTCTGTATTTGGTGGTGATGGGCTCGAACCCCGGTCTAATCAAGAAGTGTGTGATACACACTGCTGCTCCTTCCCACCTGGCTACGGAGGCGGCCCATTATGATGTCTCCAGAACACTGCACTGGTGTCTCACTGACTTTGGAGAACGTGCCAGTCCTTCCAGCGCTGTATGAAGAATGAAGACATTTTTCCGATTGTCTGATCTTCAGTGGAGTGTATGATGAGAAATAAAGATCATGTTTTTGGGCATACAGTCAGTCCTCGTATAGCATGATAGTTGTGTTCCTAGAACCCTCGTGCAATGCAAAATCGTGCAATATAAACAACAGGCCCTATGGGAAATATAGGGTTAGGTGCCGACCACCCAAGATTGAACACACATTTGTAACCAAAACATTACCAAACAATAAATAATTGTAATAAAATACTTACATAATATTATTTAATATTAAACTCATTAAAATATACGTAATATTATTTAATATTAAACTCATTAAATACACACAATATTATTTAATATTATTATTAAAATATATTACGTAATAAAATATTGCTAATGCTTTTGCTTCTATCGTAAGCAAACTTGTTTTTTGTTTGATTTTCTATCGAAAACAGATGAGAGCCGTTCCATCTCTTCCAATTCTTTGTGCCTTAATCTAATGGATTTTAATTACACTTTGAGTTGTTCCTCTATGAAAGTTGTTTTTATTTTCTCTGCATTCTTTGTAATTCTCGGCGTTGCCTCATTTAGGTCTGTAGCACGTGCACAATATCACGTGGTCTTTCATTTCGCTCAAAGCGTTTCACAATTTCATATTTTTTCTCTATCAACAGAGGCGGACTGGCCATAAGCCTTACCAAGGAAACCCCGGTGGGCCAAGGTCGGTGTGATTTTGGCCATAAACCATAGTATGAGGCCACTATAAATTTTCCCGGGTAAGAATTTTTGACCCAGTCCACCTCTCTTCTGTTTATCGATATTGCTTTTCTTTTTCTCTCCGAATCTGCAGTGTCTTCACCAGGACGCTTCCTTTTCACACCTTTTAATTATTTTACTCATTTCTTGGGAATAAAGCACAATTACAAAACGAGGAGGCACGCTTGATACACATAAACTGCTGCATGTAGCAACTGAATAAACAACACCGTAAAGGCAGAGATACACTATTAACACCTCACATTTTACTAAAGCACATTTCTGGGTGTTACTACCATAAAACAATAAAAACAATTTCCAGTTGCGTTTCTGCTAGTGGAATCTGTTATAAACTGGTAGCAAACTGAATCAAATTGCATTTGCGATTATACCGATAACAGGATTTTTACATTGTTAGGGTGAAATGTGTTTCCCCTTCACTGATATAAGAAACATAAATACATTTTCAGAATCTTCCCTTTATTCCTATCGTGTTGCGTTCGGTTGGGGTGATTCTGCGTTCGACTGCCATTTCTTGTAAACACAAAGGCGAATCGTGCATAAGCAAATTCGGTTCGTGTTATATAAGATATCGTTCCCCTATTTATAAATCGTGTATGATCGAATTCATGTAGTGTAAACACGTGTTATACGAGGACTGACTGTATCTCTTTTCTGTGTCTTTACTAAGTTGGTTTTCAGATTATTAGCTGTGCAGTTAGATAGGGCATTCTCTAAAGGTGGCAGTGTCTGGATTTGGCCTACTCAATTTTAACAACTTACAGCCCTGGGATAGATTGCTTTTCTTCCCAGGTTTCTGCCCCCTATCACACGGTAGCAGTAATAGTGCCACCAGTCATCATGTAATAAGATTAGTAGTTAGTGGGTTAGTTATATATGTGTGTGTGTGTGTGTGTGTGTGTGTGTGTGTGTGTATAAAGATATCCTTCCTTCATTTTAGAAAGCAGGTATCTTTCCTTCATTTTAGGAAGCTTACTTCTTTATTTATAAAGAATGAAATAGCTTTGCAAATTAATGAATTTGAAAACTCTCTATAAGAGACAGATTTATAGAAGAAGGCACTTGGGAATCACTTGCGATCACTTGAAGCCACACATTACAAAAAAAAAAAAAAAAAAAAAAAAAACACTTCAGAGGTAAACTGAAGTGCTTTTTTTAAAGCACTTTTTTTTTTTTTTTTTTATCTAAAGGCAAACCCATGCATGCTTGCCTTTAGATACTTTTACTTTATAAACACTGTGTATAGTAAACCTGTCAAAAACGACACACAATCGCTATAAAATTGGCTCTGAACTTCATACAATATTGGATAATAATTCTTTTTTCTTAAAAAAATCATTCATTCATTTTTGACATAAAATAAAATATATGCATCAGTTTTTACTCTGTTAGACAGCAGTGATAATCAATTATTACATCTCCACAGGTGTCATAAACAATCAATTGACAGAATATGAACAATAAAAAAATTAGCTTAATTACTTAATTTCACAACTTGCATTTTTTTAATTACATTAAAAAATTTAAAGAGGAGAAATAAACAAAAAAATAATTTTGACCTGATAATACTGTACCTCCATGCATCCTGCAGTTGCTCAAGAGGATGATTAGGATCTTCTGCTGAGGCACCAAGACAAAGAGCCTGATGATATTGTTCAACTGCTTGTTCCCTACACACAGCACAGCAGTATGAAACCTATTATGCAGAGAATAATATTTATATTATTAAATTCACAACCTTTCTCCTTTGAACAAAGTGTAATTATGTCCTTAAAAACAGCTAACAGTTAAAAATCTAAACTATGCAAAATGAAATACAATAAAAACTCAAAAATCGGGAATTCAAAAATTGGAATTTCAAAAAGCCAAAATTTTTTTGAATATTTCTCTGTGGGTAGTTGAACTGACTTAAAAAAAAAAAAAAAAAGCCAAATTTATATTCCATTAGATTGATATAAATATAATCATGTTCTTCAATTAATTTTTTTTTCAAACACCAATTTCTTTCTGTTTTACAAATTTCCTAGACTGTATGTCATTGTTACTATGTATTAGCAGTATATCAAAATCATTCATTTTGCAAGACAATACCATTTCACAGAAAATTCCTTAATAGTACAGTAGAATGCATTTAATTTTTAAGGAACCATGTCATGCTATATATATTTATAATTCTTATTAAGAAAATCTGAACAATTACAACACCCATACAGGAAAACATCTGAATTCATGATCTTAATTTCTTAAGCAAGGTGTGATGTAGCAGTACATTACAGATTAACATTTTAGCTTAATGCTAGTAACTATAATTCTGTAGAAATTAGAAAACAGGTCTTGTGCGTCGGGTTGCATTATATCATCAAAGTTTCTTGCGACGACCGACTAACTGGTTAAAATAAATTTATTAAAATAAAATAAATAAATAAATAAAAATGATATATACATAAGATAAAACAGAAATAAAATAAGATAAAAGCGTTAAAATACAATAAAATAAAAGCGTTAAAATACATAGTGGCTTTCAAAGCGAAGTGCCTCTTCATCAGCTAATCTGTGAATGGTGTACTTCAGTATATAATGATGGTTACAATAGCACAAGTCAGCTGTGCGTGATCTTGTATCACGAGTCTGGTGTTGGTAAAGCAGAATTATGTATACATGATGATCGCCAGCGCTCATTGCACTTTTTTTTTCTTTTTTTTTATGAAACCCCCAAACACAAAAGGTATCAAAACCTATAGTACTTAGTACCGTGCACGGGTTGAAGGAGAAGTATGGGGGGGAGGGGAATGCCGGAAACTTTGCTCTAGAGACTAAACATGGGTTTCACCACTTCAAGCCTCCAATAAGCAAAGTGGTGGTATTTCACCGGTTGATGAAAGTCATCTACCGCCTACAACAATATAGTATATTCTAAAATAGGGTGTAAGTGTACTCCCCTCGTCCAATTCATAGTACTATTATTGGTAGCTATGTGTAGTGCTTCAAACCATGAGTGCTGGCGGTAATCACATGAATAGTCGACGATTTCAATATCCAGCTGGGGATCAAGATTGTGCTGCTCAACCCAATAATGTTCGGCGACTGCAGAGCATTCAAAATTAAGAGTTCGCAGAGCCACCTCATGCTCAGAAACCCGATCTTTCAATCTTCTACCAGACTCACCTACATAACACCCCCCACAATCCGAACACATAATACGGTATACAGAACCAGTCTGTAAGAAAGGAGGAACAGGTGTTTTCATCTTGGAAATAATAGATTGTAATTTCCTCCCCGGCAATTGAACACATCATATATGATGGAGAAACAAAATCCTAACAAGACATTCCGATATGCCTGGATAATAGGGGATGTAGGCAATAAATTGATTGACGCGAGGCAGGTTAGATTTTGTAACAAATTTGTGAGACTGAAGCTCACATCTATCTAAAACATGAGGCAGATAGCCGCAATTTGAAAGCTCTGACCTAATTTTAGAAATCTCCAATTGTCTGTCACTAGTTGAACTAGAGTGTGTCCAAATGTGGGAGAATAAAGTATGAACAGTACTACGTAAATGACCAGGGGCGTGCGCAGAGCCATAATTGGTAAATTGGCCTGTGCACATTGGCTTCCTAAAAACGGAAGTTACTAAACATGAATACACGTGTAGGACTAACACGTCCAAAAAAAAAAAAAAAAGGAAGGGTATTATCAACCTCTAGTTCAATCGTAAACTGAATGACGGGTGACAGGGAATTGAGATATTGCAGCAGCCCAGATTCTGATCCCCGGGGTACAATTGCAAAAATATCGTCAACATAACGACACTAGAGTGATAGGAATAGGTAAGTTCAGGAAAATCTGACTCTCAAGTTCCTCCATGGCGATATTGGCCACAATGGGACTAACAGGGGCACCCATAGCTGTACCCTGTATTTGGCAAAACAGAGTCATTGAACATGATCATGCCCCCGTTAAACACAGATTGAGAGCAGTACAAATATCATCTGTAGAGAGTAAGGTTCTATCTCCCAATGTGGTATCCCTGCTCAAAAGATGCCTTGCGCAGGCAATAGCCTGTTGTACAGGAACAGAAGTGAACAAAGAAATCACTCCAAAGGAGACCATAACCTCGTTCTAAGAAATAATAAAATCTTTAATAATACACAGAAAATGTGTACTGCTGGAAACAGTGCAAATAGTTTTCCCAACAAGGGGTGCTAATAACTTGGCAACATGTTTAGAAGTTCATACGTAGGTGTATAACAACAAGAAACAATGGGCCGTAAAGGAATAGCAGGTTTATGGATCTTTGGAAGCCCATAAAACTGCGGGAGTCAACAACCTGTCGCATGAAGCTTCCAGCGGACGTTCTTGGCTTGGTAAACTATGAATCTAGTACTATGAATCGGACGAGGGAAGTACACTTACACCCTATTTTAGAATGTACTGTATTGCAGTGGGATGAGTGCTGGCGATAATCATGTGTATGTAATTCTGCTTTACTGACACCAGACTCATGATCATGCCCAACTGACTTGTGCTATTGTAACCATCAATATATACTGAAGTACACCATTCACAAACTAGCTGATGAAGAGGCACTTCGCTTCGAAAGCTACTATGTATTTTAACGCTTTTATTATATTATATTTTAACTCTTTTATCTTATTGTATTTTAATGTTTTTATTATATATTTTAAATCTTATCTTATTTCTATTTTATCTTATGTATATATCATTGTTATTTATATATATTTTTATTTTAATAAATTTATTTTAACCAGTTAGTCGGTCGTCGCAAGAAATTTTGAAGATATAATGCAACCTGATGCACAAGGACTGTTTTCTAATGTTCGTTTAACATATGGGCTGTATGTGTATGGTGTTACTGTCAAGTTGGCTGAAATTGTTTATGTCTGGAGCCCATAATAGACAACATTTAGGCTTTGCACATCGGTGTAAAGCCCATTGTATTATTCCCAGGGGTTTTATATTCAAGGAACCATTCTCTTTTGACCGTATGAGGCGTGCCTGCATTGGCTCTGGTTTGAAAACTTTGGGAATCTGGATTGGTAGTGCTCGTCAAGAAATGAACAGGATCATCTCGAACAAATCCAGGCTCATGCAAGAATTAAGAGGTTAGGTCCCTCCTCCTATATTTTCTATAGGAGTTCATGTTTTGTGTTCCCAAGCCATGTGTGTGACTGAAGCGTATCGTGTACATCAGCTGAATAAATTTAACGCTTTATTACTGCCAGGAACACACATACGAGAGATAACTCGCAGTTTGTTTTGAACTGACCCTCAGCATGAAGTTTGCAGTCCTTCCTTGTAAACCTCCCATTACACATGTGGCTATGGGTGGGGAAGCATCTCTCGACAAGCTACCGTAATTCGCTTTAAAACATCTTCGATTTTGCAGCACATCTGGCCTATTAATAATAACCTCATACGATGTCAACAAGAAGCTGTTTCTTCTTTGTGCAAAGATGGCACGATTGTAGTTTTGCCTGCAGATAAGGGACGGCGCACTGTTGTCCTGGACAAGTCTGAGTATATTTGTAAAGCCCTTGCTCTATTACAGGATCGGAAGGTTTATAAAACTGTGCAAGACTCCACCATGAAAGTTTTGGAGAAGTTGGAATCTAAAGTTAATAAACTTGTGCATTCTTGGTTTTTAGCTAATAGATTACCAAGAAAGTCCACTAGAAGCTTCATGCGACAGGTTGTCAACTCCCACAGTTTTATGGGCTTCCAAACGTCCATAAACATGATATTCTTTTACGGCCCATTGTTTCTTGTTGTCATACACCTACGTATGAACTTTCTAAATAAGTTGCCAAGTTATTACCACCCCTTGTTGGGAAAACTGTTTACACCGTTTCCAATAGTATGCATTTTCTGCGCATTATTAAAGATTTTATTACTTCTGAGAGCGAGGTTATGGTTTCCTTTGATGTGGTTTCTCTGTTCACTTCTGTTCCTGTACAACAGGCTATTGCCTGTGCAAGACATCTTTTGATCATGGATACCACATTGGGAGATAGAAGCTTGCTCTCTACAGATATTTGTCCGTGTTTAATGGGGGGCATGATCATGTTCAATGACTCTGTTTCGCCAAATATAGAGCACAGCTATGGGTGACCCTTTTAGTCCTATCGGGGCCAATATCGCCATGGAGGAACTTGAGAGTCACATTTTGCTGAATTTACCTATTCCTATCACTCTGGTGTGGTATGTTGATGATATTTTTGCAATTTTTCCTCGGGTATCAAAATTTGGGCTGCTGCAATATCTCAATTCCCTGTCGCCCGTCATAAATTTACGATTGAACTAGAGGTTGATAACAGCCTTCCTTTTTTTGGATGTGTTAGTCCAATGCGTGGATTCGCATTTAGTAACTTACATTTTTAGGAAGCCAGTGTGCACAGGCCAATTTACCAATTATAGCTCTGTGCACATCCCTGGTTTTTACATAGTACTGCTCGTACTTTATTCACCCGCGCTTGGACACACTCTAGTTCAACTGGTGACAGGGAAAGAGATTTCTAAAATTAGAGCGGAGCTTTCAAATTGTGGTTATCCGCCTCATTAGCATTAGTAGAGGCATATGATGCAAGAAAGCAAGCTTATGCAGCATCAGCCAAAAAAAAAAAAAAAAAACTTCAATTTCACCCCTCCGTTCATTTGAAATACCTATCCAGCTGGGCCTTAAATTTATTTACACTATCAACTTCCACAACAAGGGATGGAAGTCTGTTCCACCAACCAACTTTATCCGCTGGCTAAAGGCAAATTTCCACACATCTAACCTACTCTGTCTTTCCTCTATCTGAATTTATGCCCTCTCAGGTGATTATTCTGAGCAAGAGGCATATCCCATCAGCACTGAGCATGCTCAAACCATTCAAGGCTTTATACACCTCTATCAGATCACCTTGCCGGTGCCTAGTCTCCAGGCACTGTAAATTGCAAAACTTAAGCCTTTCTTCGTAAAAGCACTCCTTTGTTCCATTCACTAATCTTGTTGCACTTCTCTGTACTCGTTCCAGTAGCTCTACATCCTTCTTGAAATGAGGCCTCCAGACCTGTATACAGTACTCTAGGTGTGGCCTGACCATTGCCTTATACAAGGGAATAATCACCTCCTTATTCCTGCTGGAAAAATTCCTGTATATCATTGATAAGACAATATCTGCACTTCTCAGAGAACTTCATATCTGCCTGCACAATTACCCCCAGGTCCTTTTCATTCTCTACCACTGTCAGTGAAGTAACCACAGAGTTGATACATTGCTCTGCAGTTGCTCTTTCCCATATGTAGTAATTTACATTTGTCAATGTTAACCTTCATTTTCCACCTCTCAGCCCATCTGCTCAACCTTTCCAAATCCTGTTGCAGCAGCATAGTGTCAGTAGTGTCTTTAACAACCCTAACAACCTTTGTATCATCTGCAAACTTGGACATTAAGCTTGATATACCATCATCAATATCATTTATAAATACAGAAAACAATAATGGACTCACCACTGAACTCTGAGGGCTCATCATAGACTAATAACATTAGTCTATGATGAGCAGTGTCCATTGATTTACCACTGTCTGTCTTCTCCCCCTCAACCATCCCTTAATCCATAGCAGCAATTTGCCTCCAATGCCACACTGCTCAAATTTGTGCAGCAGTCTTCCATGTGCAACAGTATCAAAAGGCTTTCTAAGATCCAAATATATAATATCAAAGTTATTCCCTGCACCCAATTCTTTTGTGACTACATCATAGTATCCAATTAAATTGGTCCGGCAAGAACTTCCCTTAACAAAACCATGCTGTGTCTGAGCTATAACTGAATTCTTGTCAAGATGATCCTGCAGTGCTTCCATTAATTTTCCTGGAACAGAAGTTAAACTCACAGGTCTATAATTACTTGTGTCAGCCTTTGTTTCTCCTTTGTGAATTGGGGTTACATTTGCACGTCTCCAGTCTGTGGGTAACCTCCCCTGAGTCCAAGGAAGCTCTCATAATTATGGCTAACAGTTTGCTTACTTCCTTTGCTGCCATCTTTAATATAACTGGATAGATCCCATCCACCCCAGGTGCCTTTCTTGTATTTATCTTCAAGAATTTCTCCTCCACTTTACACTCAATTATTACAAGATCATCTAGTTCATTGCCAGTGTTTACTTCATCTATGGCATTTCCCTTCATGAATAACTCCTCATGTGTGAATGTAGATGCAAAATATTAATTTAGTTTGTTAGCTACTTGAGCAGGATCATGAACAGTTGAACCATCAATATCAAGTGGACCAATCTGATTCATCCCCTTCCTTCTAGAGTTTACATAAGTAAAGAACTCCTTGCTGTTTTTCTTTGCATCCCTTGTGAAAGAGATCTCGTAATCTGCCTTCGCCTGCCTAACCTCCTTTGTAACTTCGTTACAGATCAACTTATATCTATTATAGGCTTCTGTGTCACATGTTAATTTATATGTATCCCATGCATTTTTTTTCTCTGCCATATGTCTCATTAGTTCATCTGACATCCATTTAGGCCTAAACCTTGAACAATATTTCTTAGTTGGTATGTAAAGCCTAGTAGCCTCCAAGATTAGTTCCTTGAATGCTTCCCATTTTGAGTTTGCTGTTAGTAACATCATCAGTTGGTCCCACTGTATAGAATTTAAATACTGTCTCAGACCATCGTAGTCGCCTTTACGAAAACAAAAACCCTTCCCTTTACCTCTGATGGTAGTTACCTCCTTGAGTAAATCCCACTTCAACAAACTGTGATCACTGCCACCTAGTGGTTCATTTATCTGCAGATTCTTAATGCATGAAGAATCACTACTGATAATCAGATCAAGAGTATTGCTCCCTCTTGTTGCCTCACGAACATGCTGATGTAGAAAACAATCATCCAATAAATTCACAAAAGCCTTGCTAGTGTGCGAGTGACCAACCCACAAATTCCAGTCAATATCTGGGAAATTAAAATCCCCCATTATAAGACTCTCTGATTTACTGGCCCACTATTTCCCTGTACAGTTTCTTATTATACTCATCATAGTTATTAGGCCTATAGCACACTTCTACTCTCAATTTTGATCTCCCAATGCTTATGTCACACCAAACTGACTTGACACTGCACTGTCCAGTGATGTCGACTGGCTTCACTTCCTTGGATTTTATGTGTTTCTTAACTAATAGCATAACCACTCCTCCCTTCCTATCCTGTCTATCCTTTCTGTAGACATTGTACTCCCCAAATTCCAGTTCTGCATTCCTTATACCTGTGTGACACCACGTCTCGGAAATCCCAACAATATCTGCCTTTGATGTTTTGAGCAATAACTCAAATTCATCAAATTTATTTACTAAACTCCTAGCATTGGTGTACACGCAAGTATACATGCACCTGCTCTTCCTCTTAGCCACCCTAACACAACCCATGTGTTTACTTGTACCCCCATGATTCCCAGCAGTCTCTGAAATATCCTGCATCTTGTTTTTCAGGCTTCTGCTCATTTCAATAGAAGCAGTGCAAGAATCACTTCCACCTCTGATAGTGGCTACTGTTAATCTATTAGTCCTTGTATCCCCCCCCCAACTAGCAGTTTTCCGACCCACCTAACACTGCCTCGACAGCATCAGCAAAAATTCTTGCACCCTTTCTATTTAAGTGTATCCCATCCCTGTAGAAGCAATCTCTCCTGTTAACAAGTACAGTCCAGGCTGAAAAAAATTCTACCCCTTGAGCCTTGCACAATCCCTCCAGGGCCGAATTGATCGCCAAGGCTCTCATCATATACTCCCTCCTATCGTGTCTGGGCAGAATTGCAGACACTTTCAAATTCAACCCTAAATCACGGCTTTTTTTCAACAGTGACCTGCACTTGTTAAGTAATTCCACCGGTCTCCTACTCTTAATATCATTAGTGCCAACGTGTACAACTATATCACCTTTTGTGCCCTTAAAAGATGATATCCGCTCTACAACGTCATCCACCTTTGCCCCTGGCAGACATACCCTGGTTCTGTTCCACCTATCCTTTTTCAAAGCATGTTTCCTGTCTCCCTGACAATAGAGTCACCAACAACTACTAGTTCCTTTGGTACCAGTGCATTCTGCCCTGGGGGTTGCCGCTGTGTTGCGTGATGCCCAAGTGCAAGCTCTGGCATTGGTGTGGGCAGCTGAGAGCTTGATGGGCTCGTCACCTTTAATCCTTCGAGGTCATCCACCCTGTCCTACATGTAGAAACATCTACATTAAAAACCCCAGTAAAAAATTGGAGACCAAACTAACATTAATAACTGCCCAACTCACAAACGCAAAATACATTTCAGACAACAGAAACTCTATAGAATACCTCAAAAATAGTAACATCCATAAAGTGTACACTTAGGATTTCAAAAACCTATTCACAAAAACCTATAGCATATCACACAATTTTAAAAAAGTACTAACCAACTATTATCTAGAATTAAATACTACAAAGTATTGTTTACTCATCATCATCAGCCATTTTCAATCCACTGCAGGATGAAGGACTCTACAGCAACTTTCTAGTTCCTTTTGTTTTGAGCACTGGCCATCCATTTACTACCCACAAACTCATGAATTTCATCTATCCATCTCCGCCTTTGTCTTCCAGGTTTTCTTCTAGCTCCTTTTGGATACCATTCTGTTATTTTCTTAGTCCATCTGTCATCATGTCTTCGAGCTATGTGTCCTGCCCAAGACCATTTTAGTTCTTTAGTTTTGATAAGAATGTCCTTTACTTGAGTTTGCTGCCTAATCCATGTGTTTCTCTTCTTATCTAACAGTCTGATTCCCAATATGATTCGTTCCATTCATCACTGTGTAGTTCTCAGCTTCTCTTTCATTCTTTTGGTGAGTGCCCAAGTTTTGCTTCCATGAGTCATGGTGGGGAGTATACATTGTCTGAAACGTAAAATAATGAACCAAAACTGGGATATTGCTCTTCAGTATGTGACTATATTTCCTGAATGCTATCCATCCAAAATTTATTCTTCTCTTGACTTCCAGACATTTATCATTATTACAGCTAATAACTTGTCCCAGATAAGTATATGACTCCACCTTTTCAATTACTGCTCCTTCAATCATTATTTCCCTTTCTGTGGCATACTTGTTCATCATTACTTTTGTTTTAGCCATATTCATCTTTAGTCCAAAATCCTTACTAGCTGTGCATAACTGATTAAGATTTTCCTCTAATTCTTTGGGACCGTGGCATATGACCACAATGTCATCTGCAAATCGTAAATGGTTTAGGTACTCTCCGTTCACATTGACTCCTTTCTGCGACCAGTCTAATCTTCTGAAAGCTTCCTCAAGGGCAGAAGTAAACAGCTTCAGAGATATTGTGTCTCCTTGTCAAACTCCTTTCTCTATTTTAAATTTCCTACTGTCTTTGTCTAGTCTAATAAAGGAAGTAAGTAATATGTATTATTACAATTATGTATTAATACACATTTATGTACTTAGTGTTGTATTGACAAATTAAACTGAAATCATGTCCCAGACTAGAGCAGCAAAGCAAATGTATCAGAGTAGTGGGAGTGCTGTGGCTTGGGGCCATTCTCCTACGAACCACAGCACATTTGCAGAATTGCAGACACTTTCAAATTCAACCCTAATTCACGGCTTTTTTTCAACAGTGACCTGTACTACTAATAATATTATTATTATTAGTAGTAGTATGGAAAAGAATCAAAACTTTGGCATTATTTATTTTATTTATGTTTTTGTGTATATATCTAACAATAATAAGAACAATACATATTTTGTTTAGATTGATATTACAATAATTTTCCCTGATTGGGGGCTCCACCTTGTGATGGGTATTGACATCGTAGAGCAGTTGTCTTTTAAAGGGAAAATAGGTGATACTGTTCTATATGTTGGCATTAATGATATTAGTATTATTAGTATTAGTAACAGCCGCATGGTGCAAAAAAGCCTATGGCTTATGCTGCACCAGCCAAAAAAAAAAAAAAAATCCGAACAAAACAATGATAAAAGCAAAAATAAATAAATAAATAAAATAAAAAACTAAATAATAATAATTAATAAAAAAAAAAAAAAAAGGAAATTAAACCTATCATCCTATGCGCTTCCCTTACCCGAAAGTACTATCCAGATGACCTTTGAATTTCCCCAAACTGTCGGCCTCTACCACCCATGAAGGCAACTTATTCCAGTAATTTATAACTCGCTGGCTAAAATAAAACTTCCTGCAGTCCAATCTAAACATTTCCCCACGTAACTTGAATTTATGCCCGTAGTTCTAGCATCATTTATAATCTTGAAAATTTTGTCCTCGTTCATTTTACTGATGCCTCTCAGAGCCTTAAACACCTCAATCAAATCTCCTCTAAGGTGTCTAGTTTCCAAACTCTGCAACCCACATATTCGAAGCCTTTCTTCATAAGGACGCCCTTTTGCCGATCTCACCAGGCAAGTTACCCTTCTTTGCACCCTTTCAAGAAACTATGTCTTTCTTTAGGTGCGGTCTCCACTTGAACACAGTATTCCAAGTGTGGTCTAACAAAAGCCTTATATAATGGGATTATCACGTCTCTATCTCTACTTGCAAAAGTTCAACATATCATCGATTGGACACCATGGGCCTTCTTGCAACCTGTTCACATGCTCAGAGAATTTCATGTCTGACCGCATCATAACACCCAAGTCCCTTTCCTCCAGTACTGGGTTTAGTTGAACTCCACCAAGTGAATAAGTTATTTTGGGATTACTATTTCCCTGGTGTAATACCTTACACTTCGTTGGATTAAAGCATAGCTGCCATTTTTCTGACCATTGCTGAAGTCTATCTAGGTTTCTCTGAAGAAGCTCAGCTTGACAGTGATTATTAACTACTCTACCAATTTTAACATCATCTGCAAATTTAGACATCACGCCCTCTATCCCTTCATCAATGTCGTTTATGAAAATTAAAAACAACAGTGGTCCTAATACTGATCCTTGGGGAACCCCACTTCTTACATCAACCCAATCTGAGGAATAGCCATTTATCACAACCCTCTGCCTCTTGCCCTGAAGCCATCCTTCTATCCATCTAACGATTTTCCCAGTGATTCCAACCTGTTCCAGCTTATACAGCAACCGCTCATGTAGGACTGAGTCAAAAGCTTTGCTGAAATCTAAATAAACAATGTCGAAATTATTCCCTAAATCCAGCTCGTGAGTGACCCTTTCGAAATAGCGAACCAGATTTGTTAAACGTGATTTTCCCTTTACAAAACCATGGTGAGTATCCTTGAGAATTTCAATTCGATCCAAATGATCCTGAATTCCACCCTTGATCATTGCCTCCATGATTTTCCCTACTACTGAAGTCAGACTGACAGGTCGATAATTGCCAACTTCACTTTTAGAGCCACCCTTATGTATGGGAGATACATTTGCATTTTTCCAATCCAAGGGAATCTCCCCAGAGTCTAGTGATGCTCGCATAATTAGCCTCAATGGTTCAATGCATTCGCTTGCCGCCTCTCTTAAGATTATAGGGTGTATTCCATCAACTCCAGGAGCCTTACTCCTGGAGTTGATGGAAAGTTTTTTCTTTAAATAATCTTGCGAAATTTCAATATCATTAATTACATATTTTTTTAACTTCGCTCCCACAATTTCCCATTGCCACAAAAGGCTTTTCATTTGTAAATATCGATGCAAAATAACTGTTGAATTCATCTGCAACGGCAGCTGGTGTATTTATTACTATCCCCTTTCCTTTACGTAAAGGTCCGATTTGGTTTGTCCTGCTCTTCTTGGCATTTATATATGTGAAGAATTCTTTATCCCCCCTCTTTGCCCTGTTTGCTGGTGATTTCTCATAAACTGCCTTTGCCTGTCAAACCTTTTCTGTGGCTCTATTACACATCACCTTGTAGCTGTTATAGGCTTCAGTACTTTTTATTGCTCTGTAACCTATCCATGCCACCTTTTTCTGCTCAAGTAATGTGGCAACTTCACTATTCATCCAACTTGGAACCCTTCTCGTGGAGTATTTTTTTAATGGTATATATGCATTCAAGGCATCTGTGATTAATGTTTTAAAAGAGTACCACAGTTCAATTGTATTCATTCTCTACGCGATATCTACCCAGTTAATAGAGGCCATGTAGTACCTTAAGGCATCGTAATTTCCTTTTCTGAAATTAAAACCCATTCCTTTGCTTTTTACTTCTGCTACCTCTCTCGTCATCATCCACCGTAGAACTCCGTGATCACTTCCTGCTACTGGTTCCTCTACTGTCAGCCCTGTTATGTCATCTGATTCATGTGTGATTATGAGGTCTAGGATATTCTTTTCTCTAGTACTTTCCCTGACATGTTGATACAAATAACAGTCATCTAGTTGATTTAAAAATTTTGTTCCCCATGTCGAGTTTCGTTCCCATTTACTCCAATCAATTAGAGGCAAATTGAAATCATCCATAATAAGGCATTGACGCTTACTTGCCCATTCCATTTGCATGTAGAGGCTTTTATCATAATCTTCACAATCACCTGGTCTGTAGATTACTCCTACTCGCATTATACCTTTGTTTCCAACTATCTCACACCATACAGACTCTATACTAGCATGTGAAATGTCTGAATCCGGGAAAGCTATCGTCGCACTCAGGCTGCTTCTGATAAGAAACATTACCCAACCACCCTTTCTATCTAACCCATCCTTCCTAAATACATTATACAAGCCATACTGAAACTCATCATCTCCAATTTCCGGGTGGCACCACGTCTCTGTAAGCCCTATTATGTCCGCGTTACTTGTTTTAACCAGCAGTTCGAATTCGCCCATTTTATTGACGACACTTCTAACGTTACTGTATAAACAATTAAGATTAACTGTTCTTGTATATTTAACAACCCTAACACAACCCTTGAAGTTTTTTAGACTCTCTTCCCTGATATTAGCTACCCGCTCACATGAAATGTTTCTGCCCCCAGAACATCTAGATAATACGTCCAGTTGGGGTAACAGATAAGAACTCTTAAGGTATGTGCAAGAATTACTTTGACCAATATTATCAGATAAATACGTGTCAGTATTACCCCCCCCCCAACTAGCAGTTTCCATGAACCTTTAAGGTATCCTCAATAATACTGGCAAAAACTTTTGCACCACCTTTGTTTAAGTGTATCCCGTCTCTACAAAACAAATTCCTTCTACCTACAAGTGTGGGCCAAGCTCATAGAAATTTACCCCCTAAAGCCTTGCAGATTCCTTCAAGTCTTGAGTTAATCCACAAGGCTCTTAACATATAATCCCTCCTATCGTGTCTGGGCAGAATTGCAGACACATAGACATTATGGCTAGCTCGCAACATTTCCTCAGCATGGTCCTGTATTTTTCCAACAAATCGTCAGATCATGTATGTTTAATATCATTTGTCCCCACATGAATAATAATATTTTCTTTACCACCTTTAAAATCTGACAATCTGTTGGTGACATCATCAATAGTTGCTCCCGGCAGATATACCCTGGTTCTGCTCCACCTATCCTTATTACCTTGATGATGTTACCAACAGCAAATGCAAAACGGGAAGCATTCAAAGAACTTATCTTGGACGCTACTAGGCTTTACATACCAACTAAGAAATATTGTTAAAGATTTAGGCCTAAATAGATGTCAGATGAACTAATGAGACATATGGCAGAGAAGAAACGTGCATGGGATACATACAAATTAACACATGACACAGAAGCCTATGACAGATACAAGTTGATCTGTAACCATGTTACAAAGGAGGTTAGGCAGACGAAGGCAGATTATGAGAAATCTTTGGCAAGGGATGCAAAGAGTTCTTTACTTATGTAAACTCTAGAAGGAAGAGGATGAATCAGATTAGTCCACTTGATATCGATGGGTCAACTGTTGATGATCCTGCTCAGGCAGCTAACAAACTAAATGAATATTTTGCATCGACATTCTCACATGAGGAGTTATTTAGGGAGGGGAAAGCCAGAGGTGTATTCAACTCTAGCAGTAAGCTGGAGAATCTTGTAATAACTGAGAGTAAAGTGGAGGAGAAATTGTTGAAGATAAACAGAAGGCACCCGGGGTGGATGGGATCTATCCAGTTATATTAAGGAGGAAGCAAAGGAAGTAAGCAAACCCTTAGCCATAATTATGAGAGCTTCCTTGGACTCAGGGGAGGTACCCACAGACTGGAGATGTACAAATGTGACCCCAATTCAAAAAGGAGGATGAAATACTGACACAAGTAATTATAGACCTGTGAGTTTAACTTCTGTTCCAGGAAAATTAATGTAGGCACTAGTTAAAGAAGCACTGCAGGATCATTTAGACAAGACTTCAGTTATAGCTCGGACACAGCATGGTTTTGTTAAGGGGAAGTCTTGCCTGACCAATTTGATTGGATACTATAATGCAGTCACAAAGGAACTGGATGCAGGGAATAACTTTTATATTATATATTTGGATCTTAGAAAGGATTTTGATACTGTTGCACTTGGAAGACTGTTGCACAAATTGGAGCAGTGTGGCATTGGAGGCAAATCCTGCTATGGATAAAGGGGTGGTTGAGGGGGGGGGGGAAGACAGAGTGGTAATCAATGCACACTGCTCATCGTGGACTAATGTTATTAGTGGAGTCCCCTCAGAGCTCAGTGTTGGGTCCATTATTGTTTTCTGTATTCATAAATGATATTGATGATGGTAGCATTAGTAGAGGCATTTGATGCAAGAAAGCAAGCTTATGCAGCATCAGCCAAAAAAAAAAAAAAAAAAAAAAACCCACTTCCACTTCACCCCTCTGTTCATTCAAAATACCTGTCCAGCTGAGCCTTAAACTTATTTAGGCTATCAACCTCCACGACAAGGGATGGAAGTCTGTTCCACCAACCAACCACCCGCTGGCTAAAGGCAAATTTCCGCACGTCTATCCTACATCTGTCTTTCCTCAATTTGAATTTATGCCCTCTCAGGTGATTTTTCTGAGCTAGAGGAAGAATCCCATCAGCATTGAGCATGCTTAAACCATTCAAGGCTTTATACACCTCTATCAGATCACCTCGCTGGTGCCTAGTCTCCAGACACTGTAATTTGCAAAACTTAAGCCTTTCTTCGTAAGAGCACCCCTTTGTTCCATTCACTAATCTTGTTGCCCTTCTCTGTACTCGTTCCAGCAGCTCTACATCCTTCTTGAAATGAGGCCTCCAGACCTGTATACAGTACTCTAGGTGTGGCCTGACCATCGCCTTATACAATGGAATAATCACCTCCTTATCCCTGCTGGAAAAATTCCTGTATATCATTGACAATACTCCATGAGCTACTCTTGCAGCCCGTCTGCACTGCTCAGAGAACTTCATATCTGCCTGCACAACCACCCCCAAGTCCATTTCATTCTCTACCACTGTCAGTGTAGTACCACAGAGTTGATACGTTGCTCTGGGGTTGCTGTTTCCCATGTGTAGTACTTTACATTTGTCAATGTTAAACTTCATTTGCCACCTCTCAGCCCATCTGCTCAACCTTTCCAGATCCTGTTGCAGCAGCATAGTGTCAGTAGTGTCCTTGACAACCCTGCCAACCTTTGTATCGTCTGCAAACTTGGACATTAAGCCCGATATACCATCATCAATATCATTTATAAATACAGAAAACAATAATGGACCCAACACTGAGCCCTGAGGGACTCCACTAATAACATCAGTCCACGATGAGCAGTGTCCGTTGATTACCACTCTCTGTCTTCTCCCCCTCAACCACCCCTTTATCCATAGCAGCAATTTGCCTCCAATGTCACACTGCTCCAATTTGTGTAGCAGTCTTCCATGTGCAAAAGTATCAAAAGCCTTTCTAAGATCCAAGTATATAATATCAAAGTTATTCCCTGCATCCAGTTCTTTTGTGACTGCATCATTGTATCCAATCAAGTTGGTCAGGCAAGACTTCCCCTTAACAAAACCATGCTGTGTCTGAGCTATAACTGAAGTCTTGTCTAAATGATCCTGCAGTGCTTCTTTAACCAGTGCCTCCATTAATTTTCCTGGAACAGAAGTTAAGCTCACAGGTCTATAATTACTTGTGTCAGCCTTTGATCCTCCTTTGTGAATTGGGGTCACATTTGCACATTTCCAGTCTATGGGTACCTCCCCTGAGTCCAAGGAAGCTCTCATAATTATGGCTAAGGGTTTGCTTACTTCCTTTGCTGCCTCCTTTAATATAACTGGATAGATCCCATCCACCCCGGGTGCCTTTCTTGTGTTTATCTTCAACAGTTTCTCCTCCACTTTACTCCCAGTTATTTCAAGATTCTGTAGCTTACTGCTAGAGTTGAATACACCTCTGGCATTCCCCTCGCTGAATAACTCCTCATGTGTGAATGTCGATGCAAAATATTCATTTAGTTTGTTAGCTACCTGAGCAGGATCATCAACACTTGACACATCAATATCAAGTGGACCAATCTGATTCATCCCCTTCCTTCTAGAGTTTACATAAGTAAAGAACTCTTTGCTGTTTTTCTTTGCATCCCTTGCCAAGGATTTCTCATAATCTGCCTTCGCCTGCCTAACCTCCTTTGTAACTTGGTTGCATATCAACTTGTATCTATCATAGGCTTCTGTGTCATGTGTTAATTTGTATGTATCCCATGCATTTTTCTTCTCTGCCATATGCCTCATTAGTTCATCTGACATCCATTTTGGCCTAAACCTTGAACAATATTTCTTAGTTGGTATGTAAAGCCTAGTAGCTTCCAAGGTAAGTTCTTTGAATGCTTCCCATTTTGAATTTGCTGTTGGTAATATCATCAGTTGGTCCCACTGTATAGAATTTAAATACTGTCTCAGTCCATCGTAGTCGCCTTTACGGAAGCAATAACCCTTCCCTTTACCCCTAATGGTAGTTACCTCTTTGAGTAAATCCCACTTCAGCACACTGTGATCACTGCCACCTAGTGGTTCATTTATCTGCAGATTCTTAATGCATGAAGAATCACTGCTGATAATCAAATCAAGAGTATTACTCCCTCTAGTTGCCTCTCGAACATGCTGATGTAGAAAACAATCATCCAATAAATCCACAAAAGCCCTGCTAGTGTGTGAGTAACTAGCCCCCAAATTCCAGTCAATATCTGGAAAATTAAAATCTCCCATTATAAGACTCTCTGATTTACTGGCCCACTGTATTTCCCTGTACAGTTCCTTATTATGCTCATCAGAGTCATTTAGGCCTTAGGTAGAAGAATTCAATTCCTTAGCCTTAAACAAATTCTTCATATACAAAGGTGGAATGTATTACTTCTCTCTCTCTGGTAAAAAGAGAATTCCTGCCTCATTTACCTTCAACGTATAAGTAATATAATCGCAATATAATTATTATTATGATTACATTACTTGTAATATAATTATTCAATATTATTCAACAGAAAAACATTATTTTTGTGTAATGTTTTTCTGTTCCACAACTACTCCACATTGAAAACAATATTTTGTGAAACCTCCCTGTAGATAAATGAGTACAGGCAACCCCCCATATAACAATACTTCTACAACACTGTTTCACTCTAACACGATTGATAAATTGCAGCAATTCTCACACAACATGATACTTATATAACATGGTTTCACTCCAACAGGGTTAGAGAATTGTGGCAAAGCTCGCATAACACAGTATTTTTGAGCTTTTGTGCGGAGAAAACACTGCTACTATGTTGGATATAATTTTCAACATTTCCATTCTTTTTTGTAAATCCCAGCTTTTGGCTCGCTAGTTGTTATACAAAAAAAAAAAAAAAAAAAAAAATTGGGAATCCCTGTGTTAGGTTCTGTGCTTTTGAAAAATAAAATAATCTAGATTTAAGTCATCCATTGTTGAGTAATGCTTTTACCACCTAATACAACTTCTTTAATTTACCTTTAAAATTCATTACATCAGAAAATCGTTACAATGGATTTTGGAAAAAAATTGATTCTGAATCGAAGTGTTGGAGGCATGGAAATATTTTTCAATTGTGGACTGCATCGGAAACAGCTTCATCGCTCAAAAGAAGTAAAACCAATGGTCAACATTAACAGTTCATTCAAGAAATACTGTATGGTCAAACTGGCAGAAAATGGAATCGGTGCAATAGTAGAACTTGCTAAGTTGGTAGGAGGGGGAGGTTTTGATGATTTCACTACTGAAGACGTTCAAGAATTACTGGTAGAAAATGAGGTCAGTGAAGTGGTTTCATAGAAATGGCATTGGAGGTAAACCAAAACAATTCAGAGGATGATAGCACAGATGAAAATTCTGAAGTTCCAAATTTTACATTAAAAAGCATATGAGAAGGCATAAAACTTAGCCGATCAATTAGAATCTTATTTTTCTTGAATGCAGATCCTTTGACTAAAAAGAGCACAAAGTTCAAAAGGGAGCTTCAAACATGCTTAGCTCCATACCATCAAATTTACAGAGATCTATTAAGCAAAATCAAACTCAAAAACAAACCCAGATTACTGATTTTTTAGAGAGCAGAAGATACACAAAATCTAGGTGCTGCAGAAGAAAGTTCAGATGGTGAAGATATTCTGCAACAGAGAAAAATGTTCCCGTTTGATTGTGCTTTGCAGCAATGAAGAGGAAAAAATTAAATGAAAGTACATTATCTGGAATATATGTACAGCATATATATGGCACAGTATGTTCAGTTATTACTATTTTTAATAAAAAATTAACTTTCCAATAGTTATAAATAGGGTTCAGATGTTTATGTATTATCATATTCATTTTTCGTTTACATAAAGGCATGAAACTGAGTGTCCATGTTACATGGTCTGAGAATCCTAAAGAACCATGTTTGTAATTTCATATTTCATCATATTTCTTCAAAAGCTTCTTGGAAAAATATTGCTCCCAAAAAAATTCCTGACGAATCAATGTTACGGAAAAATTACCTTGAGGACTGCTATAAATCGGTATGCTCTCATTGATTTTATTAAATAATTTATTATTTAATAAAATCCAAAAGACTGAACGCTGTATAAGCTATATTTTAATTTATTGATTTACTTACTTGCAGTGCCTAAACAATATTTGCAAAGATATTTTAATCCACTGTGTGTGTGGGGTTCAGTTGATGAAACCACGGATTGTGAAGGCAGATATACAGCTAATTTTATTGTCGGAAAGCTTGATTCAGATGAACCATCTAAATTGTATCTCCTTGCATCAATGGTTCTGGATAAAACTAATCATGCAACTGTTCCTAGATTTCTTAATGGTTCTCCTCTTGGTAAGTACCATATCTCTGTGATCGACTGAACGCTGCTAGATTGGAATGGGAGTCTACGCGGTTAAAATTAAACTTATTATTTAATAAAATAATTAATTATTTAAAATTGTAAATGTACAATTTAAAAAACGATAAATTAATATACAATTACTTATTTGTTTCAGGTATTTTGTAGCCGGACAGTGTAAAAACTGATAGTTTTCTTTTATTAACAGATTCTGCAACCTGCATGCTCAAAGACAGGAAAGCATTGGAGGTATTTTTCAGAGCATGATACATCTTATTTGTTTGGCCCATGGTCTTCACCATGTAGCAGAACAAGTACATTCGGAATTTAAAGATGTTGACAAGCTAATATCGCTGACTAAAAAGGTCTTCCTTAATTAAGGCACCCTCAAGAGTACAGCTCTTAAAAGAAATGCACCCTGATCTGCCACTTCCACCAGAGCCAATAATCACAAGATGGGGGACCTGGCTCAACACTGTGTCGAGCCAGGTCCCCCACCATTTTACGGACGACATTTTACAGCAATCAAGGAGGTTAGTTACCGTTTTAAATAAAACTTAAACACATGGTATTTAAAGCCATGAATAATTTTATTTTCAGGTAATTAACAACATGGTACCCGACGAAGCTAAATCCATATCTGAAGCACAGGAATTTTTTCTAAGGAGAAAGTATCCCATGATGTCGCTTATATTGACAGTAATTTCTCTTCCCTAACTTCCTCGATTACTAAACTGGAGGCAAAAGATATGCCTCTAATTAGGGCTATAGAGATCGTTCAAAAACTAAAGGATAAGATGAAACAAGTTCTGGGGGAAATCGGTGAGAAAATTGTTAATAAACTAGATGCAGTTTTCGCTAGAAACCAGGCTTATCTCCCCACATGCAAAATTTCCCAAGTTTTAGAGGATACAGCCGTTGAAGGACTTCCTCTAGCTTCCAATGTCATTAAGGCATTTAATTCTGCCCCGATCACATCTATGATGTTGAGAGGTCCTTCTCTGCTTACAAGCAAATATTAGCAGATGATAGAAGGAGATTAACTCCAAAATATTTGGAGTGGATACAGGTATCGGCAATGCGATGGAAAGTACTTAGCAACTTAAGTGTTAGTAGCATAGTACCTTTAATGACATATTTTAATGACATTAATGACATAGTACATTTAATGACATATTTTCATCATGTTTTGACATTTTTAAGATCATAAAAATCTGAACCCTGGTTATAAAAAATGGTGTATTTTTGTTAACTTTTGGAATGTAACTCCCCTTTTTGTACTGGTTCTTAGTCCCGTACAACTGTTTCGCACTATACAAGATTTTATAGGAACCTAACTACCATGTTATACGAGGTTTACCTGTAATTCAAACTACTTTAAGATCACTACAGATATTCCAAGCAAAGTCATAGTACTTTATATTGCACTCAGCATCTTTGAACATACTTTCATACATTTCTTTCAAGCTAACTGCATGAAGTAGACTTCCTCTCTTTGATATTTGATTTTCTCCAGTCTAATTTTGCTAACAGTGAGGTAATTTTCCTTGATAATCATCAAGTTAATGTTTATAACTCCAGCCCGCATACATTGTCTAGTCACATGGACCCAGCTGCTTTTGCAATTACTAATGACCTTACAGATTGTTTACATGTTTGATCATTTTCTCATAAACAAATCCTTTACGTAAACAGCTGAGGTGAGTCAACTCACCAACAGTTGAACCATCAATATCAAGTAGTATGAATAAGATTGGTCCACTTGATATCAATGGTTCAACTGTTGATGATCCTGCTCAGGTAGCTAACAAACTAAATGAATATTTTGCATCTACATTCACATGAGGAGTTATTCAGGGAGGGGAATGCCAGAGGTGTAGTAAACTCTTCCAGTAAGCTAGATAATCTTGTAATAACTGAGAGTAAAGTGGAGGAGAAATTGTTGAAGATAAACATAAGAAAGGCACCTAGGGTGGATGGAATCTATCCAGTTATATTAAAGGAGGCAGCAAAGGAAGTAAGCAAACGCTTAGCCATAATTATGAGAGCTTCCTTGGACTCATGGGAGGTATCAAATGTGACCCCAATCCACAAAGGAGGATCAAAGGGGGAGACAGGTAATTACCCACCTGTTAGTTTAACTCCTGTTTCAGGGAAATTATTGGAGGCACTGGTTAAAGAAGCATTGCAGGATCATCTAGACAAGACTTCAGTTATAGCTCAGACACAGCATGGGTTTGTTAAAGGGAAGTCTTGTCTGACCAATTTCATTGGATACTATGATATAGTCACAAAGGAACTGGATGCAAACAATTTTGATATATATTTCGATCTTAGAAAGGCTTTTGATACTGTTGCACACGGAAGACTGCTGCACAAATTGGAGCAGTGTGGCATTGGAGGCAAATTGTTGCTATGGATAAAGGGATGGTTCAGTGGGAGAAGACAGTGGTAATCAATGAACACTACTCTTCGTGGACTAATATTATTAGTGGAGCCCCCAGGATTTAATGTTGGGTAATTGTTGTTGTTTTTTGTATTCATTAATGATATTGATGATGGTATATTAGTCTTAATGTCCACGTTTGCAGACGATACGAAGGTCGGCAGGTAGTGGCATTAACAACCCTGCAAGCAGGGTTGTTTGTTGTTTGTTTTTTTGGTTTTTAGGAGCATTAGCAACTAAGGCCATATTGCTCTGGGAATATGCGTTAGCCATTCCCTGACCTTCCCGCAATCTCCGTATTTGGTGGTGACAGGCTCGAACCACGGTCTAATCAAGAAGCGTGTGCTATGCACTACTGCTCCTTTCCACCTGGCTACGGAGGCGCTGGCAGGGTTGTTAATGACACTAATGACAGTACACTGTTACAACAGGATTTGGAAAAGTTGAGCAGATGGGCTGAGAGGTGGCAATTGAAGTTTAACGTTGACAAATGTAAAGTACATATGGGAAGCAGTAACTCCACAGTAACGTATCAACTGTGTGGTACTACACTGGCAGTGTAGAGAGTGAAAAGGACCTGGGGGAAATTGTGCAGGCAGATATGAAGTTTACTGAGCAGTGCAGATGGTCTGCAAGAGTAGCTCAGTGTCTTGTCAATGATATACAGGAATTTTTCTAGCAGGGATAAGGAGGGAGGTGATTATTGTATAAGGAAATGGTCAGGCCACACCTTCTGTATACAGGTCTGGAGGCCTCATTTCAAGAAGGATGTAGAGCTGCTGGAATGAGTTCAGAGAAGGGCAACAAGATTAGTGAATGGGACAAAGGGTTGCTCTTACAAAGAAAGGCTTAAATTTTGCAAATTAGTGTCTAGAGACTAGGCGCCTGCGAGGTGATCTGATTGAGATATATAAAGCTTTGAATGGTTTGAGCATGCTCAATGCAGATGAGATTCTTCCTCTTGCCAGAATAATCGCCTGAGAAGGCATAAATTCAAATTGAGGAAAGACAGTTGTAGGATAGATGTGTGGAAGTTAGCCTTTAGTCTGCAGGTGGTTGATTGCTGGAACAAACTTCCATCTGTTGTTGTTGTAGAAGCTGATAGCTTAAACAGATTCAAAGCAGAACTAGACAAACATTTGGAGCAAGTGGATGGGTGAAAATGAGGGGAGAGAGAGAGAGAGAGAGAGAGAGAGAGAGAGAGAGAGAGAGAGAGAGAGAGTGAGTGTTTTTTTGGCTGATGCTATATAAGCTTGCTTTCTTGCATCATGTGGCCTTGCTAATGCTAACTTCTAGGCACCTCAGACCACAACTTGGTGATGGTATCTTCCCCAATGGAGCCTTTCTCTCATAGCCATTAACAACCTCGTGTTGTTTGGCATTACAAGAACGCACAATGAGATGATCTGTGCGATTTCTTTTCTTGGTCAGATTACTGTTTCAAAATATCAGATGTCAGCGTTTATTCAGATACGGTCAATGAAATTGTAGAGATGGAATCCTTTATTCCACACTCTACTTTAAAATTTAGTCCTTTATCTAAACCTTGGTTTTCCAATAAATGTGCTAAGTCTGTTCAAGAGAAGAACATTGCATATTGTAATTGACTTGTTTCCAAAACTTCAGTTTCATTATCTGCCTACCCGAAAGCATGCAACAATCATAAAGCAATTATTAATCAATCCAAACTAGATTTAAAAAGAGGTTAAGAAGTATCTCTTAACCTCTTTTAAATCTCTTACATAGTGTAAAAAAAAAAAAACTTGATCCTTATCCAAATGGTAGCTGAGTATTCTGGTCTCCTGCCAAAGATATTGGCTGCAACCTTTGCCCATCTCTGTTCCCACCTCTGTCAAAACCAGATGGTTCTGTCGTCACTTCAGCCAAGGATAAAGCTGACCTGCTAGCATCTCATTTTGAATCCAACTCGTGTATTAATGATCTTGGTAAACCACTTCCCACCATTCCCAGTATGCTCCATTCAATGCCTCCCGTGGTCTTCTGTCAAAAGTATCTTAACAAAATTTAACCCCAGGGGCTCACATCTGGTGAGTATGGGCTAAGCACACCCAGGGTCCTGAGCTGGATATCATCATTCTTCTTTTTCTTGGTGATTCCCTTGTATTTCTCTCTCTCTCTCTCTCTCTCTCTCTCTCTCTCTCTCTCTCTCACACACAGGGTAACTTGGAAATTTTTTTTTTAGCTGGTGCAGCATAAGCCTCAGGCTTCCTTGCATTGTATGGCTAGTAATAATAATAATAAATCTTGATGCTAAGAAAGCTGCAAGTGCTGATGGTATTTCTCTACTTGTTCTCAAAACATGTGCTCCTGAACTTACTCCTATTCTGTGTTGCCTTTTTTTTTTTTACTTTCTTATTCCAAAGGTGTTTTTCCTTCTGCTTGGAAATTTGCTCACATCCACCCAGTTCCTAAAAACAAATCCCTCCCATCCAATTATCATCCCATTGCAATTACTTCTACTTTTTCTAAAGTAATAGAGAAATCAATTAACTGCCAAATCTTAAAACTATCTAGAAACCTTCCATCTGATCAATGATTGCCAGTATGGATTGCCAGTGTCGATCCACACGTGATATTTTGGCTTATGTTACTCATTTCTGGACAAATTCAATGGAAAAGTCTGTGAAACACAAGTTGCTCTTGACATTTGAAAGGCTTTTGATTGTGGTTGGCATAACGGTCTTCTAAATAAGCTTCCATCTTATGGTTTGCCAACTGTTTTTTGTAACTGGGTGTCCGGATTTCTCTCTGACTGCTCACTGTGGGTGATGGTAGATGGCTCTCTCTTCCAACTTCCTCACTAATGCTGGTGTTTCCCAAGGTTCACTTTTCCTCTTGTATATTAATGGCCTTCTTTCATTGACCTGAAATTCCATTTGCAGTTTTGCTGATGATAGCACATTGCATTCTACCTTTCAGTTTGAGAAACCTATCCCTGCTCAAACAGCTCAACTTCTCGAATATTCACTACCAATTCTTTAAATGCTGATCTCCAGGTAATTCTCCAGTGGAGCAAAGATAACTTAGTTGAGTTCAATCCTTCTAAAACTCAGTCCTGTCTTACATCAACATAGTATAAAAAACTTTACGGGAATCCTGTTGTCTCAAAACTTTATACTAGACATGTTGGACAGACAACTTGTGTATTCGAGACCCGCTAATATTCGTAAAATCAGACAAATGCTAAGTTATTGTGATTTTGTAGAGAATCTGTGTCCTCATTTTTAATTTAAATCAATGTTTTGAATTTAAACCAAATAAAAATAAAATAATAAGTAGAATATGTAGGCTATTACGAAATATTAAACTTTAGAAATATTATAATTTAAATCAAGGAATCTCTCACTTTAAATTTTTTCCAGGAGTAACTGGAAACAGTAACCAGAATAGATGGAAACAGTATTAAAAGACCTGCTTAAAGACAGATGAACCATGCAACAGGACAAAGGAATGAAAGCAAGCTTTGACCCTAAATCCACGCATCGTGAATAATTGGAGATAATTACCCAGGTTGATGGTGGCTTTTCACTTATACCATCTTCAAAGGGGAAGCAAACACATATTGAAGGCAGTATATATAGCCCTGGTACATTCCATTGTTCGTATTTCAAAAGCCGGGAGGGGAGTGTTTAAGTAGGCAAAAGGAAGAGAAGAAATATAGAAGGAAAATTCTCGCACCTCCTATTTCACTAATAGTTTGGGTTGAATTTAAATCAATGTTTTAAATTTAAACCAAATAAAATAAAACCAAAAATATAATAAGTAGAATATGTAGGATGTTACAAAATATTATAATTTAAGTCAGGGAATCTCTTACATAGTGTAAAAAAACATTATGAAAATTCTTTATGGAATCATGAAATTTCTTATCTGAAATTTTTTCCAGAAATAACTGCAAACTTTCATATTCATTCCTCCAAAAGACCTTTAAGCTGTTCTAAATCCTTAAATTTTCAAATCCCCAACTATTAGTGAAATACGAGGGGGCGGGAATTTTCCTTCTCTTCCTTTTGCCTACTTAAACCCTGCACTTTTGAAATACAACAACGGAACCTGTCGGGGACTATATATATATAGCCTTCAACACATGTTCACTTCCCCTTTGAAGATGGTATAAACAAAAAGTCCCCATTAAGCTTTGGGTAATTATCTCCCATTATACTTATAATTATTCACCATGCATGGATTTAGGGCCAAAGCTTGCTCTCATTCCTTTGTCCAAGGTTAAACTATTTTTAAGCAGGTCTTTTAATACTGTTTCCATCTATTCTGGTTACTGTTTGCAGTTATTCCTGAAAAAAAATTTCAGGTAAGAGATCCCCTGACTTAAGTTATAATATTTCTAAAATTTAATATTTCGTAATATCCTACATATTCTACTTATTACTCTATTTCTATTTTTATTTCGTTTAAATTCAAAATGAGGACACAAATTCTCTACAAGAGAAAATCACAATAAGTTAGCATTTGCCCGATTTTACAAATATGTCTCAAATACACAAGTTGTCTGTCCATCATGTCCTGTCTTACATCTTGCAAAAAGGAAGGATTCTTCTGCTCTTATGCTTATCTTCGATGACACGCTGATTTCTAGGCAAGATCACATATCTCTATTGGGGATTACCCTGACTTCTAATCTCTCTCAGCATAAACACATTAAAAATATTGTTTTCTCTGCATCTATAAAGGTTGGTATTCTCTTTTGCTCTCGGCATTACTTTTCTTCCAAACAGCTGTTCACTCAGTACAAATTACAAATCCACCTTACCATGGAATATTGTTCCCACATCTGGGGCAGTGCCCACTGAAACCTCTCTCTCTCAGGCTTCTAGATTCCGTTCAAAAGAGGACAGTTAGGTTAATTAAAGACTCATCTCTAACAAAGTTTCTCCACTCTCTGAATCATAGACATTTTGTTTCTCTGCATGCCTTTTCTATATACCAGTTAGTCATAAAATAAGTTTCCCTATTCAGGATACCCTAGTGTCAAAAGGGTTAGAGACAGCACTGTGAAAATCGGTGGGTATGTCATTTAGGATATGGGAAACTGATTTGTAGAAGTAAAAAATTTAGTTCAAATTTCTGCCAACAGGGAAAATTGGCACTGTAAACATGAAATAGAATACTTAACTTAGGATTAGATTTTAATATCAGAACTTAGAAATCTACAGATATTGTTCTATATGTCTTCACTTGAGATGACATTCTGAAAATGGAGGACTGCGTGCGACACAGTTTTGCATAGCATCTCATTGGGGATGTTGACTACAAGCTGTTTAATGCTTGCTTTCAAATTGACAAGTGTCTGTATGCCGCCATGGTAAACTGTCTTTCAGGTATCCCCATAGCTAGAAATCACAGGGTTTGAGATCTAGTGAACGGGCTGGCCAGAACTGCAGAAAGTCTCTAGAAATGTGATAATTTATGAATGTTGAACAGAGCAGTTCCTTCACTTGTTGACCAATGTGGGGAGGGACACCATCTTGCATGAATACTACGGTCTCCAAGCATTGCCCTTTCTTGCAGAGAGGGAATAATGTGATCTCTTAGAAGAGTGCAGTACTGTGCACTAGTCACTGTACACCTTACCGGGGGGGGGGGGTATAGACTCTTCAATGAAAAATGGTCCGATTATAAAAACTCTTTTGTCCTCCAAAGTTTTTGCATTTTACTCTGATCCAAGCCCGAGGCAGGATTCAAACCCGCGACCTTTGGGTTGCCAAGCAGGCACTTTACCGATCTGGCTAGCCTGGTCGGCGATTATAAACTCTGCTGTGAATCCACACTATACTGTAACATATGGACTTTATGGTGGTCTTTCATGCACAGTAGATGGACAAGAATATTCGGCAGTTTTGTGCATTTACAGCCCCATGAAGAGTGAAATGTACCTCATCAGACCACAAGATCATTTGAGCCCAGTATCATCAAGTTCCATACAAGCCCAAAATCGTAGAGCAAAGTCTATGTCTATTCGTTGTTGCTGCTAATCACTAGATGTTAGTCCTTGCACTATGTGAATCTTGTAAAGGAACCAGTGTAAAATTATTCAAAGCACTTTATGTACAGTAGACCAAGGAAAGGTCAAGTCTCTTGACATACCTCTGGCACTGCTGACTGGTAGTGTTTCACATTCTGACCTGGAGGCTATTGCAACTGCCACTTCATTCACTACCTCTGTTCTGATACATGGTCATTCCCTGCTTAGAATTACACCTAACTCCCCAGTCGCTTCAAATTTCTTTATTAGTTTTTTTCAAAAATCCCACTGGCATCAAAGGTCTTTTACGCAAACCTTTAAGTTTCCAATATTCACGTAGTGCTGCATTAGCATTACTATTATTCTGGTAGAACAGTTTTACTAAAAGAGCATGTTCCTTTTATGTAAGAGCCATAATGGTAATTGACAGTGGCATTGGCCTTTCTGCTTTTATCTAACAGGATATTAGATTAAAAAAAAAAAAATGTCATATGCGTAAGCAGCGTCTTGAAGTAAATGACCACTTTTACATATGTGCGGAAATTAGAACTAATTTTTTTCTTCTACAAATTGCTTCCCGATTTTCACAGCACTAACTCTAACCGTTTTGACACTAGGGTCTCCTGAATAGGGAAACTTACTTTATAACCGCCCGGTATTTCCATGGGCACTTTTCTTCTGAATTGGCTTCTAAAATTCCCGCTCTCTTTCAAAGAAGTCCGAACACGTTCTGCAACCAGTCAACGTCTTTTTACTGACCAACTTCAAATTCAAAGAACCAACTTTTCTTCTTCCTCATTTATTCATTCAACTACGGTTTTCTGGAATAACCTTCCTTCATACGTATTTCCTGAAATTTACAATCTACAGAGGTTCAAGTCTAATTAGCATTAGGAGAGGCATATGATGCAAGAAAGCATCCGTCCAAAAAAAAAAAAAAAAAAAAAAACCCTTACCATTTCACCTATCCATTCACTCCAAATGTTTATATTAGTTCTGCCTTGAATTTATTTAAGCTGTCAACTTCTACAACGACAGATAGAAGTTTGTTCCGGCAATCAACCACCCGCTGGCTAAAGGCAAATTTCCACACATCTATTCTACAGCTGTCTTTCCTCAATTTGAATTTATGTCCCCTCAAGCAATTAATGTCAGCAAATATCTTCTTTCATCTTCTCAATCTCCAATCCATCTATAGTATTAAGTATTATAGGTTCTAACACCTCTCACATTTGGGGTTTTCATAAAAAAAAAAAAAAAAAAAAAAAATTTGTTCCTACTTTAAGATCTTCCACCATTGTAATCTAGGAATCAAGTCTGCTTGCTCATTTGCATTTGATAAGCTTAAATCATGAACTAAGCCATTTAACTCTTCTTGCTAAATTAATTGCGGTGCACTATAACTTTTCAGTTGGTAGTCTAAATCTGTTGAAGTAGATGGTTCAACAAAGTCTGCCCCACAAGAATTGTCACAATATTCAGCACTGCTTCCTTTATTCCATGATTTTGGGGGAATTGGTATCTGTTGGTCTTTGTGTGGAATAGGCTTTATTGCAGATGATATGTTAGGATATTTGATGCTGCACTTGATTTTTCTGTACGTTCCTGATATTTCTATCATGCAGAAAACATATCTGTATGTATCCGTTGTGGGCTGGCACTGGAACTACAGTTCAACTCCCCAAAGTCATGCAGAAAAAACAATTGTCAATTTAGCTGCACACAGTTCTCACCAGCCATACCATAGGAATATCAAAAGGCATAACTGCGAAAATTAAATTTTCGCAGTTAGCCACATTCTCAGATTTGTGGTGCAGTTAATATAACACATATGTGGAGCCCAAGTTTCGTGTTGATCACCAATCTTGCACCAAAGTAAAAAGAATATGCACATTTAGTAATACTGTAATTTTCTTCTGAGTTTTTGTTGATACACATATCAGAAACTGTTAGGGTGATTTGGACTCTTCTTTTGCTTCTGCTTAAACATTTTAGTAATACACAAAAGCAAAACACAGAAGAAACAAAATGATGTGCAGGCAATCTGCACATGTACTCGTACTACAACTGTTGTTCCATTTCACCCCCGCCTCCACGAAAAAGAGAGGTAGGAGAAAGAATAGTGAACATTTAAAACCTCCCCAACATTAACTGTCAGCTATGAGCACATGCAAATTATTATATGCTGGTGGTTTCTCATGGGTAAACAAAAACCTACATAGGCAGAAACTGCGATGTGATGTAAAATTTTAAAAAAATTATTTTTGAAATATAAGCATAAAAACTGACTGCAAACAGCTGACATAACAAAGGAAATAAAAATCATGTTGGCCAGTGTTACTTAAGATGTCTTGAGTATCATAGCATATTTGATTTTTAAAAATCATTTGTAATACTATAATAAAAATAATTTGCAGCCATGGAATTACAAGTTATTTGCCACATTAAACTTGATGAATTTTATAGTGGCAGATTAGTTTAAAGTAAATTTATAAACGTTAAAAGTGCAACTTATTTTTCTATAATTATTGATTAAGTAGATCAATCTGCTTTTAGTAAAAGTAAATTGGGAAAGAAAATCAAATAAAAAGAAGCCATTTTGGATTTATACCTATACAATCTCACACTTCTGAAAATGTTTTCAGAAACCTAATCAACTGATTTCAAAATATTTAATAAGGAATAATTTTAAATATAAAGATTTTTTTTAAAAATTATTTCCTTATCAATATATTTTCGTACCTCACAATAAGGGCACTCCACATATTCCTCTTTTTTTGTTATACAACAATGGGGATATGGAAGGCAGAGGTCTTGATTTCCTGTGAGCCTACGCACATTTTCTTCAGCTGTCTCTAAAGGACGCATACAGTAATCACATGCAAGGTAACCATATGCTTGGTTCCACAAAAACTGGGAGCATACTAATGGGCGTTCTTCAAATATTATTTCTCCTGCTTTGAATCTGTGAAGTGCAAATAATCCTTTCCCCTAAAAGAAAGTATATATATATATAAAAAATCAGTATAAAACAAATCTATTAAAAACAAAATGTAATATGGAAGAAATCAATATTTTATAAGCACACTAAATTTTGCACGATCTTTCCGTGTGTATAGTATGTTATAAACTGGCCATTTCATGAAAAATTAAATTCTGTGCATGCATTAATTTATATTAGATTAATTAATATTAGAATAACTAAATAATACACAGTGACTTTTGTTGCATCTGCCAAAAGGGGAAAAAAAAAAAAAACAAACCTTTGAATCACTCACACTTTCCTATCGTCAAACAAAAGTAGCCACTGAAGTTTTCAATGTGTTCACTTCTGCTACCTTTCTAGATCAATTGTAGGGCTTTCCATAATTCCTTTCTTGGAACCAAGTCAGTCTCTCTTTAGATTTATGAAGAGAAAGTGTGTATTTTTATTCCTTGCTCTTCTTTTCTCCAATAATTGCTGCAGAATAAACAAATTGTCCACATGAGTGACCGGACCTACTTTGTTCTTTGCTAATCTTATCTTTTACTTCTAGTAATTTTAACCGAAGCACCTTACAATCTGGACATATTGCAATACACACTTGGGTCTCTATAGTTTGCAGGATCCTGCCTATTTCCTTTTTTATAAATGGATGATATATAGCTAATTTTCTATTGCTTTGGTGTTTCTGTTAGCTGTACACATCGGTTGAATAGCTGTGCAATCAGATCGATTAAAATTGGTGGTCCATATTTAATAAGTTCAATTGCTATGTTCCCAGGGCCTGGAGATTTTTTGTTATTCATTAACTTTGTGCAGTCTAATACTTGATGTTTTGTAATTTCGATCTTCTCTTTACCTTCATCCATGGAGGGTTAATTATGTTTTGATATTGATGTCATCTGTCTTTAAGGAGGTTATTATAATGATTTTCCCATGTTGGCATATCAATAACGTTTTTATTTGATTGAGATTCATTTGTTTTCAGTGTTCGAAGTTATGCCAAGCTTTGGATGATTGTGTTCCTCCTAATGAGCTGTCAAAATGATTATTTTGAGGTGCTGGTCAAAACATCAATGGCAACTGTTGTTGGAACATCAGAGACGTGGTGTCAGATATAAGGAATGCAGAATTGGAATTTGGGGAGCACAATGTATACAGGATGGATAGAAAGGGAGGGGTTATGCTATTAGTTAAGAAACACAAAATCTAAGGAAGTGCAGTCAGTTGCCATGGATGGACAGAGCAGTGCCGAGTCAATTTGGTGTGACATAAACACTGGGAAAGCAAAATTGAGAGGAGTGTATAATAAGTATAATGAACAACTGTACAGAGATATAGAGTTGGCCAATAAATCAGATTGTCTTATAATGGGGGATTTTAATTTCCCAGATATTGACTGGAACTTGTGGGTTGGTCACTCACACTAGCAAGGCTTTTGTGGATTTATTGGATGATTGTTTTCTACAGCAGCATGTTTGGGAGGCAACTAGAGGGAGTAATACTCTTGATCTGATTATCAATAGTGATTCTTCATACATTAAGAATCTGCAGGTAAAGGAACACTAGGTGGCAGCGTGCACAGTGTTCTGATGTGGGATTTATTCAAAGAGTTGACTACCATCAGAGGTAAAGGGAAGGGTTTATGCTTTTGTAAAGGTGACTACGGTGATCTGAGACAGTTTTTAAATTCTATACAGTGGGACCAACTGATGATGTTACCAACAGAAAATTCTAAATGGGAAGCATTCAAGAAATTAATCTTGGAAGCACTAGGCTTTTCATAGCAACTAAGAAATATTGTTTCAAGGTTTAGGCCTAAATGGATATCAGATGAACTAATGAGACGTGGCAGAGAAAAAAAATGCATGGGATTGTAAAACGGCAAATATTTTCATTTTTCTCTGCCCTTTCGCTTACTTTCAAGAGGTATTTGGCCTAATAGTGCCTGATATTTTTTTTCACGGTCTGTACAACAAACATAGCGTCATTTCGACGGGACTTAAGCTTTACTTTCGCTTTCAATCACCCCAGGGATGCGGTCGCCGTAATACTACACTCAGTGACGTCACCTGTTCTCCTGTGTAACTCCGTGCATGGTACAATACCCATTTAATTCTTTCCCCCCCCACATAGTTGACTCGTGAGAACTAAACAATTCTTAGGGAGCTCAGGAGGGGATGCTGAGGTATATATTGGAAAAGGGGAAAAAGAAAGGACACACACACAGTTAACTTTGAGCAAGAGATGACTGAAGGAAAGAGTAGTGATAGTTTTGGACGATTTTTTTGTCATTGTGTGAAGAAGAGGTAAATTAATAATTACTAGGGAAAAGATGAGAAAATAACCATATTGATGTCTGGTACAGATTCCTACCCTCCCCCCCGAGGCGATGCAGAATATTTTCGGGTAAGTCAACCCTTATTGTTTAATAACAAACTGTATTAAATTACTCAAAGCCGAACTTACCATCTGCATACGTTTTAATGCACTTATAAGACATCTTTCCTCATATATATATAAATATACCCCGACAATTGTATTATTTTTTTTGTATGCAGTTTTAATAGAGAATGCGACTTATTAATTTAATTGTCAAATATTAATTACACTATTAAGTTAATATAATTCCCTGTTCTAGTATTTGAACAAGGGTATGTTATGACAAACACAAAGAATTTTGTACTTGATAGAGAATTAGTGTAAAAGTCACATGAAGAACATTACAAAATTATAATCTTGCTAAAGCAAGATACTGCTTGTATCCAGTCAGTTTACTTAACAATTACATACCAATTAATCTAACTTATGTACCAATTATATTGTACTTATTTGTATACATATATGTTAAATAAACCTTTTTTGGTTTGTTATAATTATGTCATGATCATTCTTCTAATTACATGCAATTCACTGAACAATCATTTTATTAAAGAATCATTAATTGCGGCATTTTGAGTCAGCCCTTAGCTAAGAGGTGTCCCGGGATGAACAACACAACGCATCTAGATGTTGCAATTTGCTCTTTACTTCTCGGAGTAAATTTAGAACACTAGATTAATTTGTCCTAACTAAATCGCTAGTCGATCAGATCGAAGCCCAGGCCTCCTGGAATGCTAATGTTAGTGATGAGTTGGTCCGGAAACCATTTTATATACACTTGAATGTTGAGTAATTGTAATAGTTGATTGTCTTAATCGCTAGGTGATAAGGTTATCCGGCGAACACACTATAACGGGAGAGCCTTGTTAACAGGATACATAAATTAACAGGTGACAATGAAGCTGATGGTAGATATAAGCTGGTCTGTAATAAGTCACAAAGAAGATTAGGCAGGCAAAGGCAGATTATGAGAAATCTTTGGCAAAGGATGCAAAGAATTATTTATGTAAACTCTAGACAGAAGTGGATGAATGAGATTGGTCCACTTGATATCGATGGTTCAACTTTTCATGATCCTGCTCAGGTAGCTAAGAAACTGAATGAGTATTTTGCATCTATATTTAGACAGGAGGGAGGGGAATGTCAGAGGGTATTAAACTCTGGAAGTGAGCTAAATGATTTTTTATTAACATAGAGCAAAGTGGAGCAATTTTAATATAACTGGATAGATCCCATCCAGTTATATTAAAGGAGGCAGCAAAGGAAGTAAGCAAAACCTTGGCCATAATTATGAGACCTTCCATGGACTCAGGGGGAGGTGCTCATGGACTGGAGATGTGCAAATGTGACCCCGATTCATAAAGGAGGATAAAAGGGTGACAGGAAATTACAGACTTGTTTAACTTCTGTTCCTGGGAAAGTAATGGAGGCACTTTTCAGAGAAGCACAGCAGGATCATCCAGACAACACTTCAGTTACAGTTCACACACAGCATGGGTTTGTTAAGGCTTTGTCTTGTCTGACTAATTTGATTGGATACTATGATGTGGTTACAAAGGAACTGGATGCAAAGAATAATTTTGATGTCATATACTTGGATGTTAGGAATGCTTTTGATACTGTTGCACATGGAAGACTGCTGTACAAATTGAAGAAGTGTGGCACTGGAGGCAAATTACTGCTGTGGATAAAAGAATGGTTGAGTAGGAGAAGACAGTGTGGTAATCAATGGATACTGCTTTTCATGGACTAATGTTATTAGTGGAGTCCACGAGGGTTCAGCATTGGGTCCATTGTTGTTTTCTGTATTTATTATGATATTGTTGATGGTATATCAGGCTTAATGGCTAAGTTTTCAGATGATATGAATGTTAGCAGGGCTTAGAGGGGGAACAGGTATTGTGTGTTATCAAACACAGCCTAAAACACTGATGGATCCAATACCTTTCAATTTCCGAAGATTTAGGAGGAGTCCAGTTGGCCTGCCTTCCTAAAATTTATTCATGCACACCTTCTCGATGGTAAGCCCTGTTACATCGTTTTGCTTCTCTTGAAGAAGAAAAGACCAAACCCTCCAGCACATGACAGCATGATGAAACAAATGGCCCTCAGATCCCAGTGGCTTTCACACTCACTCTTACGCCAGCGAGAGGTTCAGAGTGGAAGTAGAGGTTGCTAAGAATCTCTGGATATGATCAGACTGCCATGCATGGAAACTGAACTTGGCCTGTTACAATGTAAGATCACTCTTACATTGTAATGAGTATAACATATCCTGTCTTCACATTGGTGAAGACAAGATATTAGAACTGTAAAAGGAATTAGAAAATGTGAATTGGAATATCATCGGTTTGGCTGAAACAAGAAGAAATGAATCACTTATAAGTATCAAGTGGAAATCTGCTGTACACCAAAGGAAACAATGAAAGGAGCAAATGTGGCTTTATTGTCCTAAAGATATAAAAAAAACATTTTGAATCTAAAAGTACATCATCAAGGGTGTCAAGACTACTACTCAGGAAAGGTTATAATGATTTATGCACCAACATTGAGCCATGATGATGAAGAGGTTGAAGAAACGTACATCAAAATTGAGTCTCTAGATGAGCAGAAAACCCACTACGCTATCATTATGGGAGACTTCAACGCTAAGGTTGGAAAGAGACCAAACAGCACAGAAAGGGGAACTATAGGAAATTTTGGAATTGGTGAAAGAAATGAAAGACTTGTGGAATTTGCAGAATCTCGAGGAATGTCAGTAATGAACACTTTTTCAAGAAAAGGGTGAACAGAAAATGGACATGGAAGAGCCCAAATGGATTAACAACTAATGAAATCAACTTCATCCTCACTAACAGAAGATAAATCGTGAAAGATGTTCCTTCCTGAACGAGGTAAATGTTGGAAGTGATCTTAGAACGGTAAGATGCACACTTGATATAGACGTAAGAAAAGAAAGGAAAAAACTAATTCGAGTAAATAATACGAAGGTCTTTGAGATAACAGAAGAGGAGAAAAAGCAGTATGTACTGGAATTTAAGAACAAGTTTGGCTTCTGCAGACTGTTCAGGATTAAGATATCGATGAGGAATATTAAAACTTTCTGAAAGTGATAAAGCCCAAGAAAAGGTTAGGTAAATGTTAGGTAAACGAAATCCAAAGAAGAAAAAATTATTCGAGAAACACTTGTCATGATGACCCGAAGACAACAAATGAAGAGTAAGATAAACACTGACAAGGATAAAATTGAGTATACTGAGTTATGCAAAGCCATTAGAGAGAGAGACTCACAGAGGACATAAGAAGATTTAACACAAGAAAAGTATAAAAAGCATTAAGGAAAAACAAAGGACGTAAATCAGCAGTCATGAGCAGTAATACAGAAAGACAAATGATACTGAAACTGAAGAATAACAATGGTGTACTTATAAATAGCAGAGAAAGCATAATTCAAAATCGTGCAATATAAACAGGCCCTATGGGAAAAATGGGGTTAGGTGCCGACCACCCAAGACTGAACACACATTTGTAACCAAAACATTACCAAACACAATAAATTATCGTAATAAAATACTTACGTATTTTATAATAGTGGTAATAAAACACGTATTTTATTACCACTATTACATAATAAAATATTGCTAATGCTTTTGCTTCTACGTAAGCAAACTTGTTTTTTGTTTGATTTTCTATCCAAAAAGATGACAGCTGAGCCATCTTTTCCAATTCTTAATCTTATGGATTTTAATTACACTTTGAGTTGTTCCTGCTATGAAAGTTATTTTCTCTGCATTCTTTGTAATTCTCAGCGTTGCCTCATTTAGGACTGTAGCACGTGCAATATCACATGATCTTTCATTTCACTCAAAATGTTTCACAATTTCATATTTTTCTCTATCAACAGAGGCAGACTGGCCATAAGCCTTAGCGGCCTCTGCCCCAGTGGGCTGGAGGCCGGTGTCATTTTGTCAATAAACGCTAGTATGAGGCCACTACAATTTTCCTGGGTAAGAATTTAAACTAGTCCGCCTCTGTTTATCTATATTGCTTTTCTTTTTCTCTCTGAATCTGTAGTGTCTACACCACGACCCTTCCTTTTCAAACCTTTTAAGTAGGGAATAAATTCACATTTTTAGGGAATAAAGTACAATTACAAAATGAGGAGGCACACTTGATAAACATAAACAAAGCTGCGCACATGTAGCAACTGAATAAACAACACGGTAAAGGCAGAGACACAATGAACACCTCACTAGCTCACATTTTACTAAAGCACATTTCTGGGGGTTACTACCATAAAACAATAAAAACCATTTCCAGTTGCATTTCTGCTAGTGGAATCTGTTATAAACTGGTAGTAAACTTGATCTAATTGCATTTGCGATAATATCGATAGCTGGAATTGTGTGGGTTTTTACATTATTATGGTGAAATGTGTTTCCCCTTCACTGATATAAAAAACAAATACATTTTCAGAATCTTCTCTTCATTCCTATCGTGTTGTGTTCAGTTGGGGCAATTCCGTGTTCGACTGTTATTTCTTGTAAACACAAAGGCGAATCGTGCATAAGCAAATTCGGTTCGTGTTATATACGATATCGTTTCCCTATTTATAAATTGTGTGTGATGAAATTTGTGTAGTGTAAACACGTGTTACACGAGGACTGACTATACAAGGAGTGAGGAAATGATGCCAGCAGTGGGGAAGATGGATCGCAAATTAGCAACACATACGACATATCCGATATTCTTCCTGATGAGGTAGAACATGCATTGAAGAAAATGAAGAATCAGAAAACCCTATTGGAAGATGAAGTTACTGTAGAGTTGTTAAAATTGAGAGGAAGATAACACAAAAACTGGCAAGGCTCTTCACAAAGTGCATTAGAAAAGTGTGACACCTAAACAGTGGAATAATGCATTCATAGTTTTGCTGCATAAGAAAGGAGATAAATCAGAAATTGGAATTACCGACCAATTAGCTTGTTATCCCACATCTACAAGTTGCTCACAAGGGTCATTACTAACAGATTAGAAAGAATACTTGATGAGAATCGACCAAAAAAGCAAGCTGGCTTTAGGGCAGGATTCTCAACTATGGATCACCTTCACGTAATAATACAAATAATGGAGAAAGCAAACGAATATAAAACACCATTATGCCTGGAATTTGTGGATTATGAAAAGGCATTTGACTCCATACAACATAAGTCAATGTTTCGGGTACTGGAAAGACAAGGCATAGATACCCCATATTATGATTTTGAAGAAAATATATGAGAATGCTACTTCCTTTATTAGACTAGACAAAGACAGTATGAAATTTAAAATCAAGAAAGGAGTTTGACAAGGAGACACTATCTCTGAAGCTGTTTACTGCTGCCCTTGAAGCTTTCAGAAGCTTAGACTGGTCGCAAAAAGAAGTCAATGTGAATGGAGAGTACCTAAACCATTTACGATTTGCAGATGATATTGTGGTCATAAGCCACGATCCCAAAGAATTAGAGGAAAATCTTAATCAGTTATGTACAGTTAGTAAGGATTTTGGACTAAAGATGAATATGACTAAAACAAAAGTAATAATGAACAAGTATGCCACAGAAAGGGATATAATGATTGAAGGAGCAGTAACTGAAAAGGTGGAGTCATACTTATCTGGGACAAGTTAGTAGCTGTAATAATGATAAATGGCTGGAAGTCAAGAGAAGAATAAATTTTGGATGGATAGCATTCAGGAAATAAAGTTGCATACTGAAGAGCAATATCCGAGTTTGTCTGAAACGTAAAATAATGAACCAATGTACACTTCCCGCCATGACTTATGGAAGTGAAACTTGGGGACTCACCAAAAGAATGAAAGAGAAGCTGAGAACTACACAGCGAAGAATGGAATAAATTATATTGCGAATCAGACTGTTAGATAAGAGGAAAACATGGATTAGGCAGCAAACTCAAGTAAAGGACATTCTTATCAAAACTAAAGAACTAAAATGGTCTTGGGCAGGACACATAGCTCGAAGACATGATGACAGATGGACTAAGAAAATAACAGAATGGTACCCAAGAGGAGCTAGAAGAAAACCTGGAAGACAAAGGCGGAGATGGATAGATGAAATTCATGAGTTTGTGGGTAGTAAATGGATGGCCAGTGCTCAAAACAGAGAAGGAACTGGAAAGTTGCTGGAGAGGCCTTCATCCTGCAGTGGATTGAAAATGGCTGATGATGATGATATAGCTATATATGTTAAATTACAGGAATACTTCGCATAGCGCGGTTTCAAGCAGCGCGGGTTTCACTATAGCGCAGTTTACAAACTGAAAAAAAAAATTAACTGCGTTACGCACCAATACATTTGATATGTATGTATGTATTATAATACCAGCACATGGGCCAATGCGTTATGGATTCAAGGCCATTCTGACTGTTGTCGAAACTCTCGTTATATACGGTTCTGCTAGCATTCATCCATTAGTAAGCAGATTCCGAGCGGTGAGGTCGTTGATTGCGCATAAGCTGTACAAATATTTTTCACTGTGTATTTTTATTAAAGATTATTTTTTAAAAACGTTACACCTTTATATGCAAATATGAGTGGAAAGAAGAAATGTAATGGCGCTGAGTGTTCTCCTAGATCCAAACATTGAACGAGGTATGAAAGTTTTTTTTTTTTCCCTCGGTAGTTGTTGGCGCATCGGCTTCTGTGGCTATAATGCACCTCCCAAGGTTTTTTTGCAGTACTTTGATCCAGGCCCGAGGAGAGATTCAAACCCGCGACCTTTGGGTTGCCAGGCAGGCACTTTACCCACCCGGCTAGCCCGGTCGGCAGTATGAAAGTAAGGCAGGCGTTGCAAAATGACATTCGATGTTATAAAGATAAAAAGAAGGAAAAAAAAAAAAAAAAAAAAACTGTGCAAACTAAGCTGATCAGTTATTTTTAAAAATAAAAATACAGTACATACTTCACTGGTATTCTTTTGATATGTACACACTGCAATAAAAATCATTTCTATTGTACTTGCTAGTATTTTTCATTTTTATCATTTTAGTTTCTTTTTTTGCAAGAACTTCGTGTGCATCAATTTACAGTAAACAAACACCTATATATTTTTGCAACTCGACCCATATGATCAAATTGTCAGAACGCATTACATTAAAATACAAAGGGTACTAGGAAAGTTTTGCAATATGACGCAACAATGAATCACAGGAAGTTGCTTGTTGCTGCATGTTGAGACATGTTCATACGTGCATAGTAGCCGCCGCGGCAAGTCGATGTGCTCAGTTATTCATTAATAGTGAGAGTGTAAAGTGCTTGCGATGGCATCGTGGTCACGAAATGAGATAAGGACAGTTTTGCGGTATAATTTCGTGCGTGGTTTAACCATAGACCAGTGCTTAGAAGAAATGACTCTTGCACTAGATGATGATTGTCCACATCGTACAACGATATTCAGGTGGTATAGAGAATTCCAAAGGGGAAATTTCACTCTGGAGGATTCTGAGAGGCCGGGAAGGCCACGAACGTCAGTTACGGAGAAAAACGTTACTGCTGTGAGGAAAATGCTTGACGAAAACAGGCGAGTGACCTACCAACAGATAGAAGATACTTTGGGCCTAAATGCACCAGCAATTCGTTCGATTCTGCAAGATCATTTGCACGTGAAGAAACTTTGTTCTCTCTGGGTGCCGCATCAACTGACTGAAGAGCAGATGACACGACGTGTGACTTGGTGCCGGGAGATGTTAAAAAAGTTTGATAAGGGACAATCTCGGTATGTGAACAACATCGTGACAGGTGACGAGACTTGGCTGTACTATTACGATCTGCCAACCAAGGCTCAAAACAAAGTTTGGGTCTTTGATGATGACGACACACCCGTAATTGTCAGAAAATCCCGATCTGTAAAGAAGAAAATGATAGCTGTATTTTTCAAATCGAGTGGAATTGTGAAACGTGTCGTTTTGGACATGCAGAAGACAGTCAAAGCTAAGTGGTATACTGAACAATGCCTGCCTAAAGTCATTGGATCTATGAAGAACCTGCGGCCAAAGTCAAGAATGGACACCTGGTACCTCCATCACGATAATGCTCCAGCTGACCGCGCCAAAGCCTGCACCGAATATTTGACCACGACAGGACTGAAACTTCTCGAGCACCTTCCCTACAGTCCAGACCTTGCTCCCTGCGACTTTGCACTGTTCCCGCATGTGAAAATGAAGCTAAAAGGGAGGCGGTTTTCCAGTGATGAGGACCTTCTACGGGCTTGGGACAACGAGTGTGCTTTACTCCCTAGTGAAACTTGGCAGAACTGGTTTAAAGATTGGTTTCGGAGGATGGAGAGGTGTATTGAATGTAGAGGAAATTACTTTGAAAAAATTAAATAAACAAAGCTGTATTGCAAAACTTTCCTAGTACCCTTTGTACATACTAATAATACCTTGATCAGCACGGTTTCACATAGCGCAGTATTTTTTGGCACAAATTAACCGCGCTATGTGAGGTATTCCTGTATATGCTCCTGTACAGGTGAATAGATTTTAGGTATATCAAAAGTTCTTTTATGTTTGCTTCATTTCCTATGAAGTGAGATAAATCATGAGAGATGCTCAGTGTGGAGAGAGAGATTGAAAAGTGTTAGAGCAGAGGGCTGAATGTAAGGGACAATCAACCAGAAAATGACAGACCTTAAGTTGCGTCAGACAGGAGGTGGGTTTTCTCCCAATAGTAAGAAGAGATATGTATGATGAGTGTGTCCAATTCTAAGTCTTGCCAATACCACTTCCTCTTGTCTGTTTTGTTGGAAGCCAGAGAGAGACAGATTTGGTTCTTGCTTTATCTGGTAAAGTTTATTGTTCGTGTTACTTTTCCAGATCTGTGACCAGTTTTCATAGCATGTTTTGCGAATGATAGGCTTATATAATTGCTGTAAGAAACCTGAGGATGTTGTGAGAAAGTGGGTTGAGGATGTTTAGCAGCAATGTCAGCACTTTCATTTCCTGGAATACCAGAATGACCAGGGATCCAGCAAAAACTGATTGACTGATTGGACACACTGCGGGAGATTAACTGGGAATGAATGCATTTCAAGATAGGATGGGAAGATGAGAAATTCTTCCTTAGGGCAGACACAGCACTGAGGGAGTCCATGTAAATTATGGCAGGTGAGATGGGCAGCTCAATAATTTTACTAAGTGCCAACTTGATAGTATATAATTCAGCAGTGAAAATGCTGCAGGCTAATGGTAGTGAGGCTGTAGCAGTAAATGAAGTATAGTAGGTGCTGCAACAGCACCTACTATACTGGCAGCTTTCGATCTGTCAGTATAGATATTTCAGTTCAGAGTGGCGTGAGCTGAATACAACTGCCTGATATTGCAAGGAGGTATGACATTTTTACCTCACTGAAGAAAATGTACATCGTAAGAGGCAGAAACATACGTCCAAGGTGGAACAGGAGCAGTTGTGTCCTAAAAATATCACTTAAATCAATAATCCAATTCTGAACAAGCTCTTTAATCCTGAGTGAAGCAGATCTATTTTCATTTGGTTTTCTCTCATAGAAAAAAATCCCACAGCGTATTATAAAGATACTTCCAACTGGGGTGCGACGGAAGACTGGACTTTAGCAGCATATTGGAGCAGTAATGTTTTCCTACGAAGATGTAATGGGGGATCGTGCGCTTCCATATATAGACTTCGGATTTGAGAAGTCTGAAAGCACCCAACTCAGAGCATTGTGCTGGATGATATTTAGACGTTGTAAAGTAGTGCTTCTGGCAGAGTCATATACTAGACAACCATAATCTAAGCGTGAATGGATTAAAGTTCTGTAAAGGTGAAGTCAAGAATATTTATCCGCTCCCCAACACATGGACGAGACTGATCGAAGTATGTTCATATGCTTTAGACAACCATTTCTTAATTGAGTGATGTGAGCTTGGAAATTAAGCTTGCTTGTAATATAAGACCAAGAAATCTGACTTTAGTAACAAGTGGGATTGATGTATTGTTGATTTGTAATTCAGGATCAGGATGGAGAGGCCGATGCTTGCAAAATTGGGTGGCAGTGCATTTCTTTTCTGTTAGTCTATAACCATTTCTTAAAGTCCAGGATTCTATTTTGGTTATGGCAAGTTGGAGTTGGCGTTCAATGGTATTGATACTTTTGAGACTGACAGGAGATGGTAAGATTGTCTGCACATATATAAGTTTCAACAGTTTTTGGGATATCGTGTGTCATGCTGCTAACTCTAACTGCAAAAAGTGTTGAACTAAGTATCTATCCCTGTGGGACTCCTCCTTCCTGAATGTGAGAAGCAGAGAGTATGCTTTTATACTGGACCTGAAATGTGCACAATTGCAGGAAATTTTTAATTATTTCAGGCAAATGACCCCTAAATCCCAGATGGTAAAGATCCATAAGAATACCATGATGCCAGGTAGTGTCAAAGGTTCTAGGTATTTTCACCGTAAACATCTTTGCCATAAGCATTTTTGCCACATAACATTTTCGCCCTAAGGCAATTTTGACTTAAAAGATAAGATAACAAAAAATATAAGAGGGATATTAAAAAGGACATAACAAAACATGAAAATTAATAATAAAATTAAAAAGACTTTATAGCAAAAATGAAAATACAAAATATTTGAATACATTTAAAATGCGTGTATATTCCTGGCAATACTGCGCAAAACCGATTTTATTTTGTGGATCGTACCTAAGAACTTGTCTTCGAAGTCTTTCATTCATAATATTATACATTTTTTTGCTTGTTAATTCATCTCCTCGTTCAGCATTGCACTTTTTCTTTTTCACTAAAATTTCTTCTTTCACTAAGAGAGGTATCAATTTCCAAATACTAGGATGCATATTTGTAACTGAGCTTTGTGCAAACCTTCTACACTATTGTTCGTTCTTGCCATATTGTCTCATGCCCACTGATAAACAGTGTTCCAAAGATCTATGGGAAATGTGGGTTCAACTCTGTGCTTTTGAGGCTCTCGGCCTCTTTCTCCTCCAATTTAGTGTTTCAAAATAACAAACTACTCTTGGGGAAAATCATCGTCATCTGTCAGCTCGATAAAGCCATGGAGCCATCATCGAGCTCGATAAAGCCATCAATAACATCGATAACTGGAAGAAATGCTAACGCTGTAATGCATTTAATTTTCATGTTAAATTCGGCATCTGTTTGATAGTGAAACTTTTGTCCAATATCAATGATTTTGCAGTAAATATTTTTTGCCATATGAAACAAAATTGGGGGCTGGTCACTCACACACTAGCAAGGCTTTTGTGGATTTATTGGATGATTGTTTTCTACATCAGCATGTTCGGGAGGCAACTAGAGAGAGTAATACTCTTGATTTGATTATCAGTAGTGATTCTTCATGCATTAAGAATCTGCAGGTAAATGAACCACTAGGTGGCAGAGATCAGTGTGCTGAAGTGGGATTTACTCAAAGAGGTAACTATCATTAGGGGTAAAGGGAAGGGTTATTGCTTTCGTAAAGGCGACTACGATGGACTGAGACAGTATTTAAATTCTATACAGTGGGACCAACTGATAATGTTACAAACAGCAAATTCAAAATGGGAAGCATTCAAAGAACTTATCTTGGATGCTACTTAGGCTTTACATACCAACTAAAAAATATTGTTCAGGTTTAGGCCTAAGTGGATGTCAGATGAACTAATGAGACATATGGCAGAGAAGAAAAATGCATGGGATACATACAAATTAACACGTGACACAGAAGCCTATGATAGATACAAGTTAATCTGTAACCAAGTTACAAAGGAGGTTAGGCAGGCGAAGGCAGATTACGAGAAATCTTTGGCAAGGGATGCAAAGAAAAACAGCAAAGAGTTCTTTACTTATGTAAACTCTAGAAGGAAGGGGATGAATCAGATTGGTCCACTTGATATCGATGGGTCAACTGTTGATGATCCTGCTCAGGTAGCTAACAAACTAAATGAATATTTTGCATCGACATTCACACATCAGGAGTTATTCAGCAAGGGGAATTCCAGAGGTGTATTCAACTCTGGCAGTAAGCTAGAGAATCTTGTAATAACTGAGAGTAAAGTGGAGGAGAAATTGTTGAAGATAAATACAAGAAAGGCACTTGGGGTGGATGGGATCTATCCAGTTATATTAAAGGAGGCAGCAAAGGAAGTAAGCAAACCCTTAGCCATAATTATGAGAGCTTCCTTGGACTCAGGGGAAGTACCCATGGACTGGAGATGTGCAAATGTAACCCCAATTCACAAAGGAGGATCAAAGGGTGACACAAGTAATTATAGACCTGTGAGTTTAAATTCTGTTCCCGGAAAATTAATGGAGGCACTGGTTAAAGAAGCACTGCAGGATCATCTAGACAAGACTTCAGTTATAGCTCAGACACAACATGGTTTTGTTAAGGGGAAGTCTTGTTGACCAATTTGATTGGATACTATGATGCAGTAACAAAAGAACTGGATGCAGGGAATAACTTTGATATTGTATACTTGGATCTTAGAAAGGCTTTTGATACTGTTGCACATGGAAGACTGCTGCACAAATTGAAGCAGTGTGGCATTGGAGGCAAATTGCTGCTATGGATAAAGGGGTGGTTGAGGGGGGAGAAGACAGAGTGGTAATAAATGGACACTGCTCATCGTGGGCTAATGTTATTAGTGGCCCTCAGGGTTCAGTATTGGGTCCATTATTGTTTTCTGTATTTATAAATGATATTGATGATGGTATATCAAGCTTAATGTCCAAGTTTGCAGATGATACGAAAGTTGGCAGGGTTGTCAAGGACACTATGACACTATGCTACTGCAACAGGATCTGAAAAGGTTGAGCAGATGGGCTGAGAGGTGGCAAATGAAGTTTAACATTGACAAATGTAAAGTACTACATATGGGAAACAGCAACCCCAGAGCAACGTATCAACTTTGTGGTACTACACTGACAGTGGTAGAGAATGAAAGGGACTTGGGGGTGGTTGTGCAGGCAGATATGAAGTTTTCTGGGCAGTGCAGACAGGCTGCAAGAGTAGCTCATGGTGTATTGTCGATGATATATGGGAATTTTTCTAACAGGGATAAGGAGGTGATTATTCCATTGTATAAGGCAATGGTCAGGCCACACCTAGAATACTGTATACAGGTCTGGAGGCCTCGTTTCAAGAAGGATGTAGAGATGCTGGAACGAGTACAGAGAAGGGCAACAAGATTGGTGAATGGAACAAAGGGGTGCTCGTACGAAGAAAGGCTTAAATTTTGCAAATTACAGTGTCTGGAGACTAGGCACCAGCGAGGTGATCTGATAGAGGTGTATAAAGCCTTGAATGGTTTGAGCATGCTCAATGCTGATGGGATTCTTCCTCTTGCTCAGAATAATCACCTGAGAGGGCATAAATTCAAATTGAGGAAAGACAGATGTAGGATAGACGTGAGGAAATTTGCCTTTAGCCAGCGGGTGGTTGGTTGGTCGGTGGAACAGACTTCCATCCCTTGTCGTGGAGGTTGATAGCCTGAATAAGTTTAAGGCTCAGCTGGACAGGTATTTCGAACGAACAGAGGGGTGAAGTGGAAGTGGTTATTTTTTATTTATTTATTTATTTTATTTTTTTTTTTTGGCTGATGCTGCATAAGCTTGCTTTCTTGCATCAAATGCCTCTACTAATGCTAATGCTAAAATAGCCGGTTATTGTTGTATTCGGGTATATGTTAGAGGAAACGACGATACTTCCTTTCTCAAAGTCAATCATTAAGGATTTAGGATCTAATTGTCGGGCGTAAGTTCTTTACAAAATAATAAAATCTGCTGTAAGTCTCTTCAGATTTCCCTGGAAGTAAAACAAACAGAAGAGTGATGCTGCTATTTCTTATCATTAAAATTAATTAATAATAAAAGAATTATATACATTACATAATGTATATAACTGGTAGTAAATATCTGGACTACATATAAATGTTCCATCATATGCCCAGTCCTTATATTTCACCAAATCATCTAAGCCAGATTCTGTGCCAAATTCCAAAATTCTGTCTACATCACATTCTTCACTATCAAATAACAAAACATTTTCACCATTTTCAAGAAATTTATACTCGTCAGGAATCACATAACCATTTCTTTTTTTGAGGATAGGAGAAGCGTGATTCTTCTTTTGTCACCAACTTCTAATATTGAGTGATAAATTTGGTAAAGACGGCATTAGAGAACAAGCTGTTGTATCTATAATAATGTTGTATCTAAATCAATAATTAATGCTCTCGAAGACTGTTGTGAATTAGTAGCCGCCTCTTTTATATTTGCCATAGCTTGGTAAACTTTGGTTTTGACGGGTGGGAGGGATGACTGTGCTCACCAAAGGATTTGTAAGAAAATGATGATATGTTATCATATCATTTTCTTACACTCTCTTATTTCACGCTTCAAGTAAGTTTTATCACCATATTTTCTGCCAAGTCTATATACGTAGTTATCATCCACTATTTTAAGACCACCACGTCTACTCGCGACTTTATAGACCATTATGAGAGCTAAGATTTATATAATATACAAATAGGGGTACTGCAAGAACTTCATCAATGGAGAAATGAAACCAAACTGTCAAGTAGCTTAAATATATTAAGTCTGCCGAAGGCAGTTGATTCGTCAATGGAGAAACTGTGAAAACTTTGTCAATAGAGAAAAGAAACCAAACTGTCAACCAGTTATTTTATCTTTTCGGGCAAAAATGTTATGCGCCGAAAATGTTTACGGCAAAGATGTTTACGGCGAAAATACTGGACACGAGTGTCAAATGCCTTTTCAAGAACTAAGTTGACCATAACTAGATGTTTCCTGACAAAGGCATTACAGATATGAGATTTGGCTTTGATGAGCACATCTAGGGTTGATCTATTTTTTCAAAAGCCATACTGATGATCTGGCAGGAGATTCTGTGACTCCAGGATGTAAATGAGCCTACTATAAACCATCCTTTTCTAAAATTTTACCCAAGCAGCTCGTGAGAGATATGGGCCTATAATTTTGAACCAGGGTAGAATCTTTTCCTGGTTTTGGTATGGCAATAATAAAAGAATGGCGCCAGGAAGAAGGATAAGCATTTTCATAGAAAATCCAATTGTAGAAGAGCAACAAAGTAAGCAAGTTTTTTTTTCAGGTAAATGCTTCCGCATAATGTAATGAATACCATCTGGGCTTGTGGCACTATTGGATGATCTATTTAATGATTCGTTGAGTTCTGTTAATGAAAAAGGTTGGTTGTACAGGAAAGAGTGTCGTGCGAAGAAGTTGATTTTATGTTGTTCTGCAGCTGCTTTGACGTTTTGGAAGGTGGAGACATAGGAAGCAGAAGCAGAGATTGTGGCAAACGATTCTGCTAGTGCATTAGCAACTTCTTCAGGAGTAGACAAGTCTTTCCCTTTCCAATGAAGTATTGGAGGGGGCAGCCAAGCAAATCTGCCATTTTTCATTTTGCAAATCTGGAGAAAGATAGCAAATCTGCTATCTTTCTCCAGATGAGCCGGGTGTTGGTGTCTTTAGCGATAGTTGAGGCAAAGGCAATCCACAAATTACGTTTTCTTTCCATCTAATTTGCCTTGCTTTAGCTTTAAGTCTCTTATAAGTGATTAAGTTAGCTGTGGTAGGATACTTTCAGAAATTATTCCACACACCGTTTTTCTCCTTTTTGGCATGAAGGAGTCTGTATTCCACCAGTGATTCCGGTGAATGTGATATGCCTTGAATTTTGGAATAGATCCATCGGATGATGTCAGAATCTGATTGGTTGTGTATGCAGTTACATCGTTAATGGGTCATTTTTGAACAAAATCTGTCTAGATATATTTGGATAGAATAGCCATCCCGGTTCACCTTTCTAAACTTCCAAGCAGATCGTTGGTCCGGATTTACAGTTACCCCTGTTTGTAATGTGCAAATAATCGGAAAATGATCGCTATTAAAGGGATCGGTTAACACTGACCACGTCATGATTGTAAAAACAGACAGTGAGCAAATTCACAAGTCAATTACAGAAGTGAATCCTGTAGGTAGGTGGATGTATGTGGGAGATCCAGAGTTTAGTATATTTAGATAATTATTTTTCAAAAACTCCTCAATCAATTTGCCTCTTACGTCCATTGTGGTGGATCCCCACAATGAATGGTAGCCATTAAAATCACCGAAAAGGCAATTTGGTGTTGGCAGTTTTGTGAAGAGATTGTCCAGTTCTGAATGAGGAAACGGCAGGGATGGTGGAATGCAAATTCCACCATCCCTGCCGTTTTACTGTAAACCCCTGGCTTTTAGCCGTGAAGGGTATTGTGTACGGCATGTGCGTTTGTATGCAATAAAGAGTTCTTCTTCAAATAGAAACAAGGATAACTGAATTACCGACTTCGATACGAGCTGTCACAGCTTCTGGGGAGGTTCATAACTGGAAAAGCCTTGAAGGAATATTTAAATTAATAAGAATAGCTACTCCTCCATGTGCAGGAGATTCTGATCTTCTATCTCGTCTGTACATGATATAATTTTAAAATTTTAAAATTGTTTCCTGTAGGCATACACCTATGGGATTAAATTGGGTGATCAAATCCTTCAAGTCATCTGAATGACTTCTTAGTCCTCTGCACTTCCATTGTATAATATTTTGCATTATTTGGTTTAGTTGAGGAAGATTCATGACTGTTTTTTTGTATGGGGTATTTCTTCTGGTCTTTTTTTGGAAACATGGGGCATCCAGTTGTTTGTTTGTTATTTGGTTTTTAGGAGCATTAGCAACTAGGGCCATATTGCTCCGGGATATGCGGTGGTCATTCCCTGAATGACCTTTCCGCATCCTCCGTATTTGGTGGTGACGGGCTCGAACCCTGGTCTAATCAAGAAGCGTGTGCTACGCACTGCTGCTCCTTCCCACCTGGCTACGGAGGCGCCCGGGGCATCCAGTATCCATTGTGTCATTAGCATTAAGTTCTAAGACTGGTTCCTCACGACCTTGGTGTTCATCCACTTCCATACTGTTAGTGGGTGCTTCAGTTTTCTTTAGCAGTTCTCAATGTTACTCGAGACCGTTGGAATACTGATTGAAGTGTTAGTGACCTCACTGATTTTTGTTTTAGGAGTGTCTTTTCTAGATGTTGATAGGTTTGCTTTAACCCAGTTAGAAAGAGAAACACTGGGCAGAATTGACACATTTGTTTGAACTGCAGTTGTTGAACAGCTCTGTGTGTGAGATGCATATGATCGACTAGGCATGGTCAGCATTAGTAGAGACATATGATGCAAGAAAGCAAGCTTATGCAGCATCAGCCAAAAAAAAAAAAAAAAAAAACCCACTTCATCCCTCCGTTCGTTCGAAATACCTGTCCAGCTGAGCCTTAAATTTATTTAGGCTATCAACTTCCACGACAAGGGATGGCAGTCTGTTCCACCAACCAACTACCCGCTGGCTAAATGCAAATTTCTGCACATCTATCTAACATCTGTCTTTCCTCAATTTGAATTTATGCCATCTCAGGTGATTATTCTGAGCAAGAGGAAGAATCCCATCAGCATTGAGCATGCTCAAACCATTCAAGCTTTTATATACCTCTATCAGATCACCTCGCTGGTGCCTAGTCTCCAGACACTATAATTTGCAAAACTTAAGCCTTTCTTTGTAAGAGTACCCCTTTGTTCCATTCACTAATCTTGTTACGTTTCTCTGTACTCGTTCCAGCAGCTCTACATCCTTCTTGAAATGAGGCCTCCAGACCTGTATACAGTACTGAAGCTGTGGCCTGACCACTGCCTTATACAAGGGAATAATCACCTCCTTATCCCTGCTAGAAAAATTCCTGTATATCACTGACAAGACACCATGAGCTACTCTTGCAGCCCGTCTGCACTGCTCAGAGAACTTCATATCTGCCTGCACAATTATCCCCAGGTTCTTTTCATTCTCTACCACTGCCAGTGTAGTACCACAGAGTTGATACGTTGCTCTGGGGTTGCTGTTTCCCATATGTAGTACTTTACATTTGTCAATGTTAAACTTCATTTGCCACCTCTCAGCCCATCTGCTCAACCATTGAAGGAGCAGTAATTGAAAAGATGGATTCATATACCGGGTGATTATAAAATAAGTTTCCCTATTCAGGAGACCATAGTGTCAAAATGTTTAGGGTCAGCGCTGTGAAAATCAGTGGGTATGTCAATTAGATTATGGGAAAGCAATTTGTAGAAGAAAAAAAAAATTGTTCAAATTTCTGCCACCAGGGGAAAAACGGTGCTGCACATATGTAAATGTTGTCATTTACTTCAAGACACGCTGCTTATTAGCATTAGCAAAGGCATATGATGCAAGAAAGCAAGCTTATGCAGCATCAGCCAAAAAAAAAACAAAAAAAACCTCCCATTTCACCCCTCCATTCAAAATACCTGTCCAGCTGAGCCTTAAATTTATTTAGGTTATCAACTTCCACAACAAGAGATGGAATCAACCAACTACACGCTGGCTAAAGGCAAATTTCCGCACATATATCCTACATCTGTCTTTCCTCAATTTGAATTTATGCCCTCTCAGGTGAACTTTCCTGCCACCAGGAATTATTCTGAGCAAGAGGAAGAATCTCATCAGCATTGAGCATGCTCAAACCAATCAAGGCTTTATACACCTCTCTCAGATCACATCGCCGGTGCCTAGTCTCCAGACACTGTAATTTGCAAAACTTAAGCCTTTCTTCATAAGAGCAACCCTTTGTTCCATTCATTAATCTTGTTGCCTTTCTCTGTACTCGATCCAGCAGCTCTACATCCTTCTTGAAATGAGGCCTCCAGACCTGTATACAGTACTCAAGGTGTGGCCTGACGATTGCCTCATACAAGGGAATAATCACCTCCTTATCCCCGCTAGAAAAATTCCTGTATATCATTGACAAGACACCATAAGCTACTCTTGCGGCCCGTCTGCACTGCTCAGAGAACTTCATATCTGCCTGCAATTACCCCCAGGTCCTTTTCAAAATGACATCCCTTATGCAAATGACATCCTGTCAGATAAAAGCAGACAGGCCAACACCACCGTCAATAACCATTATGGCTCTTACAAAAAAGGAAAGGAATGTACTCTTTTAGTAAAACTGTTCTACCAGAATAATAATTTTCCTTGCGCAGTCTTCATATGAAAGATTAGTCCATTCCTCAATTTGGTTATCCAGGTCTTTCTCTGTAGTCCTTGACTCCTCTTTCCCTCTATCATCCCTTCTAACAGCTTTTTTGTATAGAGTCATGTCTCAGAAGGTGACCGAGATACCTTGTTTTCCTTTGCTTAATGATGGTCATGATTTCTCTTTTATTTCCTTTTGTTAAAGCCAGCACTTCTGCATTTGGATTTCTTTGCCAAGATATTCTCATGATTCTTCTTAACAGACACATTTCAAATGCCTTAATGCTGTTCTCATCATCCTTTGAAATAGTCCATGTTTCAGATCCATATAAGCGGGTTGACCACACATCCTGGTCTCTAGGTGTAATTCCCTTGATATTAAAATATTCCTCACATCCAGATTGCTTTTTACCTTGTTAATTATGGCTTTTAAGTCTGTTTCACTTCCTGCCAGTAGTACAGTATCGGCTGCATATCTTAAGTTATTAATTCTGATTCCTCCTATGGTAAGGCCCTTTAAATCTTGTCTCCCTAAAAATTTCTTCAGTATAAAAGTTAAAAAGGATAGGTGAAAGGACATATCCCTGAAACACTCCCTTTAGTATTGGAAACTCCTCTGAATACTTCAGTTTAGGCCAGGGGTGGGCAACTTTTTTCGTCAGCGGGCCGAATGAAATTTTCGCATCATGATGTGGGCCGAATGAAATTTTCACATCATGATGCGGGCCGGAATAGATTGAACGATTTAATAAAAAAAATCAGAACCTAAAAAATGTTATATTACTTCAATTACCAAATTATTAATGTATTTTTAAAAAAAAATATCTGAATGTCCAATTATCATTGAAAATACGGCATTCGGCATCAATTTTTCTTTTTTTTTTTAATTGGCTCATTTTATGGGCTATAAATTATATTAAATTAAAAATTGTAATAATTAGAAAAGGCATAAAACATAAAATATCTCGGACCAATATTTTTTTCAATAAGAAGTCAAACCCAAAGGAACTTCGTTCGATTGATGCTACAATAATAATTAGGAAATAACTCTTTGACGCTGCATAGAATCACTTGGTTACTGTTGTACTGGCCGCGATTCCCGATTGAACCGAATTAAGCCGAACGTTTACGGCGAGTGTAGTCAGGTATTGATTTTCTATATTTATGCATTTACCGAGGCCGCCGGATTCAACATTGTTGCGGGCCTGCTGTTGTCCACCCCTGGTTTAGGCCATTTTTTTAGTTTCACTTTTATTTTTCAGTTAAAATGGCCTAATCTTTCAGTTTAGGCCATTTTAACTGAGAATTTGGGCATGAAGCCAAATTTGTTCTATGAATTCTCGTTCATGACAAAGAAAGCGACCTATCACTCTCTCTCCACAAATTTTTGACTGACAAAAATATATCCTTTTTTACTATACCCATTTGCTTGATTTTGCAATGTGCAAAATCTTTTGACTATTCACAAAATTAAAACAGGATACGAAAGTGAAAACAATTTAAGCTGATTCAAGAAATCCAATTAAACATGACAGATTGCCTAAATGCATTCAGAAAAAAGACTTCCAAAGATGTTTTGAGGGAACAAATATGTGGTTGCAGCAGGATATTATATGAAGAATACTAATAATGAAACACATAATTAAATAAAATAAATTTTTTGCAACATCTGCCAAACTGCTTGAATAAACATACGTTATATGTATTTTATATGTGTGAATAAGTGATGTTAGATATAGTATCACCTATGGCAGTTGTATTTTTCATTATAAATTCAAGTAAATGATAGTAAACAATAGTAACTGATTTAATTAAAGACATAACTACTCTCAAGGGTAAAGGAAAGGCTTTTGCAAGGGTGACTACAGCGGACTTAGTTTTAAAATTGTGTGCAGTGGAACCAACTGATGATGTTATCCAAGAGCAAATTTTAAATGGGAGTATTCAGGGAAGCAATAAAAGAAGCTACTAGGCTTTTTATGCCAAATAAAGAAGTACTGTTGGTAATTACTGTTGACCAACAAAGAAATACTGACCTAAATGGATGTCAGATGAATTATTGAGACATGTGGCAGAGAAGAAAAGTGTATAGGATGCATATAAATTATCGTGTGAAAGAAAAGTCTAAGGTAGATATAAATAAGTCTGTGATCAAGTCACAAAGGAGGTTAGGCAAGCTAAGACAGATTATGAGAAGTCTCTGGCAAAGAAAAACAGAAAAGACTTCTATGCTAATATTAATAGTAGAAGAGTCTGAATCACATTGGGCAACTTGATGTTCATGGATTAACTGTTGATGACCCTGCTCAGGTTGTGGATAAATTAAATAGGCATTTTGCATCTACATTCATACATAAGGAATTCTTTATGGTAGGGAATGCCAAAAGTTTATCAAACTCTAATGAGGAGCTAAATGACCTTGTGATAACTGAAGGGAAAGTGGAGGAGAAATTGTTTAGGATGGACATAAAGACACCTCAGACAGATGGAATCCATCCAATTATATTATGGGAAGCAGCAAAGGCGGTAAGCAAACCCTTAGCCATAATTATTATGAAAGCATGATTGAATTTGGGGATGGTCCATACGGACTGGAGAAGTGTGAATATATCCCCAATTCATTAAAGTGGGGTTCAAAACGTGACACGAGCAATTACAGAACTGTGAGCAATTACAGAACCGTTAGCTTAGTCCAGTGGTTTTCAACAGGGGTGCCACAACAACATTCTTGGGGTGCCTTGTAATTTGGGTTTAAGTTACTTAAAGTTATTATTATTATTTTTTTTGAAATTTATACATTTATTTCATTATAAAAAGGTGTACGGTATCCATTGTACCATATCTTTTTAATTTTGTGATGATCTATAATTGATCTTTATTTACTACCTCTATATAAAGAATAAAATTATTATATAGGTATATATATTAAAAGGTCGAAAACCACTGTGTTAGGTATTTATTTTGGCTTCGGGGTGCCGTGAACTGAGAAATTTTGGGAACCTCTGGCTTAGTCTGTTCCAGGGAAAATAATGGAATCACTGGTTAAAGAAACAATGCAGGGCCATTTGGACAGGCATACAATTCTTCTGAATCACAGCATGGATTTTTTAAGGGGTGGTCTTGTCTAAACAATCTAATAGGTTACAATTATCCAATGACCAAGGAACTGGATGCAAAAAATTATTTTTACATTATATACTTAGATTTCAGGAAGGCTTTTCATACTATTACACATAAGAGACTGCAATGGATAAAGGGATAAAGTGGAAGGAGACAGAATGGTTATCAATGGGCACTGCTCTTCATGGACTAATGTTATTAGTGAGGTTCCTCAGGGCTCAGGTGCCAGGTCCACCATTGTTTTCAATATTTATCAATGATATTGATGAATGTATATCAGTCTTAAAGTCTAAGTTTGAAGATGATACAAAGTTTGGCAGGGGGGTTAACGACAGTCATCAGGGTAAGCTACAACAACAAGATCTGGTAAAATTTGGTTGATGGGCTGAGAAATAGAAGTTGAAGTTTAACATTGACAAATGCAAGGTACTGCCACATGGGTAGCAGTAACCCCAGAGTAACTTATAAACTGGGTGATACTACACTCAGGGTAGTGGAGAATGAAAACAACCAGGGGGTAACCACGTAGTCAGACATGAAATTCTCTGAGCAGTGCAGATATGCTGCCAGGACAGCTCATGGTGTTTAATCAATGATATACAGAAACTTTGCTAGCAGGGATAAGCAGATGATTACTTTATATAAGGCATTTATATAAGGTTAGGCCACATCTGGAGGCTACATGTTTGAGGCCTCCAGACTGTATACAGGTCTGGAGGCTTCATTTTAGGAAACATGTAGACCTTCTGAAATTAATGCAGAGAAAGGCAACCAGATTGGTGAAGGGAAGAAAAGGGTGCTCCTACCTAGAAAGGTTTTAGTTCTGCAAATTGCAGCGTCTTGAGACCAGGCACCTGTGGCGAGATCTGATTAAGGTGTTTAAGCCTTGAATGGATTGAGTAAGCTGAAGGATGGAGGATGGTTCCAGGATAGATGTGTGGAAGTTTGCCTTCAGCTGGGTAGTTGATTGTTGGAACAGGCTTCCATCTATTGTTGTGGAAGTGGATGGGTTCAATAAATTCAAGGGAGAACTAGAGACAAATTCTTGGAGGGTATGGTGGATGGGTTCAATAAATTCAAGGGAGAACTAGACAAATTCTTCGAGGGTATGGTGGATGGGTGAAGTGTTTTACTTTTTTGGCTGATGCTATATAAGCTTGCTTTCTTGCATCATTTGTCATTACTACTACTAGTACTATAACTGAACACTCCACTAACACTGGAGAAAGAATAATGCTGAGCACATATTAGTAAGAGCAATAATCATTTCATGGGATTCAACATCATATAACACAGTATTATGCTGGAATGAATGTTTGAAACTAGCTCCAAATAAGGACAGATCTTGTCAAGAAGAGTTAGTGAGAGTGGTGAGGTCACTATCACTGAAAGCAATTCTTGATTTGGCATCTGAAGAGTGCTCTATAGTTTAAGTTGAATTAGCAGTAACACCTGTTTTTCAAGGTACCCAGTTATCAAGCTCTGAGGCCCAGATATTCAAATTCTCTCTCTTCGTATGGGTGCTGTTCAAAACTTTGATATTAATCTTGATATACCTTCATCAGTATCATTGATAAATATACAAAACAACAATGGGCCCAACACCAAACTCTAGGGGACACCACTAATAACATCAGTCCATGAAGAGCAGTATTGACAATATTGTAAAAGGCGTGTTGCAAGTTTTACTTTTAAGAACCATGCCTTTTTTAAGGTGTGGCCTCTTAGATAAAGAACTTCAAATGCAGTGGAATTATAAACCACTGCATCTAATTATTCCATAAATCAACAGAACAATATAAGCCATACTTGCTGTCTGTCTTTCTGCACTGAGAATTTCATATAAATTCTATAAAATCTACGTAAATTCTCCAACTTCCTTTCTTCCTCTAACATTTTTAACCCAACGTTCCCTGTGTATAAATGTAACACCAGTGGACCAGGACTAAGGTACTTCTGCTGGGATCTAACATTGATGTTACCAACAGGTTGTCTGTTCACTAAATTCAAAAAAAAAAAAAAAAACCATACAGACTCTGCACTTGGCATTAGCAAAGGCACATGATGCAAGAAAGCAAGCTTATACAGCATCAGCCAAAAAAAAAAAAAAACCAATTTCACCCATTCATTTGCTCCAAATGTTTGTCTAGTTCTGCCTTGAAGACCATCTAGGAAGACCATTGCCTTATACCAATGGTTCTTAACATTTATTTTTTGCCCCATGCAATCTTTTCGCCATATGTCAGAATGTCATTCTCCCCTTTCCAAGATTGTCTGACTCAAAAGATGCATTCCAAAAAGATAAAAAGTGAAATATTTATCTTTATTTTTAATTTAATGTAACAACCAATAAAGTATGATGTCCTGTAGATTATGTACAATCTGTAGAATTGTAGTTTGTAGAAAGATCAATATTCCAACAGTTTGAGTCTGTCAATCTGTGGTCCAAATTCCCTTCCCCCCACTGTGAGGGAATCTCCCCCCTGGTTGAGAACTCCTGCCTTATCCAATGGGGTAATCACCTCCTTATCCCTACTAGCAAAATTTCTCTTTATCATTCACAAAAATTCACGAGCCATCATGGCAACCTGTCTGCATTGCCAGGAGAACTTCATATCTGATTAAACAATTATTATTATTATTATTAGCCACATGATACAAGGAAGCCTGAGGCTTATGCTGCACCAGCCAAAAAAAAAAAAAAAATTCCCAAGTTACCCTGAGAGAGAGACAGAGAGAAGTAGAAAGGAATCACCAAGAAAGAGAAGAATGATGATATCCAGCTCAGGACCCTGGGTTTGCCAAGCCCATACTCAACAGATGTGAGCCCCCGGGGTTGTTATGCACAGGTCTTCTCATTTTTCACTAACCTGAGTATAGTACCAAACAGTTGGTATATTACTCCGGGGTTACTGCTACTCATATACTGTACTCTGCATTTATCAAAGTTCAATTGCCATTTCTCAGCCCATCTAACTAAATTTTCTAGATCCTGTTGCAGTAGCATACCATTATTACTGTCATTAACCACTCTACCACCCTTTATAACATCTTCAAACATGATGTCAATGAAGTGATATCAGGATATTAATCCTGATATTACTTCATTAACATATAACGAAAACATAAATGGTCTCAACACCAAACCCTGATAATGATGATATCCATATCAACTAATGTTGATATCATATCAACATTAGTCCACGAAGAGTAATGTCCATTGATTATCACTCTGTCTATTCACACTCAACCATCCCTTTATTCATATCAGAAACTTTCCCTTAATGCCACACTGCTCCAATTTCTACAGGGGCCTTTCATGTGCAACAATATTAGCATTAGTAGAGGCATACGATGCATGAAGGTAAGCTTATTGCAGCATCAGCCAAAAAAAAAAAAAAACATGCACCCATCTCTGAGGGGAGGTCGCCATTAACTGGAGATGAGCAAATGTGTCCCCAGTTCACAAACGGGGATCAAAGGGTGGCACGAGTAATTACAAACCTATTAGTCTAACTTCTGTTCCACGGAAAATAATGGAATCGCTGGTTCAGGAAGCGCAGAATCATCTAGACAAGGCTGCAGTTATGGTTCAGACACTTCACTGGTTTGTTAAGGGGAAGCTTTGTCTGACAAATTTGATTTTCTCAGACAAGAAATGGATTTTAGGAAAAATTTTGATACTGTGGCATAAGGAAGATTACTGTACAAATTGGGGCAGTATGGCATTAAGGGCAAATTGCTACAATGGATAAAAGGATGGTTGAGTGGGACTGAGTGGTTATCAATGGACACTGCTCTTCAAAACTAATGTTACTAGTGGAGCCTCCCAGGGTTTGGTGTTGGGCCCATTGTTTTCGGTATTTACCAATGATACTGATGAAGATGTATCAGGATTAATGTCTAAGTGTGCAGACAATATGAAGGTTGGCAGGGTTGCTAATAGACAGTAATGATAGTACGGTACTGCAACAGGATCTGGAGAAGTTGAGCAGATGGGCTGCGAGGTGGCAACCGAAGTTTAACATTGACAAATGTAAAGTACTCCATATGGGTAGCAGTAACGCCAACGCCAGAGAAACATATTCAAATGTGTGGTACTACACTCAGGATAGTGGAGAATGAAAAGGACCTGAGGGTAATTGTGTAGTCAGATATGAAGTTTTCTGAGCAGTGCAAAAAGTCTGCAAGAGTAGCTCAGTGTCTTGTCAATATTCAGGAATTTTGCTAGCAGGGATAAGGGGGTAATTGTCCCCTTGTATAAGGCAATGGTCAGGCCACACCTTGAGTACTGTACACAGGTCTGGAGGCCTTATTTTAGAAAAGATGTAGAGCTGCTGGAATGAGTACAGAGAAGAGCAACAAGATTGGTGAGAGGAACAATGGGTTGGTGTTATCAAGAAAGGCTTAAATTCTGCAAATTGCAGCTTCTGGAGACTAGGCACCTGCGAGGTGATCTAATTGAGGTATACAAAACCTTGAATGGATTGAGCAAGCTCAATGCTCATGGGATTTTTTGCCTTGCTCAGATTAATCACCTGAGGTGGTATAAATTCAAATTGAGGAAAGACAGTTGTAGAATAGATGTGCAGAAATTTGCCTTTAGCGAGTGGATGGTTGATAGTTGGAACAAACTTCCATCTGTTGTAGCGAAGGTCAGCAACTTAAATAAGTTCAAGGCAGAACTAGACAAACATTTCGAGTGAATGGATGGGTGAAATGGGAAGGTTTCTTTTTTTTTTTTTTTTGCTGATGCTATATAAGCTTGTTTTCTTGCATCATATGCCTACTATTGCTAATGCCGAAATATTGCAGGAAGAGTTGCCGAAATGAATGGTTGCTGAGTGAGTTGGTCAAACAGAGTACGTAAAAAATAGCATGGGACAGTTACAAAGCGATGTAATGTATTGAAGCCTACAAAACGTACAAGTTTATCGGTTGTAGCACTACAAATAAGGTCAAAGATGTGACTGCTGCATAAGAAAAAGTATTGGCTAAGAGAGCAAAGAATGGGGTCAAAGAATTTTTCATGTAAGTGAATACAACAAAGAAGTGAGGTAATCAGATTGGACACGTGCATGTAAAGTCTCAGATAACCCAGCTGATGTTGCACATGAACTGAATAGGTACTTTGCATTGGTCTTTACTGACAAAAACCCTTCAATGCTGAGAAGAGGCTGTGTGAATGAGGCAGAAATTAAGTGGTGTCTTAATTACAGATAATGGTTTATTAGAAAAAGTTTTGAGCATAAAGGCAAGGCTCCCAGAGATGCATAAACTCTGTAGTTTTGATGAGAGTGTAAGGCAGTGTATCGAACCACTGAGGTTAATTATGAGGCATCTTTGGACTTGGGGAGTTTCCTTTGGATTGGACAGGTGCCAATATATCGGCAATGCATAACAACAATTATAAGAGTGTAGTTGGTAATTACAGACCAGTTGATCTAAATTCAGTGGTAGAAAAAATCTTAGAGGTAGTGATTAAAAGTGCAATCCAGAGATATTTAGATAGATATGGCATTCTGAAGGACAACACAACATGGCCTTGTTAATGATAAATCATGCTTAACGATAATCAGGTTAATGATAATCAGGCTATTTTGATACAGTTACTCATGAGCTGGATTCAGGAATAATTTCGACATCATTTATTTAGATTTTAGCAAAACATTTGATTTGGTCCCTCATAATGAATCTGATGAGTATAATGAGCAATTCTGCAGAGAAATAGAGTGAGCCAGCAAATTAGAGTGTCTTATAATGGGGATTTTAATTTCCCGGATACTGACTGAAATTTGTGGGTTGGTCACTCACACACTAGCAAGGCATTTGTGGATTTATTAGATGATTGTTTTCTATAGCTGATCTGATTATCAGTAATGATTCTTCATGCATCAAGAATCTGCAGATAAAGGAACCACTAGGTGGCAGTGATCAGAGTGTGCTGAAGTGAGATTTACTCAAAGAGGTAACTACCATCAGAGGTAAAGGGAAGGGTTTTTGCTTTCGTAAAGGTGACTACGATGGTCTGAGACCGTATTGAAATTCTATACGGTGGAACCAACTGATTATGTTATCAATAGCAAATTCAAAATGGGAAGTATTTAAAGAATTTATCGTGGAAGCTACTAGGCTTTAAATACCAACAAAGAAATATTGTTCAAGATTTAGGCCTAAATGGATGTCAGATGAACTAATTAGACATGTGACAGAGAAGAAAAATGCATGGGATACATATAAGTTAACAAGTGACACAGAAGCCTATGATATATATAAGCTGGTCTATAACCAAGTTACAAAGGAGGTTAGGCAGGCAAAGGCAGATTACGATAAATCTTTGGCAAAGGACGCCAAGAAAAACAGCAAAGAGTTATTTACTTATGCAAACTCTAGAAGGAAGGGGATGAATCAGATTGGTCCACTTGATATTGATGGTTCAACTGTTGATGATCCTGCTCAGGTAGCTAACAAACTAAATGAATATTTTGCATCAACATTTACACATGAGGAGTTATTCAGGGAGGGGAATGCCAAAGTGTATTCAACTGTGGCAGTAAGCTAGATAATCTTGTAATAACTGAGAGTAAAGTGGGGGAGAAATTGTTGAAGATAAACACCAGAAAGTCACCTGGGGTGGATGGAATCTATCCAGTTATATTAAAGGAGGCTGCAAAGGAAGTAAGCAAACCCTTAGCCATAACTGTGAGAGCTTCCCTGGACTCAGGGACCAATGGACTAGAGATGTGCAAATGTGACCCCAATCCACAAAGAAGGATCTAAAGGGGACACAGGTAATTACAGACCTGTTAGTTTAACTTCTGTTCCAGGGAAATTAATGGGGGCACTAGTTAAAAAAGCATTGCAGGATCATCTAGACAAGACTCCAGTTATAGCTCAGACACATCATGGGTTTGTTAAGGGGAAGTCTTATCTGAATAATTTGATTGGATACTATGATGTAGTCACAGAGGAACTGGATGCAAAGAATAACTTTGATATCATATATTTGGATTTTAGAAAAGCCTTTGATACTGTTGCACATGGAAGACTACTGCACAAATTGGAGCAGTGTGGCATTGGAGGCAAATTGCTGCTATGGATAAAGGGATGGTTAAGTGGGAAGAAGACAGAGTGGTAATCAATGGACACTGCTCTTCATGGATTAATGTTATTAGTGGAGTCCCTCAAGGTTCAGTGTAAATAGGTCCATTGTTGTTTTGTGTATTTATAAATGATATTGATGATGATATATATCTTCGTATTGTCTGTAAACTTGGACATTAAGCCATCAGGCTTAATGTCCAAGTTTGCAGACGATACGAAGGTTGGCAGGGTGTTAATGACACTAATGACAGTACACTGCTGCAACAGGATCTAGAAAAGTTGAGCAGATGGGCTGAGAGGTGGCAAATGAAGTTTAACAGTGACAAATGTAAAATACTACATATGGGAAGCAGTAATCCCCGAGTAATGTATCAACTCTCTGGTACCACACTGACAGTGGTAGAGAATTAAAAGGACCTGGTGGTAATTGTGCATGCAGATATGAAGTTTTCTGAGCAGTACAGACAGTTAACAAGAGTAGCTCATGGTGTCTTGTCAATGATATACAGGATTTTTTCTAGCAGGGATAAGGAGGTGATTATCTCCTTGTATAAGGCAATGGTCAGACCACACCTTGAGTACTGTATACAGGTACTGTATAAATGGGAAGCATTCAAGGAACTAATCTTGGAGGCTACCAGGCTTTACATACCAACTAAGAAATATTGTTCAAGGTTTAGGCCTAAATGGTTGTCAGATGAACTAATGAGACATGTGGCAGAGAAGAAAAATGCATGGGATACATACAAATTAATGGGTGACATGGAAGCCTATGATAGATATAAGTTGGTCTGTAACCAAGTCACAACGAAGTTTAGGCAGGCAAAGGCAGACTACGAAAAATCCTTGGCAAAGGATGCAAAGGAAAACAGAAAAGACTTCTTTACATATTTAAACTCAAGAAGGAAAGGGATGAATCCGATTGGTCCACTGGATATTGATGGTTCAACAGTTGAGGATCCTGCTCAGGTGGCTAACAATCTAAATGAGTATTTTGCATCTACATTCATGCATGAGGAGTTATTCAGGAAGGAGAATGATGTAGGTAAAGTAAACATTGCAGTGAGCTGGATGATTTTGTAATAACTGAGAGGAAAGTGGAGGAGAGATTGTTGAGGATAAACATAAAAAAGGCACTTGGGGTGGATGGGATCTATCCAGTTAGCAAAGGAAGTAAGCAAACCCCTAGCCATAATTATGAGAGGTTCTTTGGACTCAGGGGAGGTACCCATAGACTGGAGATGTGGAAATGTAACCCCAATTCACAAAAGAGGATCAAAGGCTGACAAGTAATTATAGACCTGTTAGTTTAACTTCTGTTCCAGGTAAATTAATGGAGGCACTGGTTAAAGAAGCACTGCAGGATCATCTAGACAAGAATTCAGTTATAGCTCAGACGCAGCATGGTTTTGTTAAGGGCAGGTCTTGCCTGACCAATTTGATTGGATACTATGATGTAGTCACAAAAGAACTGGATGCAGGGAATAACTTTGATATTATATATTTGGATCTTAGAAAGGCTTTTGATACTGTTGCACATGGAAGACTGCTGCACAAATTGGAGCAGTGTGGCACTGGAGGCAAATTGCTGCTATGGATAAGGGGATGGTTGAGTGGCAGAAGACAGAGAGTGGTAATCAATGGACACTGCTCAACGTGGACTAATGTTATTAGTGGAGTTCCTCAGGTTTCAGTGTTGGGTCCGTTGTTGTTTTCGGTGTTTATGAATGATATTGATGATGGGATATCAAGTTTAATGTCCAAGTTTGCAGATGATACAAAGGTTGGCAGGGTTGTTAAGGACACTACTGACGCTATGCTGCTGCAACAGGATCTGGAAAGGTTGAACAGATGGGCTGAGAGGTGGCAAATGAAGTTTAACATTGACAAATGTAAAGTACTACATATGGGAAACAGTAACCCCAGAGCAACGTATCAACTCTGCGGTACTACACTGACAGTGGTGGAGAATGAAAAGGACCTGGGGGTAATTGTGCAGGCAGATATGAAGTTCTCTGAGCAGTGCAGACGAGCAGCAAGAGTAGCTCATGGTGTCTTGTCAATGATATACAGGAATTTTTCTAGCAGGGATAAGGAGGTGATTATTCCCTTGTATAAGGCAATGGTTAGGCCACATCTTGAGTACTGTATACAGGTCTGGAGGCCTCATTTCAAGAAGGATGTAGAGCTGCTGGAACGGGTACAGAGAAGGACAACAAGATTAGTGAATGGAACAAAGGGTTGTTCTTACAAAGAAAGGCTTAAGTTTTGCAAATTACAGAGTCTGGAGACTAGGCACTGGCGAGGTGATCTGATAGAGGTGTATAAGGCTTTGAATGGTTTGAGCATGCTCAATGCCAATGGGATTCTTCATCCTGCTCAGAATAATCACCTCAGAGGGCATAAATTCAAATTGAGGAAGGACGGATATCAGATAGATGTGGGGAAATTTGCCTTTGGCCAGCGGGTGGTTGGTTGGTGGAACCGACTTCCATCACTTGTTGTTGAAGTTGATAGCCTAAACAAATTTAAAGCTCAACTGGACAGGTATTTCGAACGAACGGAGGGGTGAAATGGGAGTGGTGTGTGTTTTTTTTTTTTTTTTTTTTGGTTGATGCTGAATAAGCTTGCTTTCTTGCATCATATGCCTCTACTAATGCTAATGCTAGGTCTGGAGGCCTCATTTTAAGAAGGATGTAGAGCTGTTTGTTTGTTATTTGGTTTTTAGGAGCATTAGCAACTAAGGCCATATTGCTCCGGAATGTAGAGCTGTTGGAATGAGTACAGAAAAGGGCAACAAGATTAGTGAATGGAACAAAGGTTTGCTCTTATGGAGAAAGACTTAAGTTTTGCAAATTACAGTGTCTGGTGATTAGGCACCTGTGAGGTGATCCGATTGAGGTGTAAGAAGTCTTGAATGGTTTGAGCATGTCCAATGCTGATGGGATACTTCCTCTTGCTCAGAATAATTTCCCGAGAGGGCATAAATTCAAATTGAGGCAAGATGGTTGTAGGATAGATGTGCGGAAGTTTGCCTTTAGCCAGAGGGTGGTTGATTGCTGGAAAAACTTCCATCTGCGATTGTAGAAGTTGATAGCTTAAATAGATTCATGGCAGAACTTGACAAAAATTTGGAGGGAGTGGATGGGTGAAATAAGGGTTTTTTTTTTTTTTTTTTTTTATTTGGCTGATGCTATAAAGCTTGCTTTCTTGCATCATGTGCCTTTGATAATGCTAAGAGGTTGCTGTATAAGCTTGAACAGGTTGGGATTCCTGATAAGACTCTAAGATGGATTGCTGAGTGGCTGCAGATAAGAAGGCAGAGGGTTGTGATTAATGGATATTCTTCAGACGGGTATAAAATCAGGAGTGGTGTCCCTCAAGTGTGGGGTGTGTCATTTTTATAAATGACAGCAACTCCTCGACTTACGTAACGTTGCATTCCACAGATCGCTAAGCGTCAGATTTACGCAAGTTGGAATTTCCCCAATGATTGTATAGTACTCGCAACTGTGCTCGCTGAATTAATTGAATCAGAAAAGAAATGTTCAACGAACATGTAAAGAGAATTATTTATTGTATTTGTTCAATTTTTTATGCGCAGGAAAAATTACAAAAACGTGCAATTTAAAAAAAATTTTAAAATTATAAAATTACAAAAAACGAGTGGAGACTGGCATAACGTCAGTAAGTTTTACCTCTTAAGCATCATTGTCAGAATCAACATCTTCATCTGATAAGTCGCCTTCATCAATAATGTTTTCCAACACATCACAAAATTTCTATGCAGCTGCAGAATCGACATGGCGACTTCACTGCGTACTTTAACGTTGTGGAAACCATATGTTTGAACCTATTAAACCACCCGTTGTTTGCCACAAACTTGAGTTGGGGTAATATTATTCCCAGCTGTTCCATCTTTGATATAGCACCTGAATGCTGTTTTGTGATCACTGTTGATCTTAAGCGCATTGATCCTTTGACATGTTCTTTTATACATGCACTGTCCTTTAAAATAGTATTCACTGTTGATGCAGTGAGACCTAATTCCCTCGCAAAGATGACAAACTTTGTCCTGCTTCAGACTTCTTAATCATTTTCATCTTCATTTCTAAATCAATTTTTTTTCGTTTCCTGGCACTACCACCACTTGGACTTTTCGTTGATTGCTTTCGCTTCATTACTGTAATACACAAATAGGAATGAAGAGATGTTTTTGAAAATTTGTTTTTTATATGATTGAAGATTTCAGTGAAGGGAAGACATTTCACCATAAAAGCATAAAAACCCACACAACTGCAATTATCAGTATTATCACAAATGAAATAAGATAGAGTTTACTAACCATTTATAATTAGATGCACTAACAGAAAAGCCCAATAAACTGGAAAGTGCAAATTGTTTTTATTGTTTTATGATCATGACCTCCAGAAACGTGATTTAGAAAAATATCACAAAGGTGTTCAAGATTCTTATAACGGAAACATATGATAATGATGAAAGGGTAGTGCAATTTCCATTATAAATATGACCTTTTAGAAAGATAAATAGCTTAGTAATATAAGGAAATTTTCAACTTCTAAGGACTTGGAAAGAATTACAAAAAAAAAATAAAAACCACACAATGTGTTATTGGGTTCACATTACAATATTTTCACGATATCTACATTTATTCCTACAGAGTGTAAAATATGTTTCCATGATTTTTTTAAGTTTGCACCGGCCGGCAAAAATATGTAAAGTCGAATTTCCGTAAGTCGAGTATTACATAAGTCAGGGAGTTCCTGTAGTTAATTATCAATGCCAAGCAACACACCTTCAGGATGACTTTAACAGACTTCAAAGATAGTCAGAGAAGTGGCAGCTATGTTTTAATGCTGCTAAATGAAAGGTCTTACACTTGCAGAACAGCAACCCACAAATAAATTATACACTTGAAGTTGAAGTAAAAATATAGTAGAGGAAGAAAGGGAACTGGGAGTTACAATACGGGCAGATATCAAGTTTTCTAAACAGTGTAAGCAGGCAACCGGGAAAGCCCACGGTGTCCTATCAATGATTTATTGAACATTATCCTGGAGACGGGGTCATAATCCCACTATATAACGCAATTGCAAGACCACATTTGGAATACTGCTGTCAAGTATTGAGACTACTGAGAAAAAAAGACACCAAGCTTATTCAAAGGGTCCAAAGACAGGAACTCGAATGGTGAAATCTGCAGAAGGACAACCATGTCCAATAAATGTGCTAAGGCTGTTCAAGAGAAGAATGTTGCATATCATAATTGGCTTGTTTCTAATTCTTCAGTTTCATTTTCTGCCTACACCAAAGCTCGCAACAATTGTAAAGCAGTTATTAATCAGTCCAAACTAGAGTTTGAACAGGCTTCTTAAGAGTAGAAAACTTGCTTGTTGCCCTAATGGTAGCTGAGCATTCTGGTCTCTTGCCAAAGCTATTGGCCGCAACTTTTGCCCATCTCTGCTCCTACCTCTGTCCAAACCAGATGGTTCTGTTGTCACTTCAGCCAAGGATAAAGCTGACCTGCTAGCATCCCATTTTTCTTCCAGCTCATGTATTAATGATCTTGGTAAAACACCTCCCACCATTCCCAACAAGCTCCATTCAATGCTTCCTGTGGTCTTCTGTGAAAAGGATATCAGAAGGATTTTGATGAATTTTGATGCTAAGAAAGCTCCTGATGGTATTTCTCCACTTATTCTCAAACCTGTTCTCCTGAACTTACTCCTATTTTTTGGCGCCTTTTTTCACTTTCTTATTCCAAAGGTGTTTTTCCTTCTGCTTGGAAATTTGCTCATATCCAGCCAGTTCCTAAAAAGGGTGACAAATCCCTCCCATCCAATTATCATCCCACTGCAATTACTTCTACTCTTTCTAAAGTAACGGAGAAATCAATTAACCGCCAACTCTTAAGCTACCCAGAATCTTCCGTCTGATCAATGATCGCCAGTATGGATTCCGTCAGTGTCGATCCACTGGTGATATTCTGACTTATGTTACCCATTTATGGACTAATTCAATGGAAAGGTTCTGTGAAACACAGGTAGTTGCTCTTGACATCTCAAAGGCTTTTGATCGTGTTTGGCATAAAGGTCTTCTAAACAAGCTTCCATCTTATGGTTTGCCAACTGTTTTAATAATTGGTTATCCAGTTTTCTCTCTGGTCGCTCACTGAGAGTGATGTTAGATGGCTCTCTGTCTTCTAACTTCTCCACTAATGCCGGTGTCCCCCAAGGTTCAGTTCTTTCCCCCACTTTTTTCCTCTTGTATATTAATGACCTTCTTCCACTGACTGGAAATCCTATCCATAGTTTTGCCGATGATAGCACATTGCATTCCACTTTCCATTTTGAGAAACCTTGTCCTGCTCAATCAGCTTCAACTTATCGAAAATCTGCTACCAATTCCTTAAATGCCGATCTTCAGGTAATTCTCCAGTGGGGCAAAGACAACTTAGTTGATTTCAACCCTTCTAAAACTCAGTCTTGTCTTATATCTCACAAAAAGGATTCTTCTGCTCCTATGCTTATCTTTAGTGACGCTCCGATTTCTAGGCAAAATGATATATCTCTTTTGGGGATTACCCTGACTTCTAATCTCTCTCTTGGCACAAGCACATTACAAATATTGCTTCCTCTGCATCTAAAAAACTTGGTTTTCTCTTTCGCTCTTGGCATTACTTTTCTTCCAAACAGCTGCTCACTCTGTATAAATCGCAAATCGACCCTGCCATGGAATATTGTTCCCACATCTGGGGTGGTGCCCCCAAAACCTCTCTCAGGCTTCTTGATTCCATTCAGAAGAGGGCAGTTAGGTTAATTAATGATTCATCTCTAACAGAGTCTCTCCACTCGCTTTTTCATAGACGTACTGTTTCTGCTGCATGCCTCTTCTACAGATACTTCCATGGGCACTATTCTTCTGAATTCTATGATTCCCGCTCTCTCTCTCTCTCTTTCAAAACAGTCCGAACACGTGCCGCCACCAGCCAACATCCATTTACTGTCCAACTTCAAACCCACAGAACCAACTTTTCATCTTCCTCATTTATTCATTGAACTGTCATTTTCTGGAACAACCTTCCTTCATACGTATTTCCTGAAAATTACAATCTACAGAAGTTCAAGTCCAATGTAAACAAATATCTTCTTTCGTCTTCTCAACCTCCAACCCAAGCACGGTACCAAGTACTATAGGTTCTAATACCTCTCGTGTTTGGGGTTCACATAAAAAAAAAAAAAAAATCTTCAATCAGGCACGTCAGAAGTGACCTGATTGAAGATTACAAGGCTCTGAGAGGGATTAGTAAAATGAACGAAGGTGGAGTTCTCACTATTCTAAAGAATTACAGAACTAAGTGATAAATTCAAATTACAGGCAGAGGTTTAGATCAGATTGTAGGAAGTTCTTTAAGCCAATGAGTCGTTGATTGCCAGAACAAGTTGCCCTTGCAGGTAGTCAAGGCTGATAGTTTGAATAAATTCAAATGTTAACCGGATAGTTACCTGTGTACGGCAGGAAGCATATAATCTGCATTCCTATCTACTTGTTTGTTTTTCCTGCCAGAGCAGCAAAAGCCTGTGGCATGTGGCAAATAAACTGTTACTACTACATCTGGAAAGTTAAAATCCTTGTTTATAAGACATTCTAATTTAAATAAATAAATTTTCTGTTTATACTCTGGGACAACCAAATGGTCAGAGGAGTTCACAAGATAGACGGAATACAAGCAACAGCACCGTATTCAGCAGTCACAGGCTTGAACCCCAGTTTTCTGTATATATTGTACTCGTATTCAAATTCTGAATCCCTTATATCTGAGTGACACCACATATCTGAAATCCCAATAATGTCTGCATTTAATGTCTTGACCAGCACTGCAAATTCATCAAATTTATTACTATACTCTTAGCACTGGTGAACATGCAAGTATACATGCACCTGTTCTAACTCTTAATAACCCTAACACAGCCCATGTATTTACTAATTTCATGATGATTCCCAGCAGTTCTTGAAATCCCAGCAGCTTGCTTTCAATGCTGCTGCTCTTTCCAATAGAATGCAGTGCAAGAAATACTTTCACTTCTGCTTGCAGCTATTGTTAATCTATTAGTCTGTGCATCATCCCAAGATAGCAGTTTTCCAACCAAACGATGCCTCAATCAGCAAAAATATTCTTGCACCCTTGCTATTTAAGTATCCAATCCGTGGAAAAGTAGTCTCTCCCCTTAACAAGCACAAACCACACTTAGAAAAATTTTACCCCAATGGGCCTTGAGCACACACACATTCTCCAGGGCCAAATTGCCTAACAAGGCAATACTAATGCCTTGTCAGTCAAATTTACTTTTGCATGTTTAAACCTGTTTAACTAGTATTAGTATACTTTCTCTCCTATCGTGTTGGGCAGAATTGCAGACTCAAATTTAACTCTAACTTGCAACTTTTTTTGAACATTGTCCTGCATTTGTTAAGTAAGTCTGTAGATCTCCCAATGTCATTAGTGCCAATGTGCACGATATCACCTTTTGTGCCCTTAAAAGATAATGTCTCTATATGTTATGCCATCAATTGCACTCTTTCTAGACAGGTGTATTTCGAGAGCACATCATGTGGTCATAATGAGAGATTTACTCTGTAATAATATTTTACTAAGATTTCTATACCAATTTAGCAATAAAATTGATAAAGTAGCAACTACAGAATCCTACTCATAGGATTTCACATTAATGTTTCCAATGATTTCTTCTTCATTTTTAAATGTTTTATTAGTATTAGTCGCAACATATGATTCAAAAATGAAAGCTTATACAGCATCAGCCAAAAAAAAAAAAAAGATCCAACATTACATCTCCATCCCAACTAATAATTTATCTAATTCTTACTTAAATTTATTCAAACTACTATTTCTATAACACAAGGTGGAAAGTTTGTTTCAACAATCAATTGCCTTCTGGAAGAAAGAAATATCCACACATCTATCCTGCAACCATCCTTCCGCAATTTAAATTTATGACCCAGTACATGTGCTACCAGAGCAAGAGGAAGGATACTATCAGCATTTAACTTACTCAATCCATTCAAAGACTTAAACACCTTAATCAAATCTTGCAAGTGTCCAGTTTCCAAGTCCTGCCATTTGCACAAATGAAATCTTTCTTGGTAATAGAAAGATCATTTCTGCAAGCTTTGGCTAAACATTTCAAAATCTGTTTCATGAAGATTAGATTAATTTTTTTTTTTTTTTTTTTTTTTTTGGTAGTTGTTGGCGCATCGGCTTCTGTGGCCATAGTGCACCTCCCAAGGTTTTTGCAGTACTTTTATCCAAGCCCGAGGCGGGATTCAAACCCGCGACCTTTGGGTTGCCAGGCAGGCACTTTACCCACCTGGCTAGCCCGGTCGGCATCAGATTAATGATTTATAAACTTTGTAAAGGGGAGAACAGTGAAGTATGGTGTAACAAGATTTGTCATAAAAAGTGGCTGTGGCTAGAAGTGCAGCTGGATTGTCTCAAGCTATAAATGCAATGATCTCTGTGAAGTTCCAGATTACCTGTGTTATAATAAACCCCAGGGGCTCACATCTGGTGAGTATGGGCTTGGCACACCCTGAGAAGGATGTCATCATTCTCTTTCTTGGCAATTCCCTTTTGACACTCTCTCTCTCTCTCTCTCTCTCTCTTAGGGTAACTTTGGAAATTATTTTTCTGGCTGGTGCAGCCTACCTTGCACCATATAGCTAATAATAATAATAATAAATAAAAACTGTTTCCATAGGATTTAGTTTTACATTTTCATCAATAGAGATCATGTTTTTAAACTAGTCAATGGGCACAGAAATGGCAAAGCATTTTAGTGAATCTTGTTTAATTTTTTAAACAACTCAATGGGTAAAACTTCCTTCTACATTTATTATTATTACTTGTAATAGCAGTGGCATATACTGCATGAAATCAAGCTTATAAAGCATCAGACAAAAAAAGTGGGAGGGAAAGGATATGTGGGTAGGAAAACTGATAACTGGGGGGGGTCACAATAATAGATTAACTAGAACTGCAGGTTGTTGTTATTTGGTTTTTAGGAGCATTAACAACTAAGGCCATATTGCTCCAGGGATATGCAGTGGTCATTCCCTGACCTTTCTGCATCCTCCATATTTGGTGGTCACGGGCTTGAACCTCGGTCTAATCAAGAAGTGTGTGCTTCACACTGCTGCTCCTGCCCACCTGGCTAGGAGGCGCCACTAGAACTGCAGGCAGAGATGAAAGTGGAAGATTTAAAAAATTAATAATAAAATAAAGAATATTCTTGCATACCCTGCTTTAGAAAAAAAAAAAAAAAAAGTTGAAACAACTGTCTGATGCTCCCTTATTCAACTACAACTCAATCGATTTCCATAAAATTCTGAAAATTAGTAAATTAAACATTGCATTGCTCCAAACTTGTTTCAGAATAGGTGATATCACAAGTGGGCACTATAATAAATTTTGAATAACTGTTAATATGAAATTTTGCTCAATTTTTCATACAAAAGTATAAGCTTATATGTACTCATTGAGGTGAGGAGGGCGGGGATAAATCCCCCAAAAACGTTTATTTTTTCTATTATATATTTATCCAGTCATGTGTTGATATTTATAAAAGCTACCATTATGGGATACCCCCCCTCAAAACTACTGGGATGGGGTAGTATTATGCACATCCTCGTGCAAGGCCGTTGCTAGTTCAGAGAAGGTCCAAGGATTAATGGTGGCACTAACCAATCGTCTTTGACGGGAATAACGGAGAACCCCCTTCCTCTTGTTTGGATTTGGGTCCAGCTTCAATGGGAGGCCGAATGCGCTAACCCCCCTAAGCACGAGCCTTGTCTTCAGATTTCGGATCATGAAGATTGTTTTTTTAATAAACCTTGAAATGATAATAATTGAAATCTTTAAATTTATGGTACTGTTGCCGGTTCAAAATAAATCTCATGAAGAGACAGAACACTTCTCGATAATCCTTTACTGTACATCCATTATGAATTTAAAAAAAAAAATGTTCCATATCTAAGCATAACATTTACAAAACTCTAACAGACTGATATAAATGAAACTCAGGAATATACATAATTTACTGCAATCCTCAAATTTCAGTAGAAAACATACTACTTACCTTGACACCACCAATTTCACGAACCTCCACGCCAGGCGAATCAGCGTGGAACGCCATTTCACCTGAAAACAAAACGGGCTGCCATCTGTCGTCAGTGATCAAACTTATTTTGCAAACTCGTTATTTGAATCAGTGGTTCTCAATACAAAATATACTTTTCTATAAAATATACAAAATATATTTGGCCACCCCTCAGTTTACAGTTGATCACATCCTATAACAGCACCATGTGTCAGAAATATATGCAAATAAGCTCGTAGCCATCGAGTAGACAGTACTTTCCTTGATGGCTGCAAATCGTAAATCAAGGTGGCGCAATCGACGTAATTAAGAGGATTGCAGCATTGAATGATAATAATAGGGTTCACATAAGCAATCGATCTGTACATGACATTTCAACGACACTGAAGATCCCTAGGTCGGTGATTGGTGATGTGCTCTGAAAATGGAAGTGGTCTGATACTGAAACTGTCACGAAACCACCCGGAAACCTCTGATGCTGAAGAAACATGACAGGAGAACTTTGCAAAGAATCGTCTGCTCGGAACTCAGATCGATGTTGTCAGAGCACCCAGACGACTGGACACGTGTCAGCGCCAGTACAGTGCGCAGAACGTTGCATAATTTATGTCATGGGTTATATATACGGTCGTGCAGACATCCATAAGCAACTAATCATCCCTACAAATCCAGACGCTATCTAGCTTGGGTCCGGGATTATTGGATCATACACCGAAGGATATCTGTACTCTAGAGTGATGAGCATGCTACATGTACTCATCACTCAAGTCGAACTACCAATATCAATACCAGAGCTTGCACTTGGTCATCAGGCAACACAGAGGCAGCCCCCTAGGCAGAATGCGCTGGTCCCACAGGAACTAGTAGTTGTTGGTGACTCTATTGTCAGGGAAACGGGGAACATACTTTGTAAAAAGGATAGGTGGAATAGGACCAGGGTATGTCTGCCAGGGGCAAAGGTTGATGACGTTGTAGAGCGGATATCATCTTTTAAGGGCACAAAAGGTGATGTAGTTGTACACTTTGGTACTAATGATATTAAGAGTAGGAGACAGGCGGAATTACTTAACAAGTACAGGCCACTGGTATTTAAGGATGTGTCGTTAAAGTCTCACTATTACTGAGGAAGGAGGAAGACACCTCCGAAAGCTCTAGTAGTGTTTTTTATCGTCTTTTTATCGCTTTTATATTTATATTTTAATGCATTTTAACCTTTTTTACTTTTGTTATAGTTTAGTTTTTTGTAAATAATTAAAGGTTTTTTGCAAATATTATTTTACAGTCTTTTCTATCATTTTATTTTATTTTATTTCATTATTCAATCAGTCATAAACGGTTGTTGTGTGTGTTTAAAATTGGTGGTATGAATAATCCCAACCTCAGAGGCCTTATTGCAGATACAGGCCACAGTTGAAAAAAAGCCGTGAATTAGGGTTGAATTTGAAAGTGTCTGCAATTCTGCCCAGACACGATAGGAGGGAGTATATGATGAGAACCTTGTCGATCAATTCGTCCCTGGAGGGATTGTGCAAGGCTCAAGGGGTAGAATTTTTTTCAGCCTGGACTGTACTTGTTAACAGGAGAGATTGCTTCTACAGGGATGGGATACACTTAAATAGAAAGGGTGCAAGAATTTTTGCTGATGCTGTCGAGGCAATGTTAGGAGGGTCGGAAAACTGCTAGTTGGGGGGGATACAAAGACTAATAAATTAACAGTAGCCACTGGCAGAAGTGGCAGTGATTCTTGCACTGCTTCTATTGGAATGAGCAGAAGCCTGAAAAACAAGATGCAGGATATTTCAGAGACTGCTGGGAGTCATTGCGGTACAAGTAAACACATGGGTTGTGTTAGGGTAGCTAGGAATAGAAACAGGTGCATGTATACCTGCGTGTACACCAATGCTAGGGGTTTGGTAAATAAATTTGATGAATTTGAGGTATTGCTCAAAACATCAAAGGCAGATATTGTTGGGATATCAGAGACATGGTGTCACACAGATATAAGGAATGCGGAACTGGAATTTGGGGAATACAATGTGTATAGAAAGGATAGACAGGACAGGAGGGGAGGAGGGGTTATGCTATTAGTTAAGAAACACATAAAATCGAAGGAAGTGAAGCCAGTCGACATCGATGGACAGGGCAGTGTCGAGTCAGTATGGTGTGACATAAGCATAGGGAAATCAAAATTGAGAGTAGGAGTGTGCTATAGGCCTAATGACTCTGATGAGTATAATAAGATATTGTACAGGGAAATAGAGTGGGCCAGTAAATCAGAGAGTCTTATAATGGGGGATTTTAATTTCCCAGATATTGACTGGAATTTGTGGGTTGGTCACTCACACACTAGCAAGGCTTTTGTGGATTTATTGGATGATTGTTTTCTACATCAGCATGTTCGTGCGGCAACAAGAGGGAGCAATACTCTTGATCTGATTATCAGTAGTGATTCTTCATGCATTAAGAATCTGCAGATAAATGAACCACTAGGTGGCAGTGATCACAGTGTGTTGAAGTGGGATTTACTCAAGGAGGTAACTACCATCAGAGGTAAAGGGAAGGGTTTTTGTTTTCGTAAAGGCGACTATGATGGTCTGAGACAGTATTTAAATTCTATACAGTGGGACCAACTGATGATGTTACCAACAGCAAACTCAAAATGGGAAGCATTCAAGGAACTAATCTTGGTGGCTACCAGGCTTTACATACCAACTAAGAAATATTGTTCAAGGTTTAGGCCAAAATGGATGTCAGATGAACTAATGAGACATGTGGCAGAGAAGAAAAATGCATGGAATACATACAAATTAATGGGTGACATGGAAGCCTATGATAGATATAAGTTGGTCTGTAACCAAGTCACAAAGGAGATTAGGCAGGCAAAGGCAGACTACGAAAAATCCTTGGCAAAGGATGCAAAGAAAAACAGAAAAGAGTTCTTTACCAATTTAAACTCAAGAAGGAAAGGGATGAATCAGATTGGTCGACTGTATACTGATGGTTCAACAGTTGAGGATCCTGCTCAGGTGGCTAACAAACTAAACGAGTATTTTGCATCTACATTCACGGATGAGGAGTTATTCAGCAAGGAGAATGACGTAGGTAAAGTAAACATTGGCAGTGAGCTAGATGATTTTGTAATAACTGAGAGGAAAGTGGAGGAGAGATTGTTGAGGATAAACATAAAAAAGGCACCTGGGGTGGATGGGATCTTTCCAGTTATATTAAAGGAGGCAGCAAAGGAAGTAAGCAAACCCCTTAGCCATAATTATGAGAGGTTCTTTGGACTCACGTCAGGTACCCATAGACTGGAGATGTGCAAATGTAACCCCAATTCACAAAGGAGGATCAAAGGCTGACACAAGTAATTACAGACCTGTTAGTTTAACTTCTGTTCCAGGTAAATTAATGGAGGCACTGGTTAAAGAAGCACTGCAGGATCATCTAGACAAGAATTCAGTTATAGCTCAGACGCAGCATGGTTTTGTTAAGGGCAGGTCTTGCCTGACCAATTTGATTGGATACTATGATGTAGTCACAAAAGAACTGGATGCAGGGAATAACTTTGATATTATACAGGGTGTTTCAGTTAAACGTTTCAGAACTTTTAAGAGGGGTAGGGTACATCCTGACAACTCGAAATCATATAGCAATGTGGGGTCGGAAATGCTTTCCTGAAGCGGTGTTGTACACAGAAGCACAATAAAGAAAAGAGACCGTAAGTGAGAAATCGTTTTAATAATACATGAAAAGAAGCAAAAGGTACATGGATTAAAGTAAGTGTTCGAAGTTTCTTCCACGGGCTACAATGCACGCCTCACATCTCCGACGCATGGACATCCGAACATTCTGGAATACTCCGGTTGCTGTGTCCAGACACAGCAACCGGAGGATTATGCACCTCGTATTGCTTTCGCACAGTGGTACCTTGGAAAATGTGCTACAAATCCCCTTTTTCCTGCTGAAGTGTTGTTTTCCGATGAGGCATCCTTCACAAGGGAAGGAATTTTCAACACGCATAACGACCATATCTGGGCGGTCGAGAACCCGCATGCAATACGACGTCGTGCAGCACAGATTCGATTTTCGGTCAATGTATGGGCCGGTATTATGGGAAATCACCTCATCGGACCTTACCTGTTACCGTGTCGTCTAACCGGACCTATCTACTTGATCTTTCTGCAGCAAGTATTGCCACAACTTTTGAGAGATGAACAGATTTCTGCATCGACGCAACAGACAATGTGGTTCCAACACGATGGAGCCCCTGCCCATTATAGCGGAGATGTTCGTAACTACCTGGATGTCACATTTGGTCAACAGTGGATCGGACGTGGTGGTCCCGTGCGTTGGCCTGCTCGGTCACCCGACCTATCATGTCTTGATTTTTATTTCTGGGGTCATATGAAATCGCTAGTTTATGACACCCCTGTTGACAATGCTGAGGAGCTGGTTGCAAGAATCGCAGTAGCTGCCGAAGAAATTCGAAATTCGCCTGGAGTATTCCAGAATGTTCGGATGTCCATGCGTCGGAGATGTGAGGCGTGCATTGTAGCCCGTGGAAGAAACTTCGAACACTTACTTTAATCCATGTACCTTTTGCTTCTTTTCATGTATTATTAAAACGATTTCTCACTTACGGTCTTTTTTCTTTATGGTGCTTCTGTGTACAACACCGCTTCAGGAAAGCATTTCCGACCCAACATTGCTATATGATTTCGAGTTGTCAGGATGTACCCTACCCCTCTTAGAAGTTCTGAAACGTTTAACTGAAACACCCTGTATATTTGGATCTTAGAAAGGCTTTTGATACTGTTGCACGTGGAAGACTGCTGCACAAATTGGAGCAGTGTGGCATTGGAGGCAAGTTGCTGCTATGGATAAGGGGATGGTTGAGTGGCAGAAGACAGAGAGTGGTAATCAATGGACACTGCTCAACGTGGGCTAATGTTATTAGTGGAGTTCCTCAGGTTTCAGTGTTGGGTCCGTTGTTGTTTTCGGTGTTTATGAATGATATTGATGATGGTATATCAAGTTTAATGTCCAAGTTTGCAGATGATACAAAGGTTGGCAGGGTTGTTAAGGACACTACTGATGGTATGCTGCTGCAACAGGATCTGGAAAGGTTGAACAGATGTGCCACCGCAAATGAAGTTTAACATTGACAAATGTAAAGTACTACATATGGGAAACAGTAACTACAGAGCAACGTATCAACTCTGCGGTACTACACTGACAGTGCTGGAGAAGGAAAAGGACCTCGGGGTAATTGTGCAGGCAGATATGAAATTCTCTGAGCAGTGCAGACGAGCTGCAAGAGTAGCCCATGGTGTCTTGTCAATGATATAGAGGAATTTTTCTAGCAGGGATAAGGAGGTGATTATTCCCTTGTATAAGGCAATGGTTAGGCCACATCCTGAGTACTGTATACAGGTCTGGAGGCCTGATTTCAAGAAGGTTGTAGAGCTGCTGGAACGGGTACAGAGAAGGGCAACAAGATTAGTGAATGGAACAAAGGGTTGCTCTTACGAAGAAAGGCTTAAGTTTTGCAAATTGCAGAGTCTGGAGACTAGGCACCGGCGAGGTGATCTGATAGAGGTGTATAAGGCTTTGAATGGTTTGAGCATGCTCAATGCCAATGGGATTCTTCATCTTGCTGAGAATAATCACCTCAGAGGGCATAAATTCAAATTGAGGAAGGACGGATGTCGGATAGATGTGCGGAAATTTGCCTTTGGCCAGCGGGTGGTTGGTTGGTGGAACCGACTTCCATCACTTGTTGTTGAAGTTGATAGCCTAAACAAATTTAAGGCTCAACTGAACAGGTATTTCAAACGAACGGATTGATGAAATGGCAGTGGTGTTTTTTTTTTTTTTTTTTTTTTTTTGGCTGATGCTGAATAAGCTTGCTTTCTTGCATCATATGCCTCTACTAATGCTAATGCTAATATGATAGTTGAGCTATCATATCATACCAACTATCATATTGGTAGTACAACTTGAGTGTGACAGGCAATCAAAGAAAGCTACCTACTGAATGGTATCATTCCATCAACGTAGTTTGGCAGAATCAGTTTGATCATGTTGCTGTTTTTCATGGTTTAGCATTGGTTATTTTGGACAAATTGTTTCTTTATTAGTCGTTTTGGCAAAATCTCATGAATTCTGAGTTCTGTCTAGGTGTTATCGACAATAATGCGTTACGTACGTTGCGACAGCACATCGGGAAGGATGATACCTGTGCCAGCACTACAATTCTCCAGATTATATGCCTTCGTAGGGTTGCACGTTGGAATAATTGCCTCCACTCCACATTGGCTGGAAAAGATCTGAGTCAATCATGCAAGGAATTTTTATGGACCTTTTTCACAAACATAGCTCAATTAGTCCACTTGATATCAATGGTTCAACTGTTGATGATCCTGCTCAGGTAGCTCACAGAGTGAATGATTATTTTGTATCTATATTTACACATGAGTGGTTATTCAGGCAGAGGAATTCCAGAGGTGTATTAAAATCTGGCAGTGAGCTAAATGATTTTGTAATAACTCGGCGCAAAGTGGAGGAGCAATTGTTGAAGATAAGGAAACACCTTGGGAACATAAGGAAGACACCTGGGGGGGGGGGGTAGATGCGATACCAGTTATATTAAAGGAGACAGCAAATAAAGCAAGCCATAATTATTAGAGCTTCCTTGGACTCAGGGGTGGTGCCCACAGCAAATGTAACTCCCGATTCATAAAGGAGGATCAAAGGATAACACCAGTAATTACAGACTTGTTAGTTTAACTTCTGTTCCAGGGAAAGTAATGGAGACACTGGTTAAAGAAGCACTGCAAGATCACCCAGACAAGACTTCCGTTATAGTGCAGACACATCAATGGTTTATTAAGGGGAAGTCTTGTCTGACCAATTTGTTTGGATACTATGATGTAGTCACGAAGGAACTGGATGCAAAGAATAATTTTGATATCTTATACTTGCATCTTAGAACGGCTTTTGATACTGTTGCACATGGAAGGCTGCTGCACAAATTGTAGCAACGTCGCATTGGAGGCAAATTGCTGCTATGGATAAAGGGATGGATGAGTGGGAGAAGACAGAGAGTGGTAATCAATGGACACTGCTCTTCTTGGAGTAATGTTATTAGTGGAGTCTCCCAGGGTTCAGTGTTGGGCCCATTGTTGTTTTTCTGTATTTATTAATGATATTTATGATGGTATATTAGGCTTAATGTCTAAGTTTGAAGATGATACAAAGGTTGGCAGGTTTGTTAATGACACCAATGAGAGTACGCTACTGCAACAGGATCTAGAAAAGTTGAGCAGATGGGCTAAGAGGTGGCAACTCAAGTTTCACATTGACAAATGTAAAGTACTGCATATGGAAAGCAGTAACCCCAGAGTAACGTATCGACTGTGTGGTACTACGCTGAGGGTGGTAGAGAATGAAAAGGACCTGGGGGGAGGCAATTATGAAGTAAGATCTGTAGTTTTCTGACCAGTGCGGACGGCCTGCGAGAGTAGCTCATGGTGTCTTACCAATGATATACAGGAATTTTGCTAGCAGGAAAGGACGTGATTATCCCATCGTATTGGGCAATGGTCAGGCCATATCTTAAGTACTGCGTACAGGTCCGGAAGCCGCATTTTAGGAAGGAGCTAGAGTTGCTAGTACGAGTACAGGGAAAGGCAACAAGACTGTGGAAGGGAACAAAGGGGTGCTCTTCTGAAGAAAGGCTTAAGTTCTGCAAATTGCAGCTTCTGGAGACTAGGCACCCACGAGGCGATCTGTTTGAAGTGTATAAGGCCTTGAACGGTTTGAGCATGCTCACTGTTGATGGGATTCTTTCTCTTGTCCAGATTAATCGCCTAACGGGACATGAATTCAAATTGCGGAAAAAGGGAGTTGTGGAATATATGTGCGGTGGTTTGCCTTTAGCCAGCGGGTGGTTGATTGTTGGAACAAACTTCCGTCTCTCGTTGTAGAAGTCGACAGCTTAAATAAATTCAAGGCATAACAAGACAAACAATTGGAGCGAATGGATGGTGAAATGGGGAGGTTTTTTTTGGCTGATGCTATACATGCATGCTTTTTTTCATCATATGCTTCTGCTAATGTTAGTTGATCGCAGGCTAGGGTCGTATCATTTATAAATAAAATATTATAAATATATAACAGTTCTATATCAGTTCATATATACGGTATTTATTTATAATATTTATTTTAAATATTTAATTATAATGAATATTAAATTATAATAATTTTTAATAAATATTTATAAATTGTTTGGCGACATGAGTAAATATCCTTGTTATGCCATTGAGTATAATATATAAATTTGTAGAAATAGGTGATCAGCATGTTTTCACCTCAGATTGACTGCAA